>NC_133355.1:33693372-34026705 GCF_030506205.2 Paramisgurnus dabryanus | reverse complement strand
AACGATTAAAATATTTTCATAAGTTTGTTGTGTGGCTGTATTATGTTAATTTTATATAAATAATAATTAAAATGTTTTCATAAGAAACCTTAATGTATGTGAACTGGATTTGTACGTGCACTTTGGGTTTGGACTGCTTGCGTTTCTTGGGTCCGATTTCAAAGCCCCCAAACCCTTTCAGCGGTGAGGGTGGACGCAGCGATGTCCTCTGCTGGCGTCAGGTCCTGTATAGAGGCAGATCCACCTCCCGTTACATGGCGTGCCCGATTTATGCTGGCAAGCTTGGGATTCCCCCGTCTCCTGACATCATTGTAGCGCTTGGTGCAACGATGGGGATGCCAGCTGATGAGACAATTGTGGCTATTTCCTCCCACACCTGTTTAACCAACGCTGATTTGGGCGGGTTTCTCCCATCCCCATACAAAACAACTTCTCTGTCTTTGACTGCTCTAACAAGAACGTGGGTCTCCTCGGCTGTGAACCGCTCCTGGCGTGCGCCTGGTAAATCCGTCATAATAATAGCAACCCGCCATGGAACTTGCGCACTTGCGTTTAAAGGGAATGTTGGATAGCGTTCTGATTGGTTTATTTGAGGTTACGCCCAAACCACACCTATGAATAATGAACCTACTTCAGACCAACCCCTTATTGATTTGCGCCTGGCGCAAGAGTTATTTCTCCCGCCGGGAAAATAGCAACAGCGCCCAAGATCCGCCCACAAAGTCACTTGCGTTTTGCGCTTCACACTTGCGTTTCAGATCGTTAAAATAGGGCCCTAGGACTTTCATACTGGGCTTAACCCTGGGTTAAGGATCATTTCACACTTGTAATTTAGAAGCATAGCTATCCCTGAAATTAACCCAGGGTTATGAAACCCGCTAGCCCTGCTTTTGTGGGGTTAACTTCACATGCGATTCCAAGTGCACGCAGTGTGAAAGGAAGCAGGGTTAGAATGTTATGACACCAATTAAACACAGCTGAAGCAGCTAGTCAAGAGCTGCGTCCAAACCACTCCCTCGTTCACCCATTCACTATTTATAGCAAATGGCAATTGAGTCCACTATATGGGGAAGAAGTGTACGAAAATTAGTGGTTTTGGACACCACTACAAAATGGCCGACACCCAATATAGTGCACAGTTTTGGACACTGCTAAGGTGTTAAGGGTTGCTTGATAATTACAGACAGGTGAAGGAGCAGGGTTTTAAACAATTGACCTAGGGTTTAGAAATGCACAGTGTGAAACGTCAGATTATGAATACCAACCTGATAAGATGAATTTCCGTGGTACATTCACGGAATATTTTGCTCATTTATCTGTGTCATTCTCACGGATCTCCACATTTTTCCGTGGCCGTACCACAGACTTTCTTTTCCCTGTCATTGTCACAGATTGGTTACTCAACGGCTTTGTCCTATTTTTTTACCATTGTCACTTCGGTTTAGGGATTAGATTTAAATAAAATAACATCCCTACCCAAACCCAACTCTAACCCTAACGCCAGGCGACAATGGTTTAAAAACCTGAAAATATAAAAAATAAGTTGTAAATTTTTTTTATAAACCAATACTTAGTGAATTCCTAACGCAAACACCAAATCTAACCCTAAACCGAAGCCACAACGGTTTGAAAATAGGAAAAAGCAGTTGAGTAACTAATCCATGACAATGACACGGAAAAGAAAGTCTGTGGTACGGCCACGGAAAAATGCGAAGATCCGTGACAATGACACGGATGGATGAGCAAAATATTCCGTGACTATACCACAGAACTTTGGGAGATCATGTTGATGAATACCCAGGGTTATCTCCTAACCCCTGGTTAAGTACGAACAGTGTGAAACGTGAAACAGATAATCCAGAATTCGGTTAACCTAGGGTTTATAATAACATGGGGTTAACTATTTCCAATGTGAAAAGCAGGGGTGTGCCTTGGCACTGCCCTCACATTTAGATTCAATTACGATTCACCAGGTAACGATTCAATTCAATTTGATTCTACAATGCATTGCGATGCATCAGAATTCTACTGTACACAACAAGGCAAATTTTTAATCAGTCAAGTAGTAAAGTCAAGTGCAACTATTCTCAACAAAAATGGAAGCTTAGCAGCTTTAAGACAATGACAATTATATACCTGAGATGAGAATTTTACACACGGCGTAAGTCTGGTCTAGTTTCCCATTAACTTCATAGACTCCGAAATGTGCCCATATGTCCACTTTCCATGGAAAGGGTGTGTTTTTATTTACCCGTCTATCACAGTCATCTCTCAAAAATAAGAAAATTGTGCCAACATCAGATAAGAGCGATCTTGACCACATGTGAACACGAAGTTGACTATAGAAGTCGTCACACACACAAGCTATTTGATTTTTGAAATAGAGCCTCTAGTGTTGGAGTTATGAACAGTGTGACCCGCTCTCTCCTCAATTTCATACTTTATATTTACATTTATGCATTTGTCAGATGCTTTTATCCAAAAGTGGCTTACAATGCATTCAATCTATAGACATTTACCCAGTCGAATCCATGGCCTTTGAGTTGTTAACACAATGCTTGATCAACTGAGCTACAGGAACATTGAGTGTGTGTGTGTGTGTGTGTGTGTGTGTGTGCGTGCGTGCGTGCGTGCGTGTGTGTATGAGGTGAATAACTAACCGAGCAGCCGAATGTCAGAGGTCTATTGAGGATAATGGAGAGCAACTGTTGACAACAGACCCGACAAGAGCTGAGAGAAATCTGTTGTTGTTGACCTCTGTGAGGATCGGTCGTGCCGTGTCTTGTTTATTTACCTATTTTATTCAGCAGCAAACATCTGAGCAAACTTCATTAGGAGAATCTCAACCGGACGGTGGATTACATGTAACTGGCAGAGGGCAGGGAGAAAGAAGTGCATGTCAAACACACAAAGAGATACACATTTGTTATCTGTTAGTTGTTACTGTAAGTGTGTGCCCCTTTATATGTCAAGTTTGGGTTGGTAGGGCTGAAACTCAGTTATTATTGTATTATATGAAACTGGGCTACAACTGGATGTCTGCCATAGGGGGAGCCCTTGACCTAGAAACAAAAATCAAAGTTGAAGAAAGTGAACATAGCAACAGCCATAAAAAATCCTCCATAACCTTCTTGAAGCACCAGAGCACTGAGAAACTAACTCTTGTTTATTTTACACGTACAGTATATTACTTGACCTCATATCACTGATTTATTATTGGATTTCACCTGTCTCTGGATACCTCAGAAATATATTACTCGATGCGGTATACCATATGAATTAAGATGCTCTCACATGCTTTGGCTGAAGATAATACAGTACAGCAGTTTGTTCAGGTGGCTGAGGTTAAGAATATAGTAAAGAAACTACAGTAGCTGGAATAAAGAAAGCTCAAGTTATATGTCTTGTTGGGGATTCATTCATCAGGGTATACAGACATATTACAGCAGTTTTCACCACAGGTCAAATGTTGAAAACAACACAAAGCAAAGGGCCACTGACCAAAATTAAGAACTTGGATTTCCATGCAAGCCAACTGTTCCTGCTCGTCTCCCCACTGGATCGAATCACCATTTAATGGTTCAGTGGCTCACAAAACTCACTGTTTGAATTATATAATGTTCTTTTTCTAGTCACAGATTATAAATTTTTTCAGACTAGAAAAAATAGGGGTGGTGCAAATAAAATCGTCATAGCAATCCGTATTTAGCTTTAGCGGGCCAAACATCTCATGGACCAGATGTGGCCCGCAGGATGACTATTGAGGAACCTGTACTACAGTCTGTGAGATCTGTCAGCTGTGTGTGGAGACACCTTTGCATACAGTAAGGCTGTAAAAATATTAAAGTGTGAAAACTTGACAGCTTATCCCTCTGGTTGTTTATACATTTACATTTTACGTTTACATATTTATCCAAAGCGACATAACTGTACATTCCATCAGTATGGATTTCTGTTCCCGGGGAACTGTAACTACAAACGTCGGCGCTCCTAACCCAATGCTCTACCAACTGAATTACTCAAATTATTTAAGAAATAAATGATAATGTTGCAGATACGGCTTAACGCAGATGTCAGCAGTCTTTGATACATGTGACACCACTAGCAAAACCCTTTAAGTGCATGCAAACCCCGAAGGTTTTTGCAGAAAAAACTTCACTTCTTTGGACAGGACATAGTAAACAGTTGCAAAATCACTAAAGATGTGACTAAACATTGCATATGATGAAAGTCAGAATTCAAAAGGTAAAAATTAAGAAACTGAAGCACACATTAGGGGGCACTGTGATGGATGTGGCTGCCACATTCGGGTTTTATTCAGATCTAAGTACTCACAAGGGACACAAGTTTGAATGTGATCCACAGTCGTTTTACATTCGTCTTAAAGGGGACATTTGATGAAAATCTGGCTTTTTCCATGTTTAAGTGCTATAATTGGGTCCCCCGTGTTTCTTTAAACCTAGAAAATGTGATAAAGATCAACCCAGTAACTTTGTTTTGGTAAACCATTCTCTGCAAGCATGTAAAAAATTAGGTCATTTAAAATTTACTCCACTTGTGATGTTAGTAGGGGATCTTATTATCATAATACCACCCCTTAATCTGCACTATCCAACCACGGCACTGCCATTAAGTGCAGAGATCAGCTCATTTGCATTTTAAAGGACACCAAAAACGGCACATTTTTGCTCACACCTACACAGTGCCAATTTGAACATGTTATAAGAAATTGTCTTTATTATATTTTGAGATAGAACTTCACATATGCACTCTGGGGAGACCAAAGACTTATTTGACATCTTTCAAAAATGTTGTGAAATAGTTGATGTATTGAATTATCTTATCTGTAAAAATGCTAACCTTCTGCAAGGAGAATGCCTTTTTCTAGTGACTTTAAGCCAAGACACGTTCAAACAAGTTCAAAGTTATAAGATGAACTTTCATTTGTAAAGAAAATCTTTTAAATGACATTCAATTATTTGTAAATATTTAACTTTATTGGACAAGATGATTCACAGTACCCGGATGAGACTGTGTTACTAATTTAAGCAGTGGTTATCTGGGAATAACAAACCTCAAACTGTGCCACTGACCAATCAGAATCAAGGGAACAGATTCATGTTTTAGCACTTCCGGTTTCATCCTCCCTATGCCAATGGGTTTTTTAAAATGAGTTGGGGTTTAACTCCTTAAAAAGCACCTATTTTCCTTTTCATTATTTTACATTTCCTTTGGTGTGTAAGTGTGTGTTAGTACATGTTAGCCATCTTCAAATGTACAAATCCCAAAGTCTACAATGACCCAAGTTATCATCTCCAACAATTTCTTTTCTTGGACTACAACAAACACACAGATTGCAGACAATAGTTTACTTCCTGGGCCTTTTGACATGAAAATGACGGTCATCATCATAATTCCTCTCGCTTCTGACCAGTGCCGGCGCCAGCCGAGCGCTGATGAGGAGGCGTCTAAAATACCAGAGGGGGCGATCACATGAATGCATATAATTCCCCCAGCTAGAAAATACACAGGTTTGGTACATTAAGTTTTAACGTGTTATAAACAAACATCTCTGTAATACAACCACAAAAACTACAGCTATAGTGAGCAAAGCACAGAGCTCTGAACAATACAATAACAACAAAAAAAAACGCATACCTAACGTTACATATTAGCACAACACTGCTCATTTGAAGTTCAGACCCAGAGGTAGTGGCAGTTGCTGCAGTTTCTTTTTATTCCATTTTCGAATGTCCATGGTGAAATTAGTTAATGCAATATAAAACCTTGAAATTATGAAATGTTCATACTTTGTGTTTGCTTTCAGTAACTGTTAGTTCAAGAAATTTTACGTAATGGTGGGGGGCAGTGTTGGCAAATAGAGTTGATGGTTTTCAGCCCCAAAATGGTCCAAACGCAACCTTTTTTAACATTTTGGTTCAATTTGATCATACAACGTAGGTATTTTAACTGCCACAAGTAATGCACCATAAGCTAGCGATTAAGCAGCTAGAGAACCACAATAGCAAAGTGACAATAACTTGTTTACATACTTATGCTGTAGGATAGGCTAATTCAAATGCGTTAATTATAAATTCAACAATGTCTGTTTTTTATCTATTTACTCCTGATAAACAGGTGTGTGAGAGAGAGAGATCGTACAGGCTTACCTTTAACGTTAAATGCAGAACAAGGCTGTTGGTTGTACGTTAACTTGCAAGGATGCTGAAGAACACTTTTCAAAACTATGGACAGTCTGGCTGAAGTTCATGGTGCCAGAATTGACTTAATGACAGCCGAACATTTGGATCTGTGCACCTGAAATGCTCCGATTATTCATCCACGCCACGGCATTAATTGATGTGTGACAATCCGGAGTCTGGTTTGCAGAACTTGCAGTGCTATTTTCCATATATCCATTGCTACAGGGCAGGCTCAGGTCACTCTTCCACTCCTGTCTGTAAATTTTTATATAATTTCCCACTTTGACATCTTGATTTCCCACTGAGACTCAGAACGCGGGCTCATTGTCGGCGTGCGTCAAGCCGTCAACACAAAAGGCTTGTTCAACTTCATACACTGCTGCAAGAACCAACAGCCGGATGACGTCAAAGTACCGCGAGAACGATTCGAGAAATCATACTAAGTGTCATTTCGTCTTGCTCTCACGGCATTTTGACGTCTTTGCCTGACAGTTCTAGCGGCGCCGCATGAAGTCGAACAAGCCTATACACATGGAGTGGACGTGTGTCACGGTAGAATACATGCACACTTGTTTTTTTGTTTTGTTAAATAATTAGACTATAAAATTCACTTTAGGAAGACAATACACAAGGCAAATGTGATTTTTAAATAGCGCATTTTATCATTAAAATCCCATTCAACATTAATGGTGATCTGAGGGGGCAACGCCCCCCCGTGGCGCCGGCCCTCCTTCTGACTCACAGCCTGTAAGTAGTCTATGTTTTCATATTTAAAGACTTTACTACTGACTAAACCGTGATTCAAACACAAGTTTTGTGCAGTGCAGAGTAGCGCTTGTTGTTTCTATGATCACAAATGCAGTCATGGTTTTGATGTTTTAGTGTCCTTATCTTACCAACCTGTTATGTTCTGCTCAAGCCGCACTTGTAAAGTCGATCGATCAGCTTGGTCATCTGCATTTTCTGGATCAGTTTTGGCTAGTAGCCTATTGATAAGGTAGTAAAGACGATATTAACTCCTGTTGGAAACTGATCTTTCAAATATGGTCAGGAGTGTCACATTTCCGGCGCACACTTGAGGTATTTAGCCAATCACAAAGCACTGGATAGCTGGCCAATCGAATCATATCAGGCTTTTTAGAACGATGAGCTTTGTACAAATCAGCACATTTCAAAAAGGCAGTGCATAGAGGAGCAACAATAATGCATGGTATATGAAAATAATGGGTAACACTTTACAATAACAGTACATGAATAATCATGTACTAATACATAAATTAATAATTACTTTAATATGAAGTAATGATAAGTTAAGCCATGTACTAATCAATAACTAACCATAACTATGTCATGAGTCATATGAATTCATGCATGAATTACAGCCACCTTAACTACACATTAATACATGTTTGTTAGTTAATGCATTAATTAACACTTTGGGTAACCAAAATCAAACATGCTCTAGAACAGTGGTTCCCAACGGTTTGCAGGATCTGATGCTTCGTTTGAGGTCAAATAAAGATGCATAAAATGTTCCACTTATAATTTTAGAAACAAAAGATATTTTTCAAATTCATGTGCTCACAATACCAAGATAGCAGGTAGTTAAAGTATTTTATTATGTAAGATAATTGTTCTCTATTTTTGTGTGCTTGTCGTAGATTGCAAAATCAAAAGGAAGGTGGATGTAAACATTACGGCCTACAACAGGCTGCCAGCTCGTTGCACTTGTGGTCTGCTGCCTTTGGCGCTGTCAAAATATTTCAGTTAAAATCATTCTGACTATTCCTCAGAAATGACAAACATGTTAACCAAAGTCACAATGCCAAATGTATAGTTTTCATATAAAGACCATCAAACCGTCAATCATACCAGTTTATTTGTGAAAGCTATTAAAATGTTATCTTGATGTTATTTTAATTATTGTTTAATTAATTTTTCGCATTGTTTCAGGATCAGCGTTCAGCCAGAGGCGGATCTACAGGTGGATTGACAGCTTGCCCACCCAATCAGATTCATGGAAATACATTATGTTTTTTCATTCAAACCGTAATTCTTCAACCATTTGAACTATCAAAAAATTAGAATTGCTCCTAAAGAAAACAAATTGCGCTTTTTGGCAATATATGGTTTATTACGGTAATGTCTTGCTTTCCGTCCACCAATCGCTGCTGTCATCTAGAGCGGAAGAGGCGGGTTTGAAGAGAGCGCGGTAGGTTAGATTGCACTGAGTAGCAGATTCGTGTGTGAACGTGTGGATCACTGCGGTAAAGAAAAGACTTCTAAATAAAAACGGTGTACACCAGCAACACTAAAGTTAACTCGCTCTTGGTGGCTCGGGACTCGACGGCCCGACTGGACTGTTTAAGTTGATTTTCAATAAAGCAGTGTTGATATTTTTTGCTTCTGGGTCCTCTATGTTTCAGAACCAGTGCTTAGGTAAGCCACGGGCGTTTAGCTAAATAAATGCTCAATGCTTAAATAGTTCATCGTAAATCGTTGTAATATGCTTATGACTTGCGAATGTTATGCTTATTTAATTGAAATAAACCAAGCTTAATGACGTATGCAGCCTGCATATCCGACCTCCGGAGGATGCAGCCTTCTGTTTGAGAGACGGCCGATTGTAATACAGTTAGATTGAATAACGTAATTCCATCTAAAATGTACAAAACTGACGGAAAGAACACAGTCATTTTATCTTCCCAAATAACGCAAGTTAAAAAAAGTATGTGAATTTTTCTGGGCCGCAGATGTATAGATGCCCACCTATCAAAAACACTTTCTGCCTCCGCCACTGGGTAACTTATATTTTTATTTGTTAATGTATGATAAGGTCATGACTTTACTAAGGGGGCACATCATTACTAACTCATCGTTAACTACTCATAAACTAACATAAATTCATGATTTGTTATGGTATCATTAGGTCATGACTTTACTTGAGGGGGCACATCATTATTAACTCATCGTTAACTACTCATAAACTAACATAAATTCATGATTTGTTATGGTATCATTAGGTCATGACTTTACTTGAGGGGGCACATCATTACTAACTCATCGTTAACTACTCATAAACTAACAAAAATTCATGATTTGTTAATGTATGATTAGGTCATGACTTTACTTGAAGGGGCACATCATTATTAACTCATCGTTAACTACTCATAAACTAACATAAATTAATGACTTGTTAATGTATTATTGTGTAGGCCCTACACAATGACTTTTCTTGGAGGGGTACACTGTTAAAAAGTTATCAATTACACATTCTATACAAATTCAGCTCATCAAAATCCAAATTTTTGGTGGTTTTAAAGGAGAGGAGCAAATGTGAAAATTAGTCAGACATTTGGAAGGGGTAATAATGGCTTAAAAGAAGAACAAAACAAATACTGTATGAGCATTTTGATGTTAAGACGAGCCAGTTCACACAATAACTATCGTCTGTAGGCTAACACTGATTTAAATTTAGAAAGAATAGCGTCTGTCACTCTTAATGGCAGCAGTGGAACTAATTTTAATTATTAATCCATAATTGCACATTTAATGATTAAGGTTAACTGTAAATGTTGCAAGAAATCCAGTGCCATTCAATGTTTTTAGCTCAGCTGCAGGAGCAAATATATAAACAGTTTTGCATTACAAACCTAAACATTTTGCATTAACAAAAGTTATTTTCGTTCTTCTAGAGAGCTTGTTTGATATGGAGTACGCAAAGTTATAAGTGGAACATTTTATGCATCTTTATTTGACCTCAAACAAAGCATCAGATCCTGCAAACCGTTGGGAACCACTGTTCTAGAGCATGTTTGATTTCGGTTACCCAAAGTGTTAATTAATGCATTAACTAACAAACATGTATTAATGTGTAGTTAAGGTGTCTGTAATTCATGCATGAATTCATATGACTCATAACATAGTTACGGTTAGTTATTGATTAGTAAATAGCTTAACTCATCATTAGTTCATATTAAACTGATTATTAATTTATGTATTAGTACATGATTATTCATGTACTGTTATTGTAAAGTGTTACCAAATAATGTTTTTTTATCCATAAACACATTGCATTAAACCAAATACGCAACGTAATAGGGACTCTTTAAAAAAGATCTTGGGTTTACATAAGTTCGAGATACTGTATTTTCATAAATAAAACACACCAGTAAGTAATATCCCCACTCATGACTTTGTAACATTTAAAAGTGTCTTTAAAATGATGGTTGCTAAAAAGTTGCTATATGGGACTTCAGACTTTGTCTTGGATTTAAAAAAAAACCTTTTCGCATGAACAACATGGGCACAATTCACAACAAAGATTCATCCTCAGAGTATTTTATTATCAGGGAACATGTTTTTAAATGTGAGAAATAGAGTTGGAAAGAGCTGTCGGAATCTTAGTTGTGATGATGTTGATGTCGAGAGATCGTGGGGTGTATTTCACTTGTAGCCTAAGGTTAGCTAATTATTTCTAGTAAACACATTTAGACTTAAAAATTCAAAATCGTTTATCTGTGAAGAATATCTTGTCGGACAAAACGTGTCCTTAACTTTTGTTAAACAGAGCTTTTGCTATAATCCTTAAGTCAATGGGAAACATTAATGGGCTTTTTGGCGAGGGAACCAGTGTTCGGCTAACATCTGGGTTGACCTACAAAAATACATCATCTCTGCAGCACTCTATTAAAACAAACAATCATACTGCACAGTGATGCATTCGTAATTGAACATTATAAACAGTGTTTGCCTCATAAACCAGTTAAAACCAGATAAATGATTTTTTTATTAGGTAGATGCTTCTGTTTAAAGGTGCTCTCTGTAAGTTGAGAAATTTCTAACCGTTACTGACACCTGTGGCCGTTATAGAAACTGCAGCCAGTCTCATACTCGTTCTCGGTGGGCACACTTGTACGAGCACGACCACAACAACCAGAGTTGCCGTAGCAACCACAGACAGCTCATTGAGATTCACCAGCATGTTTACAAATGTAAGAAAAGTTACAGTACTGTAAGGTTATTGTTTGACAGACCATATTTTAGCAAAATGTTGCAGTGCTACTTTATATTTTCAACAGAAGTCTACTTCTAAAAGTTTTGTAACACGACACTGTAAAACACACTCCCGACACTTACAATCTTAATGCACTCGTGCTCTGAATAAAGATAATTCATATAAGAAAGTAACTTTTGAAACGGTCCTGTGTTACATGCTACCCAGATAGCACAGGTACGTCTGCAAGATGTCTGGTAAAGATCTGGAGATCTGGAATACATCTGGGGCCGGATTCACGAAAACATTCTTAAGACAAAAAATAAGAAAGTTCTTAAGATAAATTATAAGAAGTGCGTAAGAATGTTCCTAAGTGCAATTCTCAAACATTTCTTAAGAAGTTCTCAATTTTTTTCTTAAGAATATCTTAACTTTGTGTCTTAAGAATAAAATGACAAGCTTTTAAATTAAGATACCCTGCTGAGGTAACAATACGCTTATCCATTAATCTTTTGACTACCTTGCGATCATTAACGCGATACAAACGAGTGATGCATTAAGACTACTACAGGATGTTATTCGCTGTTGTAACAGAGGCCAGCTACAGTATTAAGGCGGTGCGGTGCATAAATATAATTCCATAATGTCCCAATCGGTCCGTCATGCGGGTCGAGCGCTCTGAGTGTGCGTGCTTCACTCTCCGTGCCCACGGCTTTCGTCTCCCGCGACCCGCGCTCACGCCAAGAGACGGACGCGGAGGGTGAAGCGTCCCCGCCGTTTCGGAGCCCTCGACTCACATGACGGAGCGATTACCGGTTCGCCTCCTGCTTAGAGCGACTTTCAGCTTTTAAGTAATTTCACAATGAATGTAGGCTATTACGGAGGAAGTTAAATGTTTGTTAGTATTAATAACACTAATACTTATTTGTGTTTCATGACAGTTTACTGAGTAAGCCATTAAACTTCATTATATGAGTGTGGAATTCCTCTTAACTAATCTATGTGAAGTAAACTGATTCAATTGCCATTTCAGACTACAAAATACAACATGTCACATTTAAAACAATCACATTAACTTATAAAACGTCTTACATTTTGAGATTTAAGACTACTGTACGGTTATCATAACTTTAAGATGTTATTTAAGACAGTTTTGTCAGGAACAGAGGTCGAACCCAAGGGACCATGACAGGGGGCGCTGCGGCAGGCAGCGAAGACGAGACATGGGGAATGACAGGGGGCGCTGCGGCAGGCAGCGAAGACGGCAGGGGTTGCAGCGGTGGCTGCGCAGACTGATGCTGCGGCGGCTGCGCAGATGGCTCTGGCTGCGGTGGCTGGGCTGGCTGCGCAGACGGCTCTGGCTGAGGTGGCTGCATCGAGGGCAGCGGCGGCCGCGGCTGAGAAGACAGAGGAGTAGCAGCGGGCAATAATACTAAGGCAGGAGGTTCTATGGCCGGCGGTGACGCCAATGCTCCCTTCCTCCTCTTCTTCTTCCGAGGGCGTGGCGCAGCAAGTGAAGCAGCGACTGTGGGGACTGCGGGGGGAGCGACAAGCTCTGTAGAGGACCCCTCAGACGCCGACTCCCACGAGATCCTGCGCTCACGCTTCCCTCGGAGGTCAGCAGACTGGGCAGAGCCTTCAGGGGCAGGGGTGGCGAGTGCTGGAATTCCCTGCATCAGTACTCCAACAACGCGACCCTCCGGGATAGGGAACAGATGACTAGCTGACAGTCTTGGAGGTGGCGTTCCGGTCCGGTCCTGTTGCTGTTGTCCTAGGCAGTCCACCATCTCCCAATAAGGAAGACGGACCAAATCCCTCCGCTTATGCTGAGGTGGGGGTTCATTAAGACCAGCAATGAGGTAAGAGTTTGCCAACTCTTCAGGAAACAATCCCCTCTTCCTCTCCACAGACCTGGCATAATCCCTCAGGGAGAGCCCTCCTTGAGGTGGAAAAGGACCCTCGCCAGCCTGGGTCTCGGCCAAGAGGGTACTCCACCACCCCGAGTCAGAATCACACATAATGAGGCTGTCTGCTGGGTTCTTTGGTGGCTCGTTCGTTCTGTCAGGAACAGAGGTCGAACCCAAGTGCAGACAGTTAAACAGATGATTTTATTGAACAAGAAACACGAAAACAAAAACCCTTGAGGGGGCAAAAGACACAAGGTAAACAAACACTAAACAAAACTAGATTTAACAATAAACTTGACAGGTAAACTTGACAAGAATACACTAGACTAAGACTTAACAATAGCAACCGCTTTCAACAGGACTGATACAAGCAAACGAGCAAAGGACAGCAAACACAAGGGCATTAAATAAGGGAACAAATCAAGAAGGGAACAGGTGACATGATTCAAACAATGATGGGATAATTAACGAGGAAACAAGGGGGCGGGGTCAGGAGATGAGACAGAAAGCACATGGCAATGAACAAACAAAGCCAGTGCTCTGACACAAAACATTGGGCTGCCATGATCCTGTCACTATGACTAGACAACTGTGACCTGAAGACAGGATCATGACAGGACCCTCCCCTGAAGGGACGCCACCTGGCGTCCCCCAAGGGAACACACTAGACACGAGACAAAACATACTGAGAAACAGAGAAAAACCAATAAAACATAATACACAAACACAATGGCAAACAACAACTTACAATAAAAGGGTTGGGGTGACTTAACAAAAACATCATTAAAGGGAGGGGGGGGTGGGGGAACAAAAAAGTTCACATGAGGAAGTCCAGGTGGGGTGGAGCTAGAGGGTTTGGGACGAGGAGTCCGGGCAGGCTTGGGGGTCCTGGTAGGTGGGGTAGGTCCAGAGGGGGCAGACTGAGGAAAGGCTGAGGTGGGGAGGACTGGAGACACAATGGGAAACAAGGCAGGGTCTCTGGACAATAAAGGGGCAGACACAGGAGCCGGTGAGACAGGGGGCGCTGTGGCTGGCAGCGGTGACGAGACAGGGACCATGACAGGGGGCGCTGCGGCAGGCAGCGAAGACGAGACATGGGGCATGACAGGGGGCGCTGCGGCAGGCAGCGAATACGGCAGGGGTTGCGGCGGTGGCTGCGCAGACTGATGCAGCGGCGGCTGCGCAGATGGCTCTGGCTGCGGTGGCTGGGCAGGCTGCGCAGACGGCTCTGGCTGCGGTGGCTGCATCGAGGGCAGCGGCGGCTGCGGCTGAGAAGACAGAGGAGTAGCAGCGGGCAATAATACTAAGGCAGGAGGTTCTATGGCCGGCGGTGACGCCAATGCTCCCTTCCTCCTCTTCTTCCGAGGGCGTGGCGCAGCAAGTGAAGCAGCGACTGTGGGGACTGCGGGGGGAGCGACAAGCTCTGTAGAGGACCCCTCAGACGCCGACTCCCACGAGATCCTGCGCTCACGCTTCCCTCGGAGGTCAGCAGACTGGGCAGAGCCTTCAGGGGCAGGGGTGGCGAGTGCTGGAATTCCCTGCATCAGTACTCCAACAACGCGACCCTCCGGGATAGGGAACAGATGACTAGCTGACAGTCTTGGAGGTGGCGTTCCGGTCCGGTCCTGTTGCTGTTGTCCTAGGCAGTCCACCATCTCCCAATAAGGAAGACGGACCAAATCCCTCCGCTTATGCTGAGGTGGGGGTTCATTAAGACCAGCAATGAGGTAAGAGTTTGCCAACTCTTCAGGAAACAATCCCCTCTTCCTCTCCACAGACCTGGCATAATCCCTCAGGGAGAGCCCTCCTTGAGGTGGAAAAGGACCCTCGCCAGCCTGGGTCTCGGCCAAGAGGGTACTCCACCACCCCGAGTCAGAATCACACATAATGAGGCTGTCTGCTGGGTTCTTTGGTGGCTCGTTCGTTCTGTCAGGAACAGAGGTCGAACCCAAGTGCAGACAGTTAAACAGATGATTTTATTGAACAAGAAACACGAAAACAAAAACCCTTGAGGGGGCAAAAGACACAAGGTAAACAAACACTAAACAAAACTAGATTTAACAATAAACTTGACAGGTAAACTTGACAAGAATACACTAGACTAAGACTTAACAATAGCAACCGCTTTCAACAGGACTGATACAAGCAAACGAGCAAAGGACAGCAAACACAAGGGCATTAAATAAGGGAACAAATCAAGAAGGGAACAGGTGACATGATTCAAACAATGATGGGATAATTAACGAGGAAACAAGGGGGCGGGGTCAGGAGATGAGACAGAAAGCACATGGCAATGAACAAACAAAGCCAGTGCTCTGACACAAAACATTGGGCTGCCATGATCCTGTCACTATGACTAGACAACTGTGACCTGAAGACAGGATCATGACAGGACCCTCCCCTGAAGGGACGCCACCTGGCGTCCCCCAAGGGAACACACTAGACACGAGACAAAACATACTGAGAAACAGAGAAAAACCAATAAAACATAATACACAAACACAATGGCAAACAACAACTTACAATAAAAGGGTTGGGGTGACTTAACAAAAACATCATTAAAGGGAGGGGGGGTGGGGGAACAAAAAAGTTCACATGAGGAAGTCCAGGTGGGGTGGAGCTAGAGGGTTTGGGACGAGGAGTCCGGGCAGGCTTGGGGGTCCTGGTAGGTGGGGTAGGTCCAGAGGGGGCAGACTGAGGAAAGGCTGAGGTGGGGAGGACTGGAGACACAATGGGAAACAAGGCAGGGTCTCTGGACAATAAAGGGGCAGACACAGGAGCCGGTGAGACAGGGGGCGCTGTGGCTGGCAGCGGTGACGAGACAGGGACCATGACAGGGGGCGCTGCGGCAGGCAGCGAAGACGAGACATGGGGCATGACAGGGGGCGCTGCGGCAGGCAGCGAATACGGCAGGGGTTGCGGCGGTGGCTGCGCAGACTGATGCAGCGGCGGCTGCGCAGATGGCTCTGGCTGCGGTGGCTGGGCAGGCTGCGCAGACGGCTCTGGCTGCGGTGGCTGCATCGAGGGCAGCGGCGGCTGCGGCTGAGAAGACAGAGGAGTAGCAGCGGGCAATAATACTAAGGCAGGAGGTTCTATGGCCGGCGGTGACGCCAATGCTCCCTTCCTCCTCTTCGTCCGAGGGCGTGGCGCAGCAAGTGAAGCAGCGACTGTGGGGACTGCGGGGGGAGCGACAAGCTCTGTAGAGGACCCCTCAGACGCCGACTCCCACGAGATCCTGCGCTCACGCTTCCCTCGGAGGTCAGCAGACTGGGCAGAGCCTTCAGGGGCAGGGGTGGCGAGTGCTGGAATTCCCTGCATCAGTACTCCAACAACGCGACCCTCCGGGATAGGGAACAGATGACAAGCTGACAGTCTTGGAGGTGGCGTTCCGGTCCGGTCCTGTTGCTGTTGTCCTAGGCAGTCCACCATCTCCCAATAAGGAAGACGGACCAAATCCCTCCGCTTATGCTGAGGTGGGGGTTCATTAAGACCAGCAATGAGGTAAGAGTTTGCCAACTCTTCAGGAAACAATCCCCTCTTCCTCTCCACAGACCTGGCATAATCCCTCAGGGAGAGCCCTCCTTGAGGTGGAAAAGGACCCTCGCCAGCCTGGGTCTCGGCCAAGAGGGTACTCCACCACCCCGAGTCAGAATCACACATAATGAGGCTGTCTGCTGGGTTCTTTGGTGGCTCGTTCGTTCTGTCAGGAACAGAGGTCGAACCCAAGTGCAGACAGTTAAACAGATGATTTTATTGAACAAGAAACACGAAAACAAAAACCCTTGAGGGGGCAAAAGACACAAGGTAAACAAACACTAAACAAAACTAGATTTAACAATAAACTTGACAGGTAAACTTGACAAGAATACACTAGACTAAGACTTAACAATAGCAACCGCTTTCAACAGGACTGATACAAGCAAACGAGCAAAGGACAGCAAACACAAGGGCATTAAATAAGGGAACAAATCAAGAAGGGAACAGGTGACATGATTCAAACAATGATGGGATAATTAACGAGGAAACAAGGGGGCGGGGTCAGGAGACGAGACAGAAAGCACATGGCAATGAACAAACAAAGCCAGTGCTCTGACACAAAACATTGGGCTGCCATGATCCTGTCACTATGACTAGACAACTGTGACCTGAAGACAGGATCATGACAAGTTTATTTTTCGAGAATTGGAATTCTTCTTAAGTTTTTTCTTAAGAACATACTTAAGAAAAAAATTAGAACTTTCTTAAGAAGCTTTTTTGAGAATACAAAATATTCTTAACTTTTTTCTTAAGCTTGAATTAAAGATAAAATGGCAGTTAAGAAGATTTTTCTTCTTAAGAATGTTTTGTGAATCCGGCCCCTGGTGTGTAAAAACATCTTATAAAGGTCTTAGAAAGAGCTGCTTTACATACATTCTAAATCAAAAACGTCTTGCAGACATCTTCAATATGTCTATATGACATCTTTTAGGATACGTCTCGGAGACGTATTGCAGATGAGCAAACAATCTAAATAATACGTCTTGCAGATGTAAACGCAGACATCACATAGACGTCTTCGAGATGTATGTGTGCTATCAGGGTATTGTTAGCATTATACCACAAAATAAATGCTATCGTTAGCATTACACCACAAAAACAATAACATAATATATTACAGATGCCCTGTAACTATGTCTTACCTTTGCAGTAAAAAGGAAACCTGCTCAAGGTCTGTTTTCATACCCAGCGCTGACCGGAGCTCCCTCCAAGAATCAAATGCCAATCCGATGTTTACTCTTGTCTTTTCCCCGACGCCGGTCACGCACTATTTTGGCCGCACTAGATAAGGATTTTTTTTAAACTTACGAGGAGTTTCCGTGAGTGTCTGGATTGTGCTGGAGGTTGGTCGCTTCTTTCCGTCTACAGAGTCCATTTGAAACATTCTAGCGATTGCCGCTGTTTACTAATGACTGCCGTACGCGTCTATATGGAACGCCAAGGTAGACGAGCACGCGCATGACGTCACATTTTGAATTTCACGCCAATTCGGACCCGACTTCTCCACACAGAAAAGAGCCTACAGGCTGATAGAGACAACCGTGGAGGACACTCAAGATGTCATTCTTTCTATTACATTATGGTTGCCTCATAAATATACAAATGAAAACTCTATCTTAAATATTTTTTTAAGTAATAACTTACATTTAGCCCCTTTAAATTCTGTATTATCTGGATTTTAATCAAAGCTCTAAATAAAACTTTTAACCCTTCTGGGGTCTTTTACACAGTGAAGTCAAAAATTCAGAGTTGTATTCTTGAACACATTTCTACACTAACTTAAAACTGTCTTACTGTAATAGACCTGATTTCACTGCAGATAACAGGCAGGATTATTCAAGAAGGAAGCATAAACTGCTAAATGTGTTCATAAAAGAAGCTCTTGAGATCATGATCTATCTAGTTATTGTCATTATTCATCTGCTGTACTCACACAAACCTGCAGACACAGTCGTGATGTTAACATCAAAGGATGTATTGAGGTCATCAGATGTCATTCCATCAGTGATAGGAATGAAAGATTAACAGAAAAATGCAATGTTGTCAGACAGATTTCTCTGATGTTTTTAAAGTGAACATTTATGAGGTCAAAATACTATGAGTGACTGTTATCTTTCTCAATCTGTTACTTATCAGTCTGCGTGTGTCTGTGCACATGCGTATGTGCGCGCGCATGTGTGTGATTGTGTGTGTGTTTCTTGGCACTAGAGATTGATGTAACTGGGATTGCAGTTATAAACTGTTAACACATTTTTCAATCACATTGATGCACGTACAGTACCAGTAGCCGTTATTGATGGCAGAACTTTAATACTCATTGGTGGTAAAGGAATAGTTTAACCATACTGTGCTTATTGACATCCACATTTTTCTAAATCCATATCCTATTATCCATGTTTTTTCTTTACAATTTCACATGAGCTGTTATGCCGCTTTTGCAATACTAAGGTAAAAATAATGAAACGGGTCATCCTAATCCCATTTTTCAAACTTTAGTTAGTGTGTAATGTTGCTGTTAGACCATAAATAATACCTGCAAAATGATAAAGCTCAAAGTTCACTGCCAGGCGATATATTTTCTTTAAGAGAAGTCCCCCTTCAAAACCTACAGCGAATGGCCGGTTTGGATTACAGTCCTCTACTTCCCGATTGAATGACGTGAATAAAACAGTTTTTGACTCAACTCCGCCCACAGCATTGTGACCCATCATGCATGCATGAAAATAAAGAGCATTATTGTTTAGCTTGCTCACCACTACACCTCTGCTCCATAAACTTCACTGACTGTAGGCAACCTCTGGTTCATTACTATCGCCGGTGTGATTCCTATTTTGTTTGCTGCCTCCCGCTTTGTGTCTCATCCATAATTCAGTCGACCCCTCTTTCACAGATTCACATTCTGCATTCTGTAGTGTGTTGATGTACTGTCTGTGTGTTAGTGCATGTGAATGATGATGGAGGGGTTAAAGTATCTTCAGGACTGCTCTTTTTATGTGTCAATATTTAACCAGCAGTTCACTCTCACTTCTTTGCTTTTCCCCAACTTCTCTGATTCTTTCTTGTCTTTAAACTCAATATCGGGGTCTTACTGTGCATTATTAGGGACTTTAAAGGAGACATATCATGCTAAATCCACTTTCTTGGCTCTTAAATGCATTTTGTTGTATATTTGTAGTGTTTATAAGTACATAAAAGTTGAAATTAGTCTCTTCAGGTGCTTTGTTGATATCTTTATATTCTGTTTTGGTCATATTTTCCAACCGGTTCTGATTTTTCTATTATCTATTACGTTTTTTGAACAATTACGTCACAGTATTTGCAGCGGAACTGCTAAATAAGGACATCGACTTCCAGCCCAACACTACGAGCAATCCGCCATTTTATATTTCTCGATGCGATATTGTAGTCCAAGCTCAAGGATGCAGAAGTTACGAGAGCGTAAGAAATGTACTCACATCTGTGGGTAAAGTCATTTTTGTGTGCCCGAGGCACTTTAAGGATAACTACTTCACCAATCTCCGCCAGTATAAAGAAGGATTTGCCGATAGACTTCGTCTGATTGAGGGGTCAATTACTTCTTTCTTTGGAGACGACGAGCAGAGCACTTCGGTAAGCAGTTTATAACTTAAAGTAAAAAAGTAAAGTACACGGTGGTCATGGTTTAGCAGTGCTGTTTCTCACTCCGAAGGCTGCAGCCTGCGGAGATCGCTTTTGGGCATCAAGCCTGGTTTAAGTTAACTGAGCATCACATTTGCAAGTCATGAGCATATTACAACAACTTACGATTAACTAAGAATAATAGTAAACTTTATAATTGTTAATATTCTGAAATAAGACTGTCTTGATGACGTATGCAGCCTAGATATGCGACCTCCGGAGGCTGCAGCCTCACACCATTGCGACACCTCCATATGAAGACGTTGTTCTGCAGGTTCGTCGTCTTCATTTTCATCTCGCTCCATTTCCGACTCTGGCGCGAACATATAAGGCTGGATGGACAAGTCTTCCGTTGTTGACATGTTGTGAATAACGAGTAAATAAAAAGTTTCTGTGCAGCTAGATAATCGTATCTCTGCTATAAAACTACAAAAATGGCCGAACGGGGTGGAGTTTAACCGAGTGTCACCTCTGCAACCTGGAGAGGGGGCAGGGTATGACGTGCATTTAAAAAGACAGTACCAAAACGAGTTGCTCTCAGATGCACATCAGAAAAGGGGTAGAAAGGGGGCCTGTGGGGCTATAATAATGAGGAATTCAGACCCAAGCATTGCAGTTTCGCTTTACATAGACCACAAATAGATGATTTATATGTAAAAAGGACAGATTTAAAAGCATGATATGTCTGCTTTAAGCAACAACCTCTGGTGGAACGGCAACGGCATTCTGTCGTTGTATTGCGCATGCGCGAATTTAACTGCTACTTTGCGACGTTCTACTGTAACGGTCTACTACGGGAGAACAGCTGATTTGCCGTAGTCGCTACAACTTGTAAATAAATGTTATTTTTTATGGCATATGACATTGTAATTGCATCATATTATGATTGTACCACAAGTCTTTTATATAATATCTGTTAAAATGTTTTAAATTTAAGCTAATTTTAAAGATTTTTAAGTATTCAATGTTTTCAAGTATTGCTTAAATCTAGGTTTTTAGACTTATTTACATCATACAATAGTAAAACTGCATCTACTGACAAAAGATTGTCATTTAATGACAAAACCAACCCTTCTCTTGCTTTTTTAAATGACATTTTTTGTTTCTCAATAAATGAATTAATACCGCGTTGCGCTGTCCTGTTTACGGTTGCTTAGTGGTTTTTACGTTCTTGGCTACGGCGGTGTGACAGCATACTTCCGGTCGCCGTAGCCGTTCCATTCCCAGCTGTTGCTTAAAGTCCCTATTTAGCAGAGGACTACATGTTCCATTTCATAATTCACTACATGTTCATGTTTTTGACATTATATGCACTTACATGCTGATCGCTGATTGACACTACCATGATTTTTAATGTGGAAAACTCTTAGCCGCCTCTAAATGATAAATCTTATGCAGTTTTACATTAATGACATGCAAAAGCCCCAGCTAAATTAATATCTGTTTAATCATGAATAGTGCGGTTCTATGCTATATATGCCGGGAATGACAAGGATGTAAAATGTTAATGTGAACTGAAACATCATCTGATGAGTATCTGCCAAAGAATTTCCCACTTTGTGTTTCCCGTCACCGGTCATTGAATACCTGACATATCAGCTGTAATATACTACACATAAGGAATAATTGATGACAGGTTTTTGAATTATTCAAAAATAATGTACACTTAAGATGGCAATGCAGCACGACATGAAGCGGAATAATAATAACATCAAATAATTCAAAGGACTTAACATCAAAAGAAGAAAAATAAAAAAGTCAATATTGTTGAAGTGGACACTGCCGCGTCTAATAAACACTGGGTATGTCTCAATCAGCTCCCTTGTTCAGTACAAAAAAGATATTTACAATATATCTTCAGGGCATTGATCAGGGAGTCGGTCATTTTAAGGGCTGTCTCAATCGCAAAATCCTTCCAGTGCACTGGAAGGTTCTTTCCCTAAAAATTTCCACAGTGCAACGCAAAAACCAGTGAGCATCGATGGTCCCTATGTTCCCTCACCAGAAATCACGTGACCTTTTTGAAGCTCGCCATCTGAAAACCACCCAACTTAATTAACTTTATGAAATGTGACAGAACTTTTAAAAAGACAAGCGTTTGTTTTAGTTTTCAATATAAACACACATTGCTACACAGTAAGTGACCACAATCTACTCAATATTTAAAACAATAAATATTTCTATAAAATTGTAAATATATTTAAGCAATATCGCTCGAGTGCCGGAGGCAATCATAGCCGTGATGATATAGAGCTATATCACACGACTCCGAGAGCGCTATTGCTATTATACAACAGTTCGACGGCACACGTTTGAAAAAAGAAAACTAGAAAACAACAACAGAGTTATTTTAAAAGCCTCTTTGTATGGGAACTACTTTCTTCCGGCCAGAATGACAGGTAACACTTTCGGCTGTTTTAAATCTCATAATAACTCAATAGACGGAATAGCCGTTTCTTTATATTACCGTTTCTTGGTCACAAAGTGTAGTTTTAAGATTAGGTCAGTCGAGAATATATATGTATTATATTTAAATCTGCAGTCGATTAGTAAAGATAGCGCCTGTTTGAATGTTTGCTTAGTGAGATTCGGTACGTATGAGAACCAGAGCATGAGCGGACGTCAGTGTTCACTCGCCCCGCTGACCACTGCCCTGTCTGGGCTACATCTCTGACAGGGATTCCCTGGCTCTCATGTTGGCCTTGTCTGTGTTTGATGGTCAAAAATGAGATCAAATCAGCAGTATTTGGTGTCATGATCAAACTATTACTTGTTTTCTTATTCATATTTAGTGTCTTTTGTGTTGTTATTGTTTTGGCGCGAGGTAAAAGTTAATAAAACTATACTTATATATAATGTTACTATTGCTTTCCCATTTATTCTTAACGCGATACGAGCACTCGATCATTATTAGACTTTGTTCTGGTCAGTACTATATAAAACTGTTTTTTATAAGTGTCAGAGAGACGTTTTTGCATGCTGCTTATAAATAGATGTTGGTTTTGCCCGTTGTTGATGAGTGACAGCAGTGAGTGATCACAACTCGCTTAAGTAGCCACATGACAGAAAAATAAGTGAACAGTGTCCCAATGTCAAGTGAGCTAGGGTCCTTACCAGTGCAACACCCTGTGTACACGATATACTGATTCCCGACCTCGGGAGCCAGGGAACGAATTGAGACACAGGGACTGACTTGTTTTTATGCTTTTTCACATTACAGTATATTTAATTTATTATTGTTTTTACAAATGTCAAAATATTTTTATAAAGGATTATGAGATTTTAAAAATGCATACGTAAATTGGTTTGACCAACAAAAGCTAACAGAAATGAATGATTACAGTAAAGGATTTCTAAGACAGTTTAATGTGGCGTTCATTAATAACGTGTGTGGCCTTGAATAACAAACGAAAGCTTGTCAGCGTCTAAATGCAGAAGTACACTTCTTTATACAGGCAAACTGAGTTTATATAGACTACTCAAGATCAGAGGAAAGTATTTTTCCTGTACTTTTATCCCTTGGCGCTCTTTATTTATTGAGTTATTTTAAGTGTAAAATAAACATGGAGAAGTGCAACAGCAAACACCCACACAATGTTCATATATCCAAAGCTTAAAAACGCTTACATCGAGCAAGTATCAGAGATCACAAACTTTCTCTTAATTTATATAAAAAATAATGCATGCACTCTGTAAAAAAATTCAAGGGTTTTGATTTAGTTATGTATTATTTACAAGTACAACAAGAAAATCATCATATTCGATAAATTATATGATTATGATGAAAACTCATAAACAGGACACAGATAGATCATCTGGCTGATACGGGAAATGTTCCTTGTCAAGTTTGTACAATGGATGAGCTTCATTTTTAGAGACCTGTGTGGGCAGTTTCTGTTTGCTCAAGCTTCAGTATAAGACATTTCTAATAAAAAGTTAATTTACTGTGAAAAGATGTGTGATTCATTTTAAAAAATGTATTCCAGCAGGCACTGTTATTAAAATGATACCAATCACTTTTATGTAAAATTATGTTAACTTCATCAAGTTCATGTTCAATATACTGAAGAAATGTCTTAACATTTTATTTTTTATTTATCTGTCCATTGACCCCCTTTATGGAGCTGTCTTTGAAAGCGCTGCTGTTTAACATAATCTTTTTGAATTAATTGAAGAAACCCAAGCCATGTGGCATACCAGACTATATATATATATATATATATATACATATATATATATATATTTTAGAGGTGGGCATAGATTAATCTAGATTAATCTCATACAAAATAAAAGTTTTTTTTTTCATAACATATGAGTTTGTGCTGTGTGTAATTATTATGTATATATAAATACACACACATTTACATGTGTATATTTATTTATATTTGTATATATTCTAAATTATATATAAATAAAAAAAACAATGTTTAAATACACTGTATATATATATGTATGTGTGTGTGTGTTTAAATATACATAATATTTACAAACTCATATATTATGCAAAAAATTACTTTTATTTTGTATGAGATTAATCTAGATTAATCTATGCCCAGCCCTAATATATATATATATATATATATATATATATATAAACATCCACTCCAGAACACAACAGCAATCCTTTAGCAATCACCTTAAGAAATTGCAAGCTAACCCCCTAAAAAAAACCAAATCCTTCATTTGGTTAATGGAATAAATGTAAATATACATGAGACAAAAGAAAAACTTAACAGTATAAATAATAAACACTTTCAGAAATTCTTCTTTTTTTCTGTGACCAGCAGATGGCAGACTGCTTAGATCAGTGGATCTTAACCTTTATCCACTTCATGCCCCTCATTGTCCACAACTACATTTTAAACCCTCTCTTCACTTACGCTTTCTACTCAATACGATATTCTAGAGCTTAACTATATATAACCATCAGCTTGCTTTAATGCTTTTGTAATATTTCAAATAATTTGAAGTCATCTTTATTGGAAAACTGTGGACTGTGTTTTGGAGTATTCAGTCAGTATACATTTATGTCTCAGACAACACAAAGTCTTCTCAACTACAAAACAGCTGTAGTGCTGTGAGAATAGAGAGCACATAAGGTATGGGAATCAACATGTCCTTTCATCACAGTGAATACAACTTGACAAGATGCCTACCGAGCGTGACTGTGCTTGCAGGCAAAGATGACTGGCATAAAGTGCATGGCTGATCTACAGATGAACATCTGACATGCCATAAGAAGGAGGAGCGGGAGTGCTCTGCACGCCGGGCTACGGATTTGACAGGCGGTAGTTCTCTGGCTTGGGTGTGGTGCAGGAACAGGTACAGACAAATCCTTTCGCAATTCAAAGAAAATGAAAAGTCAGAACACTGCATCCCTTATTTTCATATTAAATAGAGCTGCGTATGTATTTTGGCAGGCGACCTGTGATTGTGGAGGTGAACTGGAGAAGCTGCGGAAGATCATTAGGACAATGCGTGTAAAAATCAGCATGACCTCCTCAGGGAGAGGCTAAACTTTCCAGTCTGTACAGATGATCAATAACCTGTCCACAGAGAACCGAACTACAGTAACACTCACACATGATCATGTAAGAATGCATACAGAAGACGCTCAGTTAACCCCAGTGGTGTAGTGATGCCTGAAGAAGCTGGTCTACTCATTTATGCACCCATCTTTTAAAGGACTGTAGAAGAGCGTATACCCCATGCCATCAAATAAAATGTCTGAATTGACTATATTAGACATGATACACATTTAACCATTAGAGAACCTTATTTGTAAATTCTTATTACTACTTTATTTCACAAACCATTTTTGCAAAAATAGGGAACTTCTGTTCATTAATTTTAGGTTATTTAAAAAAACACCCTGCAACGTTTTGGGAACGCTATTTTGTGGTAGCAAAAAACGTTCCCAGAAGTAATTTTTTAATTTACCAAAAGGGAACCAAAAGCGTTAGGGGAATGTCCTGTGTATGTTGGGACACTCTCTAATGTTTTATTTATGTTAACCTATATAAAGATTATTAATCACTTTTAGTCACCAAACTGTTGAAATCGTAGATGTTGATCTTGAGCACAACCTGTATTTTTAGGGCTAATAAACTGCTTTAAAATAAACTTGAATCTAAAACGAGTTTGGTGAAGTTTGTTGTCATTGCTGTGAACTTATCATTACAGATATGGTCATGTAGTCAAGGCTGGAATGGGATGTTATAGTCTCCATAGAAACCTTAGGCACAAACTCTTCTGGAAAGTCCCTCCTCACACACTGACCACAGTGTGTCTACGTGTGTGCATGCTTAAAACATTATGTGTCATTCTTTTCACTGCCATTATAAAGTTCACATGCTGTACATGGACCTATATTTTCAAAGTTACCAGAGTTTCTCTCACCAAACATTTTGTAAAACTTTTCGTAAGGTTAACATTGGCATTAGACTGTAGCCCTTCTCCAGATATACTAATCTAATGCCATATTTACCTTGTTTAATTTATGATGGACAATTTATTGATAGCAACTAAGGTGTACAAAAGGCACAGTAAAGTTATTATAATTTACACTAACACTAAAACGTGAACTCATGATCAGCTATACCTGGGCTGGGTGGTTTATAGCTCTTTAATAGTCTTATCATTTATTATCATTAGTAATGACATCTAAACCTGTATCTCAAATTTTTTGGTGTTTGTTCCCCCTTGTGTGCAGTGCATCCCTCTGTGGTCCCTCCAAAGAAAAATTATGATATAAAATATTCTAAAACTTAAAATTAGAATTAACATCTTTTTAACATTAACAAGACTTTTTTGTGTTTGCACCATAATACTTAAATGTGTGTAACTGGAACCAGTTGTACACAAACATGTACAATTACACTGCTTCATGTTCAAAGAAAAATATTTGGTTATTATATTTATTGGTTCTTCCTAACCCCAAAATAGCTGGAAGAAATCTCAATAAAAGACAAACCACAGCTCGGGTCTTAGGAGGTTAAACAAAAATATGTAATTATACAATGTATTGCTGTTGGTTAGTAGCCTTATTTTTTCTGAGGTTTAATTACAGAATTCATGATCTATTTCATAAAATGTCACAAAACTGTGGCCCCCTGGCACCATCTCGCCCCCCCCCCCCCGGCACAATATAGACCAGTGTTTCTTAACCAGGGGACCGGGGACCACTAGGGGGCCTCAGCAAACTTCTAAGGCGACCTCAGAATGGTTTAAATTAAATGAGAATTTGTGTAGAAATCATGAGTTCGGTTTTCAGATATCGCTGTGGACAATGAGGGGCTTGAAGTTATAAAGGTCAAGATCTAAGATCTTACTAATATATAATATTTGTTTTTGTAGTAAAAACGTCATTTTTTTCTATACTTTCTAACCTTGAGTTCCATCGCTTTAACTGGGCCGGCCAACTGCTCCATATTTGGATTACACACACACACACAGAGATTTACGCGTGCACGCCTCCGCTCTCACACACACAAACAGACACGCACGCACGCACGCGCGCGCTCGCGGGAGGTGGGGGCACGGAGCGGCGATAGAGCTATAGCTCAGCTGCAGCAAACATCATTGTGCGAGCGGAGGGGAGACGAATCCGCCGGCAGTGCGCGAATACGCACGGACCCCTGGCAACACGGAGAGCCTTGCGCTTCCCTGCCCGTTGAACCGTACAGTAAGTACTGGTTTGTTTTGGATTTGGTTGCGATCTGGAAAAAAACTGGCACACTGAAACGCAGGAAGAATGGAGTATGACGTTTATTTGAAAAGCTTTAAAAATATTTATTGTGACATTCGCGCGGATTATTTAGTCAGTCTGTCTGTGATGGACTAGGCTAGACGTTTTATTTGTGATGTTTGTCACGTCGATTAAAAATTATGTAACTACTTTGAAGTAGCGCACGGGAAGCGGGGCGGTTACTGGTGCGCTGTGAGCCCGAGCAGTGAGAGCTCTCGCCGGGCTGGAGTAATTACGGCACTCCGCCTCCTCTCATCGGTCCAGTGGGACTTTGCCCGTGTCTGTAAACACACACGTTTGCCAGCAGCCCATGTTCAATCGGCAATGCATTATTTTAAGGGACTGTCACTCGCTGTAGCCGTGCGCACTTCTGCTGAGTCAACACTGTTGAAGGATATGAGGTTTTTATGTGAAAACACAATCGCGGAAGTGAGTCTGTTGAGTTTGGAAAACAAGGAGTTTTACACTCCAAACCCACGGCCACTCGGCGACAAGTGCATTTAATCCCCCGACCTATTCAATTTACAATGTTAGTCTTCGTGAAAACAAAAACGTGTCAGTGTTTTAAGAGATAGCGGATGAGTGTTGCAACGTAGCAAACTAGTCAGCGTCTGGGCATCATATTCTCCGAAGACGAAATGCTGTCTAGTTAGTACGCTTGCTAGGTTTTGAAGCGCAGCCAGTGAGTGTATCCCGTCGTGATGTCACTCGGTTCATCTTGGCTGGTTATATAATGAGCTGTTGCTGTGTATATGCTGATAGGACTCTGTGCATAATGCCTGATATTCATTGTCAGGTTTAGTTGCTTTACTAAAGAAGCAACACGATTTGGTAATGCAAGCAGTTTGTTAAGCCACAAGCTTATATTTTAATGAATTTTATGAACACAGTTATATTTAATGGGCTAATAAATTCCACTGTATTCATGTACTATAATAATATACAACATAAAACTTTTGAATTGAATGTTTTTTTTTTTTTTGAACGTACGCTACATAAGCTACTGTAGTACTGAAAGTTTGCTATACTATAGTGTGCACCGCTGTGCTGTGCTGTGCTGTGCTGTACTATACTATACTATACTATACTATACTATACTATACTATAGTAATAATATAAGTTCATTGTATGCAGGCTTGTGTATTTGTATTTACAGCTAAGGTGAAGCACAAATGTTTAAACACTGTTATACTGTAGAATTGAGAATCAGTGTATATTTTACTGTACTGTACTGTTCTATACTATGCAGCATATGAATTGAGATTATTGTGCAATGCATATACAAGATACCTTACTGTGCATTTACAAATGATTGTACCTCGAGTCTATACTGAACTTAAGAAAACTGCATTTTCCTACCATGCACCGTGGGCATGGAATTATTTCCAAAAAAAAAAAAATTAAACTAGATATATTTGTGTTTAAGTGAAGTTTTAGCTCGTAAAATGTATGATAATATGTTAAAATTGCCACTTTGTAGGTGTGAGCAAAAATGTGCCATATTAAATGCAACAAATGGCAGTGCCGTAGTTGGATAGTTGCAGATTAAGGGGCGGATTTATCCCCTTCTGACATCACAAGGGGAGCCAAATTTCAATTACCTATTTTTTCACATGGTTTACCAAAACTAAGTTACTGGGTTGTTCTTTTACACATTTTCTAGGTTGATAGAAGCACTGGAGACCCAATTTTAGCACTTAAACATAAAAAAGTAAGATTTTGATGATATGTCCCCTTTAAAGGCATTATAAATAGAGTGGTAATAGAGGCTTGTTGACAGGATACTATGTTTTAATTTTCTTGTAAAATGTACAAATTGTATTTTAAAATGTATTGTATTACTGTAAAATTGTGTTGTCTTACTGTAAAATAATTTTGTCTTACTGTATGGCTGCTACTTTGGACAGGTCTCTCTTGTAAAAGAGATTTTAATCTCAATGATACTTCCTGGTAATATTATACAATAAATATAGTATACTACATGATTTTATTATACTATACTACACTACACTATACTTTAATATGGTGTGTAAGATTTAGCTTTTGAATTGTTCATTGTTTGCAGGCTTATAGTTCATTTGGAGCAAAAGTGGAGCACAAATACTCGCTGGATGCAGAAAGATTGTTATTCTTGAATAGCTGTTTGAAGAATGCACAAAATCTGTCCCTCTGCTTTACAAAGAGAAGTAATTGACTTGTAGACATTTTGCGCCTGCAGGCATAGAAAGAAGACAGAAGTAGACATGAATTAAATGATTTAGTGTGTAAGAAAGACTTGATTTGAATGTTGAAAGACCAGCATGTTAAAATAAATGAAGTCAGATTGTCTGCAGGGTCACTGTGCTACAGTTTCTCTGTCTGAGTATTGTTGCTGTGTGTTTGGTTCTCATGCTTATTATTAGTGTACATTTCCAAGGAACTTTTCATGAAAATCCTGTTGTTTTTTGAGAGCGGGTGGATTAGTGTTTCCCCTTGGGTTGTAAAACATTTTAAACAGTTCGGTCTGCCCTTTGTAACTCTTTCCCTAATCCATGCACTGGTTGTTTGTGTGCTGGTGAATTTGCTCAGCGCTATAACTCGGTAAGCAGATCTGTTTGATAGCTCTACTTACTTTTAAATGCTAATGAGTAGTAATTAAGCGAGCAAGTATAGACTTTTCACACAAGTACTCTAGTGTGTCTGCTCGTTTGTTTAGTTTGACACCTTCCTTCACACAAACACACCTGACACTTCTTGTTCTTTTCCTCCTTGATAACAACCGCACTTTAAAAAGTATGGTAGTGTCAGTAGACTTGAGTTTGATGAACCCGACGACGCTTGTGACAGGTGTTGGCAATGCTAACTTTACACGCTCGAGTGCCAGTAAAATACGGAGAAACACACCTCCACCTGCAGACAGGACTTACATAATACCACTGACGGGGACGGTATCAGCCAATGGGTGAGCAGAGCCAGCTGGACCAGAAATTTTGTTTACACATAGGAAGGGTGGAGCCAAAGTCGAGGTTTTGTTGGAAAAAGTGTGTCAAGTTAGGCCTATCCAGGCAAGCTCTCCGAGTACACTCCCTCACAGGTATGCGTACATGAACTCAAGACCTGGCCCACAGTGTTTTGCAGCCTAAGACTCAAATGAATGTAAACATTAATGTTTCTTTCCATTACTCATCAGCAGTTCTTTCTCTTTGAGCTCTGACCTTCTTGGCTAAAGCTGCTGTTTTTTGATTGGAATCAGATAATGCACGGTCTTGCACTTTGGATGAAATTATGAAAAGTCATTTTTAAATTTGGCAGACACTTTTTCCATAACGTCATATAATGCATTCATCTGCGCTCACTGGGAATCGAACCCATGACCTTGGCTTTGACAGTGCAGCGCTCTACTAGGAAAAGGAAGGGTGTTGGAATTGAATGAGCAGTGCTGCTTCAAGCTCATTTCTTTCATCTCTCAGCTCTATTCATTTGCCCTCCCTCCATTGGCGCAGTACACGTCCCTAACCTGCTTTTGTACTGCAGCGCTCAAGAGCTTTTTTGATATCAAGATGAAAAACGTTCCTTTCTCCAGCGAGTGGATGTCAGCGTGCCGGCTGCTTGTCTTCAGCGAGACTCCCCGCGATGACTGAATAAAAGCTTGCCTTTTACATTGTAGAATAATGTGATGAGCGTGAATGTACTTTAGACTGTTCATTGTTCAGCAGATGTGCTGAATTTTCTGCTTTAAACCGCTTCTCTGTCTTCTTCGTCAAAGCGGGGCGCTTTATCATCGCCAATAAATCTGTTCATCAATCCAGAGGCGGTTCATTCAGTTCATTCGGTTCATTTTTTGTGTAGTTAAAAATAAAGCACTCGTATGAATAAATCCCATTTCTGTCTCTAGAATTCATGTCAAATTCAGGCAGGGTTCACAGTGCTGGTGAAATAGCTTAAAATGCCATAAGAAGTGCTTTTAAATGCAATATAATGAGCTCGGGCAGCTTTCCGGTGTAGTTGCAAATATTATAATTTCAAGTTATCGGCACATAATTGACACAAAAGAGAAATTGAAATTCACAAGTTGGAGGTTTCAGATGATACATTAAAGATGATGACACGCCCCTTTCCAGTAGATGGATGTGAATGAGTTTTAAGTTATTGCAGGTTTTAGTGTTGTATTTATAGGGCCCTATGAAATCCATTTTCTTTTTTCCAAATTTCGTTTTATTTATTCTCATTTTTTTTTTTTTTTTCTGGATTCTGGTTTTAATGGTTTCAGTAATCAAAAACCATATCTTATCAACTAAGATCATTAATTGAATACAATTTAACATCAATTTATTGAAAGTTTTCTTTAAAATTACATATAGGCCAATGTATAATATTAATGTGCTGCATGAGTTTAAGTTTATGTAAAGTACTCACTTTCTGTGGTTTACTTTATGCAAATAAATCATTTGTTATATATTTATTTAAAGCAGAGCTCGAAATTAACCATTTTTTAACCTTATGTAGCTGTAGCACTGGTGCTCCCAAATTTAACTGTTAGGAGCACCAGCAAAAATTAAAGAGCAACTTCATCATCCTAAAGATTAAAAGCTTGAACAAGCAAACTTGATCTTAAATTATTTGCCACACACTTGACTTATGCTTGGCCCATTTTAAACAAGCTCTTGTGTAGATTCAGGGGGCCCTTTAAAAACCATTTAATGTTATTTTACATTTATTTTTTATTTTTTCAACCCCTGGTGAGTCTGCTGACATTGGCTTAACTTAGCAACCTCTTACATAACATTATTAATACTCACTAGTCCGGTTAACCTTAGCCACTATATTCTGCTGCTTATGTTTACGATTTTTCTGTGTTATCTCCTGCATCTTAGCCTGGGAAAACCCAGACAACTTCTGGCAACTTCTTCATACTGAGAATGGTTTGGTTTTAACCAGGCTACCTGCATATATGAATGTAAAGCTGCTTTGAAACAATTAAACAATTGTGAAAAGCGCTATAGAAATAAAAAAACTTAATTGAATTTTACAAATCCAATTTAGTTTTTTTAGTTTTAATTTTATTTAATGGTAATAACATTTCACAGCATGTTTTATAAACTGAATTGATAAAATATAATTATTTATTTTTTCTAAAATAATCAAATAAATATATAACATACATTTTCATAAAAATAGCATTTTTATTTTTTATCAAAGTGCTGCATAACAAAACTTTGTTTAAATAAAAAATGAAAATACTAATATTTTAGGGTGACTATATTACTATGATTACATTTTGATAAGTTGTCAGTGTGTATTTGCCCATCTCATTTCTCGGCTTCTGAGGCAGCATTCCAAGGCAGGAAGGCATCAAGGCATGTCTGAATCCACTGTTTGGTTTACTTCCTGACTCCTGAGATACCTCCATCGTCCTGTCCCACAATTCTATGTGTAAGTGCGCATTGGGAATGTGATTGGTCGAGCCCGGTAAAATTAAAATTCTAAAGCATATTCAACCAAAATTATCGCAATTTTGAGGCCTTATTTAAAGTAATGCAGAAGTATTCATTAATGTTTATCCTTTGAATGTAAAAGCTCATCTGATTCTCCATTGTTTATTTGTTATGTATTGTCTGGGCTACTTCCTATTCCAATTTCCCACCTGACCATGGGACTCAAAAGCAGTTGCTCTCACCAGTATACTTGAAGGAAACATTAGTGCTTTTCAGTCAAATGATCTGTAGCCTTATAAATAAGATGTACCCGGAGTCGGATGCAAAGGGAATCGATGGCTCCGGCTCTGAATGGCAGTGTGTGAATAGTGTTGTGGCTCTGTGTCAGCATCAAAGATCGATGGCTCTTCCTCAGGTGCGAATTATGTTGGGAGCAGACCTCCAGACAGCAAAGAGTAAAGCACTACAGCTAGTTTGGAACGAGGGAAGAATGCACGTGAAGCCAGTTGGAAAAAGCTTGTTATTGAAAGTAAGGAGTTGAAACTTGTGTTGAAGCCCCTTTAGGTTCTGGGTTGTCTGTTATGCATCAGTGCTAAAGAGGATAATGTTTCTCAGTATAAGAGCCCTCAGGAAAATACCTTTTTAAAAGCCTTGTTGACAGTGTATATTTTGCGAAAACAATATTCATAAGTCAGTCAGCATAGTGTACAAAGCTATGCATCTGCATGCTTGATGTTAGCACTCCATGTTAGCTTGATGTTGACCTTATATTTAATTTTACAAGAGATATTCAGCTGCTGTAATGAATCTCATCCAGTGGTGCTGTAGCACCCCCTAATTTCACAGGATTGTAAATGCAACACACATTTTGGTTAATTTATATTAATTCATTCAGTACCAATACTTTCCCATTTTTTTTGACACAAGCCATTTACATAAAACTGCTATATAACTAAAACTAAAGTTAAAAAGAGACGTGTTAAACCCAACATGTTCGGTGATGTATGCAGTAGAGCGCAACTGGCTTTTGACACCATATTCCTTCAAATCCGGATTTTGCCAACATCACTTGTGTCCTGTGTCCTATATCACATCACACAGGGGTGTAACAATACATCAATATGGATCGATGCATCGATAACATTTCTAACCACGATTAGGTATGGGGAGGTTACCGGTTTCGAGGTATATCGAGGTTTTAAAGAGTCAAGGTTTCAAAACCACAATTTTTTTCTGTGATAACGTTTTCAAGGTATGAACTGTTTACACAAAATTAATTAAGTCATGCAATTGAATTCATGTTTACATTTCAATTACATATTTTTGAAAAAATATTATAATTTAAAGGCTTTATTTTTACCTAGCATAAACGTTGTATGTTGCTTAAAAATAAAATTGATTGTGTCCAGTTGAAAAGTTGATGTTTTATAAGCAGACATTTGAAAATAACACATTTTAGTGTTATAATGGCAATACCGCAAAACCGTGGCATTTTTGCTTATGGTTATCATCTCATACAGCCCCATGCCTAACCACGATGCATCGATGCCACACATAAAATATCGATATGAGGTACCTTTTATTTTGACACTCTCTGTGTCCTCATTTCTTGAGGTAACCATCCACGCATTTCTGCCAAAACGTGCATTTTCGTTTATTTTTTTGTGCTAGCGTCAGCAGGTGAATGCAGTTGTCATAATTGTAGCAGTGAAAATACAGCGAAAGAGTCAGAAGACGCTGAGACTGTTATTGGACACACATTGTGGGTTTGGAAATATTTTGTATTTGGAAAATGGATTGGACAAACAGAAAACCTTTGCCAGCACCAGCTGAAACACTAAAGACTTTGATAAGCTGGATATTTTCCTTCATTATTTATTTTTCTTTATTTTAAAAAAGCGTTTTTTTTTTCTTAGTTTGTTGTTGTAAATGTCTCAATTGGGTGTTAAATTAAACGTTCATGTTTAACATTTTGGTTGCATACGTGAGTTATTAAAAATGCAACATTAACAGCTTAACTAGGCACGTAATATTAAAGTATCGTTAAATTAATCAAATCTTAATTGCTTTAAAGAAATTATTGATTTGTTTGTTCTATTGTACAACATGAAATATAAATCGAAAGACAGAAAAGATTGGCCGAAGTAGAACATACAGACTTCTTTGGAGTAATGAAACTTTAAATTGAACTTTCTTTCTCTTTCTGCTCAATCCATTCTGTTATTTAACTCCACTCCGTGTTTTCCATTTCACAATCTCAGTAAATGATAAACTCCGCAACAGCTTTAAAAAGAATCCACTCCCTGCTCGAGGCAGTGCTGTATCCACTTATCATCCCTTACATACTCTGGTCCATAATACAGCAGACTGGAACCAGCTGTGATACAAACAGTGCAACATTTGAGTGTATTGATGTGTATTTCATCTATTCTCCTTCTACAGTAGAAAACAGGTTATTACAAAAAAAGATACTCGAGTTTTCTTTCCTTGCATGTGAAATATATTAGAAGTTGCGAAACCTTACCGTAATTTCAAGCGTTTTAAAGTTCTTTCGCATAAAGTTGATAAACAACGCACAGCTGGAAACACTTGACCTGCGTGTTATAAGCACTGGACTCAAGCAGTGTACTCAAAAGATGATGATTGTTGTGATGCCAGGATGCCAACTCACAGATAAATAACATCACCAAGTTTCCTCATGTCTGCCTCTTGCTGTGCATTATATATTATGTGCTTACAGTGCTCTTGTAGTTTAATTGGCAGAGCACTGTGATAATAACGTGAAGATCATGAGTGTGACACAGACCTTGACATGTATAGTTTGGTAAAAAAAGGACCTGGTAAATGGCACTAATGTGTGGAAATGAGAGAATGACTAGGTGATTATTGGGTCGATCAGCAGATCTGAACTAACTGATGAGGTTAAGAAGTCTGTGAATGTGAAATTCTCACCGATCAGAGGACTGGAAGATGGTGAGCATGGTGTATGCTGTAAACGTGCTGCTTGCCAGGCAAGAGTATTTTGGTAAGGCCTGCCAAACAGCACGGGTCACACAGTGGGTATCAGGATTGAACACTTCCAGCTAAAATAAGAGAGGAATTCAATAACAGGAAAACTGCACGGATATAAACAATCCGTGGAATACCGAAATCCACCCTTACCAATGTTATTGTTGGCACGAAATGGTCTTTCCTTATAACGCATGCCATATTATCGGAGTGACGTATAGCCCTCAGCAAATGCTCACCTTGTGTAGCTGGACATGAATTTCGTGGAAAGAACTGAAAGTTTTTGGGCAGGGTGTGGGGACTTTACTACAGGCTGTACTTAGCACAGTTACAGTAGATTGAAGGAATTTCCTGAAGCTAAGGTTGGCCTTGAAAAGACGAAAGTGTGGTTTTGACAAAGTGGAGACGTGCTAGAAAGAAAACTGGCTGACGCAGAGCAAAATACTGGCTGCTGAGATAAACCAAGCTAACGGCCGCCCCGGTTCCGTCTCATTTCCTCTCTAAACTGATGTCATACGAGCAGTGAAGCAGTGCCAGTGTTTTACAAGAGGAGGTGAGCATCTTTCCCTTCAAAGTCTCTCCAGAAGATCTCTCAGATAAGGCTTCCTCCCAGTTTTGTGTCCTTTATGTGGCCCATAATTCACTACAATAATGTCACTTACTTGAAAGTGCTCAAAGCATCACATTTAGAAATCTTAATTAAAGGTGAGAAAGAATACATTGAAATAATTTGTTAAATTATTCTCTGATATCTGCATAGAAGGTATGTGGCTTTATTAAGTGGACATGAGTTCCATTCTGAGGAAAATGTGTACCTAGAATACACTTAGGATGAAAGTTTCCAAATGCTAAAACTCTCTGGAACTCGTGCACATCTGTTGGTACACTTTGGGATGAGGAGGTTTGCAGGTTGAATGAGCAGAAGGCAGTGTACTGATGGGACTTGACACAGATGAATGAGGTTAATCTGAAGGCCACAAAGTGTGAGGCAGTATCCCAGGTGTCAGCAGCGACTGAGAGACTATTTACCATAAGCTAGTGCACAGGGGAAGTCCAGATATCTATTTCTGTAAGATACTCCTCTTGTGATGATTACCCAACCAAAACCACCTTCTCTGAAACCATTTGCAGGACGGGGATGTGTTACTTTAACGTGTGAACTCTTTGAAAAAGCTTTGAGGTCTGTTTTTTCCAGCATGCAATGTTGACTTGAATTTATAAGCATTACATGCCGAACGTCGCTGTGGTTGCATGTCTAATGGAGAACAGTGTGTGACTGCATTTGTAAGCCCCCCCAACAAAAAAAACACATGCATGCTATAAATCTATTACAGGCAATGCAAGTAATAAAAGCACTGATGTGTTCTGTACTGAAAGACCACTGGAAAGATTTTCCTAATGCAAGATGACACGAAGTGCATTATAACAGCAACAAAGTAAAGAACCATTGATTGGCCCTCAGAGTTTTTGGGAAAAAGGCTGAATATGCTAATTAGATGCTAGAGACTTGGCCTGGGCTCATTTCGTGTCACGTCCAGAATCGCTATTTATTTACCCTTCACAGTTTAGGAGGAGAAGAAGAGCCAGCATAATGAAGGGCAGTTTGTTTGGCACAGTTTTCACTTCCACATTCGGAATGCAGTCAGGTATCCATCTCATGACAAAACACTAATCTAATAACAGAAACAGTTCCTTGTTGTATAAATCTCCTACTTTTAAAGTGGTGGGCAGGATTTTTTTATAACTTCCCTGCAGAGAAGATCAGCATATATTCCCGCGCTTCTTCATGGTAGTTTTGGTAAAATGTTTAAAAATAGCTGAGTGTTGTTTGAGCAAGGACATTTTGCTGGTAAGTGTTGTAGGCACCAGAATACCAGCATTGTATTTTGGAGACCAACATGATAAACACAGCAGGGCTATGAGAGATTGGGTCCATACTAGGGTTGCATAATTCTGGGAATTTTTTTAAACTTTCCATGAAACTAACGGGAATATACAGTTCGTTTGGGGATCATGACTCACAAATAACGACAAGTCAGATGTTGAGGAAGCAATATGTTTATGTTTGTATGAATTACCCTAAATTTCCCTTTAATTCTTGACTGTATATTCCTGTTAAGTGTCCAACTTCGAATCTACCAAAAATCCCCAACTTTGCGACTCAGAAACATTGTCCCTTTCAATCAGTCAGTATTTACAATCTTATAACTATTTTTTAAGATAAACACTAACAGTATGTAGGGTTGGGGCATTTCTTTTTTTATTTTAGGTGTGGTTAATGGTTCGTGATGGCGATGAATCCACCTTAGCTAATGTATAATTACATGCCACCACTGCTCTTTTAGTCCAATCTTAAGCAGTGCTAAGGATCTGGATGTAAAGACATACTTGTATGGCCAATCATCCATGCCACGGTATGTTACCGTAAACCAAAACATTCTTGACACCTTCCCACATTCACTGCCATTGTTGTGACTCGATTAAATGTCTTATTGTGACACACAACAGGATCTAGATAGCAGTGGCTGATTTTAACATGAAGAACTATGACTGTGGGTCCATAAAGTGGCATGTCCATCTGGCTGGAGCAGGTAGATTGTTCTGGGTCGGGGTGATTATTTGACTGTTGTGGCAGGACAGCACTCTTGCTTAGCATGCTACTGTTGTTGAGATTACATCAGGAAAGCATACCAGAAAGGGGCTGGGGGCTTCTTCTTTTCCTGTTTGGAAATGATTTGATTCTGAAACATTGTCTTCAGAGAAGTTGCTCTATTATCATAGTGGAAGAAGTCTTATTAGTGGACCTGAGTTTTATTTCGGCAGAATGAAATATTTGTTTGTGTTGTGGAAAACAATAACACACTTTTTGGGGGCTTCAGAGAGGACACGGTGGTTTTTGAAAAACCCCTGACAGGAACCCACCCTTGGAGAAACGTTATACGGTAGGCTCACAGTTATAAAGAGAGTCTTCTGCTTCTTTCCTCTTCGTCTCCAAGGCTTTAAACGTTCAAGTGTAAAGACATGGGAATTATATTTTTCAACCAAGGCAGTCAGAGAAACGGGGGTGAGCTGGCATTTCACCCGATACTTTTTTTACTACTAGTACTTCTCAAATTTAGACTTTAGTTTTTCAGAAACTCTTTTTATTATCATTTTTATTGCTGATTGATGCTTTTTTTGGCCTCACTAGTAAGAACCATTTTATAGGTGACATATTTTCGGTCTTTGTTTCAGTCTTATTGAATTTTTCCACATGGAATAATTATTTATGAAACGGATAGTTCCAGTCCTTGATTCTGAGGGCTGTGTTTTATTTACAATGATACTCAATGAAATCACTGCTCAGCACCCTTAGCAATGTAAACATTTGTAAAACATCCAGTTACTTGTTTGGACTGTTTTATCCAGCGAAAGAAGACTCTTAGAGATTTTATTTCATGAATGTTGTCAATACATATTATTTGCTTGAGGCTTTGGTGTCCTGTGAATAAGTCACAGATGAAGGGGTTACATTGACCCCGCTTCATGTCTGCTGACATTAATAGGCTATTTTTACTGATCATGAGGTAAATGAGAAAAGCATTTTATCTGCATGTTTTCATTAAACGAATAATTCACCAGTATAATTTACTTATCGTGGTGAATCCCAGGTGTATATTTTAAAGTATGAAATTTCCCCCACCGCTTTAGGCAAATTTGTTGTGTTTTGTGTGTATTCTACATTGTGTGTAAAGCTGCTTCGCAATAGTGAAAGTGTGAAGATTGCTATACAAATGAATGTGAATTGAATTAAATATATGAATTCCTTTCTTTGGCTATGCATAAACACAGGTTATACTCTACCCTTTCATTCACAACAGCCGTTACCTGCCAATGTTTAAATCTTCCCTACTCAAGCCCATCATTTTGTTTCAGAAGACATTTATTAAGCAACTAGAGAATGGGTATGTAAGCCAATAACCCAGCAAAAGACTCATAACATTAACTCATCCTCCTAGATAATGTAAAGAACATTCTGTGAAAATATAATCTTGATATTTTTTATATTGAGGGAGTAAGATCATGACAAAGATTAAAATCTATGAGTGAAATCAAACTTTGAAGCCCCTCATCATTAGATTATGACTTTTAACCTTGATTTCACAAACAGGGTCACACATATTATGATTTATAGTTTTATAATGGATATGTGTGCTTTAAGGTCATCTATTGGCTATACAACGATAAGGAGAGCTGCCACATTTTTCTGGCCATTTGTGTTCACCTTTCTGGATAGTATAAGGGGAAGTAAATAATAAGAGAAAGTCAGTAATGTATTTCTTTACAAGACTAGCGTATAGCACATAACTTACTAAGGATTTAGAAATCATTTGCATGACTACTCTCCACTCTCACTAATGGGATTATTTAATTTTCCTATCTTCCTAGACGTGGGATCACGCATTAAATGTTCACTAGGGGTCAGATGGGCTGTAAATGTATTTGATGTAAAATGTTTGTTTATTTATTGGGTCATTTGAAAAGTTGCTGTATGTGTCAGTGCAGTTGTAAAAGAGCTTCTCTGTAAGGTTTTTGTTGTTCGTTGAAACGTCTGCTCTTTATTTAGTAGATGTAGATGTACGTACCACTGCAGTGGTGTTTATTTATTTATTCAATATATCATATTGTTATAGCTTTTACACGTATTCTTATTTTTCTTTTGACTGGTCTGAAGATTTATGCTATATCTTTCCTAAGGGATCGGACTTACGGAATTCCTAAACTGCCAAAATTCCCACAGACTTTGCCAGGTCTGATGAGAGCGTGCAACACTGATGAGTCCGATTACAGATGCGTGTGCCTGTTTAGCTGGGGCCTTTGTCAAGTCAACATCAAAGTTTGTTCACAAACTTGAACCTTTAGTTTATTATACTTTTCTGCCCCCCTCTCTGTCTTTCATCTTATGAAAAGTCTGTCAAGAATTTGTATGTTTGCGTGGGTGTGTGTCGCTTTGTGTGTACTGTGTATGCGTGAGTAAAATACCTTTGCGTGCCTTTGTTTTACTGTGTGTTACAGTACAAGGGTGTGTACTTTGTAGTTTATAGTGTAAGTAGAGCTATTTTGGGCCTCTTGTATTTGAATGTGTAAAATGTGTGTGTTGTGTGGGCCGGAGGTGACGCTGTGAGCAACAACCGATGTGCCGTAGGGAAAATATTGAGGTCACTTAAGCTCCAGATGCCTGAGACGTAACAGGAGTTTAATGTGCATTACATACAAGATCTAAAACTAACTTTTATCTCCACAACTATGGTGGGCGAATTACAGATATAAATATGAGTAAAGATCTATTTATTCTGTATATATTATATTGAAATATATTTATCTAAATTAAAAACAATTTAATTAAAAAGGAGGAAGCAATTGTGTTTGAGGCTCACAATATGCCTAGATAAATACAGTTTTCCATTCTACTGCTCCTTTAAAATGAAAGTCTGTGGTCATTTACAGTACTCGCACTCACATTATATGACGTCTTCACTTTTGTTGAACACAAAGGAAGACTTTATGAAGTGTTTTAGTCACAACCTCAGTCTTCTTCAGACTTAACCTCTTAGGCCAGAAAGTCATAAAGAACAAGTTTTGGCAGAAACAGACGTTAATATATATATTAAGTAAATTACATTTTAAGTTGGGGGGGTAATTATTTTAGATTTTTGGGGGGTAAATGTGTAAAAATAAACATAATAAAATGGTTACTGAGCCTAAGAACCACAAATATTTTTAATGGTTAATAACAAAACCTAACAATCTGTCCCCAGCAATTCAATGAAAAAGCTTTTTTATTGCAGCCGTGCAGGTCTCAAATAAAAATCACGGTGTGGGTCACATGAAATACACACTCAAGTCACTGGGGAGCAGATTTTGTTTGCAGGATCACTCATATCATGTGTGGGCAGCCCACCGTCAACAAGATTATTTTGTGGGTCAGTTCAAGGTTTCATGATTTGATTCAGGTATTTTTATTTTAAGAAAGACAGCAGAGGGAAACGTCCAGGGCAAAGGCAGTGAGAGAGATGGCTTGAAATGATTAATAAAAAAATTGTAGTATCATGTTTTTTGGACTATGAATAACTAATATATAATATATAAATGTCATTCAACCATACTTTTTAAAACAGACCTGCCCACCACAAGATAGCAAATGATTTACAGAAGTGAAGATCTGGAGGGATGGGCTGCTGGTGTGCTTGTGTCATAGATATATATACTAGATGTCGCCTTGGGGCTCTGAGCATGCGTCAAAACCGCCGCCATCTTAGAACAGGGGTCTTGTCATTGGAAGTATCTAGGTAAAGCACTTATCTCCGCCTGTACTTCGAATTCATGAACGATGCCGGACTTTTGTGCTGCACATGGATCAAAGGGCTACTAGCACTATGCATTACAGTTAAAAAAGTAAAACTTTTATTTTTTTCCTGGACTAAACGCTAAATACAAGGCTGACTGTTGACACGAACCAAAAGAAAACAAAGAAAATCGCTTATGACAATTTATGGTGATTTTATTTCTGTTACACCATTGCCTACAATGACGCTGATGCGGGATTCCCCTGTTTCAAGATGGCGGCTCTGTTTGACGCATTCGGTCCAATGAACTGCTGTAGCCAAGGCGACATCTAGTGTACATATCTATGTGCTTGTGTTAGCAACGCCAAGATTGTGGGTTTGATTCCTAGATAACGTGCAAAATTGACAAGTCTACTTTGAATGCACTGTAAGTCACTTTGTATAAAATCAGCTGCCAAATGCATACATGTAAATTTGTATGCTAGAAGGGATTATTTTGTTTTTCAAAGGTGTGTATGTTTTTCGAAGGATTGAGTGTTTTTGTTAGCATAAAAGTGAAGTGCACCTGACTAAAATTGTGTTATAGTGTGTGGTTATAAAGTAAGTCCATATATGAAGTATAAAGGTGAAGTAAGGAAGACCTGCTCCACTCGTGTCTTCAAACAGTTTCCTGAATCAAGCTGATAGTTCTACTTATGATATAAGTTAAGTAATGTTAATGTAAGGGTCTGGTTGGAAACAAACACAGCAATGTTTTCATAGTGCCATTGAAATCTGTGTATTTATTAGGGTTTGTTTGGTCATAATCAGACATGCATGCAAGGTAATACAAAATTTGAAGAATCCTACTTGCACTCATCAAGCCTGGATTTATTTGATCAAAAATCCTTCAGCAATCATTGTAATATGAATGAGTATAAAAGACTTTGAAAAACATTAAAAAGATCAATGCGTCCAAACGTTTGGGTGGTACAATGGTTCTGTATGATAACAGAAAACTATGCTAGTGTACACAAGCTTACCCACAGCACAATACGTTTTAAACATGTTAATGTCAATTATGTGAATAAATGCAAAGATGGACATTTTGATATTATTTTTGTGTGCAGGATTAAAGAAATGACCTGTGCATGTTATGGAAGAATGCAAGTAGCTGTAGGGGGTGTGGCCTTCAGTAAGCAATGTGCTTGTGACCGGGTAGAAATTCAACTGAAATTGTATTAAATCATGTTTTAAACAAAATTATGCTGCAAGATTTTTAAACTACATTTTGGTTCTCTGTTATAGGCAACATTGCAATTTTTTCAAATTCCCAGTTTAGTATTCCCATTAAATCCCATATATTTCCATTATTTCCCAAGCATGAAAATTCCCAGAATTTTGCAATCCTAGTATTTATAGTACTGGATAGAAAGGATTACAAAAGGTTGTGTGCACTGGATATGTGCATTTATTAAAATGATTTGATTTAGTTTAATTAAATTAACTTTCAAACATAAGTAAATCAGGATGCCAGCAGGCAGTACACACATTAGCCAAAACATTTGCAAAAAGTCAGATTGTTGTTCATCAAGAAAATTAACTTGATTTGTGGTCATAATAATTAAGGAGAATACTGTAGTGTTATTTAAAAATACAATTAGGTTTTAAAAGAACGCTTGAGTTGTGCAGTATGTTATTTACTCACCAATGTTGTCGGGAAATGGATGGAAGTGAAATTACAAAGTCTTATGTGAAACGGGCACATGAGAAACTAGTCAGTCTTAAAGGAGATCCAGTATAGTTATGATATTAAGATAGTGTTATTAAGCTACTGTACTAGAGATCCCTCACTAAAGACATTTACAGAAACTTCTTCAACAGATTAATAAGCAAGCCCCGTGTGCTCTTAAATCAAATCCACCCTGGCATTTAACAATTCCCTGCTTCACAGACATATTGTGCAAGATACAAAACACTGGCAGAAGATTAACTTTCATGTCATAAAATGTCTGGAGGCGTCTGTCTCATGATCATCTCTGAATTGAAGAGTCAGTTTATAGGTATTCCCTCCAACTTTGGCCTGTTGTAACACACTGCATTGTATCAGTTCATCTGTGAGTTCACATCATAATGAATAAAGGCTTGTGGGTTGGTGTGTGCTCTCATTATCTGTGTCAGATGTGTAATGCGTGAGGTTTCAGGTCATAGGTCAATCATCTGTTGTGAACTTTGAGCTGACTGATAGGGGCGTGTGTTCACCATTACGTAACCCATGCTGAGCATATCATTCATGAACATTACCTCACAGACCACATTTGTGAGGCTTTCATACTGTGTTCATTTTCCTGGTCCGGAACCTGTGTTCGGTTGCTCCCCATCTCGTTCCCCGGCTGGTCATCATATTATTCTGAACTGCGGTACACTTGCATTGTGATTGGCCTGAATACCTCTGAAATCAGACAGAAATGTGACACATAGAAAACATAGACTACTTACAGGCTGTGAGTCAGATGCGGGCGGATTTATGATAATGACCACGTCAACAGGCAGGGGTGCAAACTTGTCAACTTAGGCAAGAATTTCATCATTTAGGATCCAAAATATGTCATTTTTGTGGTTCGTCTAGATCCGATGAGTTTCTGAAAATGAGGGGTGAGGGGGTCTATGAAAATCATGTCCAGCTGTTGATGTGATGATGATGTCAAATCACTAACCAGTTTGCCGAGTTATTGTTGACAATTTATAGTCGCCTTATTTGCTGCCGAAGTAAACTGTTGCCTACAACCTGTGTGTTTGTTGTAGTAAACTCACGTCATCGTTTACTTTAGGATTTGTATTTTTGCAGATTGTTAACATGTACTAATACCCAAAGGATGTGTAAAATCTTGAATCAGAAAATATGCTCTTTTAAAATGCTATGTTATAATAATACATATAAACATGATGTAGAAATGTTTTTATATTTGTGTCATATTTTAACTATAAAATGATTTGACTTTTAAGCGTTCCTGGCACTTTGTAAGTAAAAATAACAAGTTACACACAAATATTCTCAATCATCCACATTTATATTCAAAAAGAGCTCTTTTTTTTTGCATATTTGCATTTACACGAAACACTTGGCAAAAAATCTATTGTAGAGATACAGACCTGGAACAGCTTAAATTACAGAGCAAGTAAAACATTTGCAATATGCAGTGAACACAGACGAAATGATTATACATTGCCTAAATTCAAGATTATACCAATTTATTTCTGTAACAAGAGGTCAAACTTTTTTTAGCATTACTCTACTAAACAAAGCCGTCATCCTCCATCCAAAATTGTAATTGGGTTACTTTAAACATGCAGGGTAAATGCAGCCTTAGATGCATAAGATTTAAGCTTAAAATGATGATCTCAGTTTATTCTGGTCAGCCATCACTTAATATCATTACTATGTGAAAATAAACTCTAAGTCAAATTTGAATGTTTGTGGTCAGGTGTCTAAACCGTCATCATCAGGTGAATTATAACACACAGATCTCATTCATTCAGTCCTCTTACAGTACTGTAATGTACACAGTAGTGCTGCACAATTAATCGCATCGCAATCGCAATCGCGATGTCAGCCTGTGCAATTATATGACAGCAAAATGTCGCAATTATATTAAATAAATAAATGTATGGACTTGTTAACACAAACTTTCTGATAACAGTTTGATGATTTTCCTTGCTGTTTAAAAAAAGAAAGAAAAATTAACAAAAAAGGCAGTGCACGTGTGGCATGCACGTGTGTGGTGTGCTTCGTCACTTATACCAGAGCGAAGATGGATGCAGAGGAGGTTGACAGTGATCTGGTAGCTAAAAAAAAACTCTATGTCTGTTGTATGGCGGTATTTTGGATTTAGGATTACTGACACTGAGCAGTTGCTACATCACGTGGCAATATGAAAACATTTCTAGTTTTACAAATACAAATTTTAGCTAAACTGTGTGTGGATTTTCTTTAAAACCCATCAAGTTGACTCATGATACCATTTAGTATAATCGCAATCGCACATTGCAATTTTAGCATCAATAACCGCAATGGGAAAAATTACCCAAATCGTGCAGCCCTAGTACACAGTAAACCAAAGGCTACTGGAAATTAAACAAAAAGAGGCAATTTGTTTGACAAACCAGATGTCGGGGTCTTTAAGTGGCTTTATTTCTCAGATCTGACATCAGTGAATGTTTTATATATTTAGCCTTTACACTTTACCTTTCAGATCTGATTGAACACCACTTTACCTTCATGTACCACAGTGACTCATGTTCTTTCACACATCAAAGTGTCTTTTACTCACTGGGTTACCCATCTTTACACAGGTCTGAGATCAGGCAACACATCCTAAAAGCCAGTTTGAACAAAGACAACTTAAACTTCTTTTGTGAAAATCTTTTGTGAGTCCTCTTCTCATGAATACGTGAATATGAATAACTATATACGACATCTTAACAATTGCGGTTTATTCAGAATAGGTTTAACACAACAATATTTAAAAGCACAAGAAGCTTTTGCACAAAATGTCTTGCAATTCTCCATGCCTGTAATTCTGTAGAAACGTACCAATCTGACATGATTAATCTCACCGTTTTTAATCCCAGCGTGTGCTTTGAAGCAAGCAGGGGACTTGTAAGAAGTGAAACATTTGAGAGGAGAAAAAGAAGAAATAGTTTCTGATTCAAACAAACAAAGAGTGGTTGCCATGTCGACAGGCGTCTATATATAGGATCCAGTGTTTGTTTTGTGAATGTGGTCTCCCTCAGGAGCGCCAGAGACCCTGAGAGTGATTTTGATTAAACAGACATTCCTCAAAGTGATCGGCAATGGGAATGTGCCGTTGAACTGGACATCACTGCATAGATTCACAAAATAACACATGCATGCACTTCATCAATCCACTTACATATTTCTACTCGCTTGCATATTTACAAACATACATTTGCTGATGGGTGAGGGGGGGTTGTATTGTGCGTGTGTTTCAAGCTAAATGTGGACATAAGAGAAATTTAATAATAGCTGTGTCCATTAAAATTCAAAGCTGCCCATCTGTTTTTATTAATATATGATATGAGATTTATTGTGATTATTGGAAATCCCAAGTCTAAGATATCACACTGGTTCATGTGGCTAAAAACTATTCAAGGTACATTATCAACTAGTCTCTTGTTACCTTGGTTACATATTCAATTGAAGTCCTGTATATAAGAGGAATTCAGTGCTCGTGTATTTTAATAAATACATTTTATTTTGCATCCCTATGTGTATTAAAATAATTCCCATTTATATGGTAGATGGCTCTGGTTTTGAATGGTGATTGATTGGTCAACACTGCAAAATATAGAGTCTAGTTAATATAACACAAAACATCTGCATTACCTTGTTTGATCACTACATTATTGGAAATGTAAGATGTATGTTTTAATGGGTAACTGTAATAAAAATGCCTAACTGTTAGTATTGCCATGTCATTTTTTTAAATTGGCGTTTAACTGTGCCAGTGTCATGGGTCGAAAACCTCTGTCCAGCATCAACCGATTTAAACAATAGCATGAGACAAACACATTCATTCACGTCTGATCCCATGTGTTTGTAATGTCAGAGCTTCACGGACTGAATTTAAATCACAATTAGGGAAATCTAGTTGTACTGAAACATGTTTACTGAATATTTCTATAGACAGATCCATCTTTTCTATAAATTTTTCATGAAATGATGTGATCTGATGAGTTTAAAGCTTTGTTTGTCTCTTCTGTGATTACTGTGAGCTCAGGTGTCGTGCAGCTTTACTCCTGGGTCATAAAGTTCACCTGATTTCTTACAACATACACAGAAAGATGACTTGCTGACTTGTCTTGTGTTTATATTAAATCTGATTTACTCAATTGTGTTTTATCTGAATTAGATGAACATTTATCTCTAACCCTAAATGTATATATACACTGCAAAAAATGACTTTCTTGCTTAGTATTTTTGTCTTGTTTTCAGTAGAAATATCTAAAAATTCTTAAATCAAGATGTATTTTCTTGATGAGCAAAATGACCTAAGAAAATAATACTAGTTTTTAGACAAAAAAAATACAATTTAAGTGAATTTATGCTAAAAACAAGCAAAAATATCTTCCAATGGGGTGAGAAAATTTAACTTGAATTAAGTGTTTAAGAAAAAAGAAATCTTATTTCACAATGTTTTTTCTCAACCCATTGGCAGATAATTTTGCTTGTTTTAAGGACAATTTCACTTAAATTGTATATTATTTGTCTTAAAACTAGACTTATTTACTTGGGTCGTTTTGCTCATCAAGATAAAACACCTTAATTTAAGAATTTTTATATATTTCTATTGAAAACAAGACAAAAATACTAAGTAAGAAAGTCATTTTTTGCAGTGTAACCCTAAATGTGCCATGATTAATGTTAATGTTATTTATTTGATGTTTATGCAAACAAAAGTGCACTTACATGTAAAATCAATTTTAAATTTGGTTTGCATCAGTAGTTGTTTTACATTTCTAGAAATTGTTCGCAAAACGATGATAATATTGTTAACCATGGTGATTGGTTACTATAACTGTGATGTAAAATGTTCATATCGTTTCATCTCTATACAAAATAAAGGTCAACTTTACTGTTACTGTAACATGTAGTGTAAGGACACCTTATGGCTTTGCTCAACAAAAATGAAACTATTTCAATGAACTATTTATATCCTAAATATTAATAATAAATAGCAACAGCTGATAAAAGGCTTTTTCACAGTACAGTACAGCTTTAAAGTGTCTTAAAGTAACACAGTTGAACTGTAAATGTATTCACAATATACTGCCTCTCACTTCCCATTTCCTTAAATCCTTTGCATTTGTATGTGTCAGGGAATGGTGAGGGGTGCCAGACAGACACAGCCGTGGACAGACAGAGTGGGAATCACAAGCCGTCCCCTCAGACATCAGGTAGAGAGATATACCATTCGCTTCAACTGAACCCTGCTCTCCATTTGACCTTAGGAACCTTCTGACACCCGTGCTCTCCTATTGGGTAAGACAGAAGCATTAACTTTCTCAAGGTGTGAAATGTGTTTCTGGTTTTAAAATGGCACTTGAAGGTTTCTCAAGCTTTTTGTCCTCTAGACGCCACATGTACACAGACATCTCCTAATGGAGGTGGAGAAAATTTATACAAAACGGAGGTTTCATAAAATGTATTTACTTTCTTGTCAATTTCTGGAATTCTTTTAATTTATTGTCCTTTTATTTTGAGATTTTTACACATCTTTATTTGATGTTAACCTTCAGTTGTCTTCACCACAAAGCTTTTTTCTGCTACAGTTGTTGCCACTTATTTTTGAGCTTTCTGCACCAAATTCCTGAAGGTTTTCATTTGCAAGTTGAATTATGAAGTTTATTGGCTGATATGATATATTACTTTGTAGTGTCGGACTCTCTGCTTTGTTTAACACATTTTACCTTATTTTCCCCACTTGTGTTTTGCTAAATTCCAAAGATCTCCCTACAGAAACTGTAAAAACTGTGCACAAATGGGTACCCCCAGGATTGTCAATCCTAAATTCAAGGCTTTTTAAGACCTTTTTAATACCACTTCAAATGAAATTTAATACCTACATCGCACCCATTCGGGTAGAATAAATCATTTTAAATAACGTAATAAACCTCAAATAATTACTATTTACAAGTGTTTGAACATTCATGACAACATGCCTCTGAAAGGCTGAGTCCAAGGCCCAAACGGCCTAACCCTCATCTTTACCCAACAATCAAAACCAACAATCAAATAGATTTAATAGATTTAAATGTACATTTATTGTCAATTTGAAAATCCCTAAATCAGGGATGGGCAACTGGAGGGCCAGGGGCTACATGCGGCCCTCCTCTTTATCTTGTGCAGCCCGCCACGTTTTAATATGACCATTATGTCGGATAAGGTAATTTATGTTAAAACAATAGCCTTGTTTGATCCATGAAATAAGCTGCAAACTAAACAATAACACCAATTTTAAGATATTATTTTTTTTACTGTTTAATATAGTTAAATATGTAACAACATCTAATAACACTCATCAGTAATGCTCTGAACCAGAACAATACTGACAAACAAAATTAACCATATTATGGCAAATGAAAGAAAAACCCCTCAAACACAACAACAAATTAAAATGTAATGCTATTTTGACCCTAAAAAGACAAGAGATCTGTTCACTGCACCAAACAAAAAAACTGGACACAAGCTCATGGATATATTTCTGTTAATCTTTATACAGGACCATACTAAAGTTTTCTAATGCTAACTTAGTGTGACAATGTAAATATGTAACCTATAGTATGTATTGCAAGTTGATATTATCTAATTAAACAGTAAACAAAATATATAATAGCTTTCAAATTTGCGTTATTTTTGCAGCTTATTATTACATGGATCACACAAGACTATTGTTTAACATATAAATTACCTTCTCCGACATAATGATCATATTAAAATGTGTCTTTTCTACCTAGATTTACTAGAGACGGATTGTGGAACAGAAGATTGTGTGTGTCATTGATTAAATCAAACAACCGATCACAGGTGCGAGGACACCCGTCATTGTCCCGCCCCCACAGTCCCAAGTCATCTTGATCAAGCAAGTGCGTGTTGTGCAGCTGCGAGTGCATAGGGAGAGTCGAACGAGCGCTCATCCCAGCCTTTTTACTTAACTTTTTACTTTGCTCGCGTGACTGCATTTGTGCGCTTTGAACAGAGGTGCGCTCTCGGGAGGACGTTTTTCTGTGAACACGCGAGAATGCTTTCCCACGCGTGGATAGTGTTCTGCGCGCTCGCTAAGATTCTTTTCCAAACATGGATAGTGTTCTGCGCTCGTATCTGTCGCTCGCGCGTGGTTTTTGTGCATACGCGTTTTGTGTCTGAATTAACAGCATATAAATCTATTGATCATTTGAAAAATTAAGACCTCCGTGAAAAATTCAAGACTTTGAGGTGAAATTCAATACCTTTTAAGGCCTTAATATGGGAAAATGAAATTCAATACTTTTTCAAGACTTTTAAGACTCCGCGGGTACCCTGAAAATCATACAAATCCCTTGCAGAAATATTTTGGATAATTGATTTATGCTATCCACTAATGAGTTTTCCACAGTTTTACTTGTTTTCCAAGTATTTTACCTCAAAATCAGTGCAGAAAATGCAACCAAAACATTCTACGGATTTCGTCTTGACCTGTCAGTGGGTTCAATTTTCTCCTAGGTCTCCTAGAGTTGATAAAGAGCCAGTAAAGATGCCCTTTCCTGAAAATAATTTTGCTTCTTATCCTGTTTGGGATGTAAGAGGTTTCCGGTGTGTCCGAGTGTGGTAGTGCACATGCGGACAGAGTCACTGTAATATTCAGTAAAAGATGACACCTCTTCAGGCTTGTCTGTGATTATAGCCCTTTTCACACAGAGATTACGGAAAATACACAGAAAATGCATCCGGGATTGTTTGATGTTTGGGTCATTCACACTGCCAATGATTTTCCAGAATCTGTGCGTGCATTCACACACATACTCACATAACATAAAGATCCCGTAAACAAACATGACATATTTAAAGTCCTGCACTTAGTTTGCTAATTATCAGTGATTTCTCTTCTGAGAAACCACGAGCATGCATGTTTGTTTATTTGTTTGTTTGTTTGTTTATGAAGCGATCATATGGAGCATGTGATGCACTGTTCTGTCATGCTGGAAAATGATCTCAGCTTCAGCGCTGATAGTGACGAGCTCCCTGATCTCTGCTTCAGTCCAGTTTGCAGACATTTCTCGTCGTGAATGTTGATCTGCGTTTAAATCCCTGTGTCAAAGAGTCGGACCATAACTTATTGTTGCGATGACACATGCGTCCGCACTCTGGCCCTCTTGTTCACAAAGAATGCTTTCCGTGGACGTTATGGCAATGTTACTAGGTCCTTTTTATGGGAGCGATCCTAGAACATTTACGGAATGTGTTTGTGTTCGGAAGACTCTCAATTTTACGGAAATTTTCTGGGACCAAAGTGCTGTGTGAATGAGGTTTATCTGGTATGTGTTACAGTAGGGTTGCAGTCAGGCTCAGTGATCCCATCAGGAGGAGTTCAGCTTTGATCTTTCGCCACCTCTCTTGCTGTTTCACACTCGCCCTTTTTTTCTCCTCCAGTCAACTCACTTATGTCTAAATGGAAATTCACTCATCTTTCTCTTTCATCTCCTCCATTAAGTTGTTTTACACACACATGTACATCCTCTTCTTTCTTAAGAAATGTGCTCATTTCTAAATCCCCAGTAGATTTATACTGTATATAGTATCAGTAGTTTGGTACAGGGCTGATTGATGGACCTAAAAGAATTGATATAACATTATCAGGAAAATGTTGATAAATATCTGGATAGTACAGTATCTCAATTTTATTGTATTTGATAGCAAATGGTTCAAAAGGATGACAGCTAATTCCATTCTAAATATTAAACGTAAAAAATCAACTACTGTTTTACGTACTATTATTCACTAAATTAGATGATGAAATTAGTTGGTTATTGCATAATCAATCCGAACAGGACAAGACGTTCAGGTCTTATGAAGAGATTTATTTGTGACATCCAGCTTAATGTAAATTATCATCCTACATACTGTATGACACTGCTACCTGCCACAGAGTAAATATATAGACATGAAATTATGATTTAATGTATACTGGTAAGAAATGCAAACCTTTTGCAAGATAAAATCCTGTTCTTTAGCAGCTTAAAGTCAAGACACGTTCAAAGTTCAAACAAGATGAACATGCATTCGGTTTAATCATTGTAAATATATGATCTCATATATGTTATTCATTATGCATGCACTTTAAAACATGAAAGCCTCATTAAGTTACGTGTACTTATTATTTCTATTTAAGTCAAATTATAATGGCAAGTTTCAGATATTAAACTCATGTTTGTAACATAAAGTTACACATTGTCTCAACCACTTTTGGGTATTTAATAGGGATGCACCGAATCCAGATTTTTTGGGTTCGGCCGAATACCGAATCCCACTTGCATCCTTATTCCATTAACACAGTAAAACACATTCATGAAGTAAACAACGTCCACAGCAGTGTATTTTTCATTTTATTTAATTTTAACTGTAAAAAAAAAAAAGGATAGGCATTATGCCAGGATGACAAGTGGGAAAAACTATTTTGACAATTACCAGAAGCCTATGCATAATGAAAGCGATGCGGTGCGACACGCTCGTTTTTTCAACTGCGTCCGCGAAATGTGAACCGCCCCTAAGGCTCACCGAAAGAAAAAGCTTATCTCCACGTCATCCCCCGATGTGTGTAATCAACGGCCGCGTGACGTCTACCAGCGTAGCACCAGCCTAGGGTTCGGTTGGGTGGAAAAAAATCTAGGATTTGGTCGAACCCGTACCCCGTCAAAAAGCCCAGTATTCGGCCGAATCCGAATCCTGGATTCGGTGCATCCCTAGTACTTAACTAACATTTTAAGTCAGCAGGTACACTTTCATTTTAACGTTTATTCAACTTGAAAAGTTTTACAAATATTAAATGACACTTGTCAAGATGACTCACAGTACCAGGATGAGGATGTGTTTCAGATCTGGGAATAACAAACCTCATAATGACACCACTGGCCAGTCAGAATCAAGAAATCCAGAGCATCATACAATAATAGAAATTAAGTTAAATAAAATTTTAAATGTATGCATAAATTAGATCTTAAATCTAACAACATAATCTTTAGGAAACTAATGGCCTAAATTAAAGTGCACAAATCACTGCAAATATCTTAAAGGGATAGTTCACTCAAAAATGAAAATTTGGTAATTATTTCCTCATGTTATAGTCAAAACCTGTATGATTTTTTTTTATTCTGATGAACACAAAAGAAGATATTTTAATAAATGATGGTGAACACACAGTTGATGTTACCTGTTGTGTTCCATAGTAGGATAAACAAATACTATGCAAGTCAGTGGGCAGTGACTTTTTGTTTGTGTGCCTGTGGCATTTCTGGTTTCTTTCCATTCGAGCTATGCAACCCAGTCTCACCCCATTTCGTCAATATTTGACGACACTTGACCATGCGTCAATATGTTGACGCGGAGGGTATACCTTTCGCGTCATTTTTTGACGAACTGGGGACTTCAATACTATTACGTCCGTTGCATTCTCTTTCCTATTTTATTACCATTTGCGCGTCGGTTTAGGGTTAGATTTACATAATGACATCCCTACCCAAACCTAACTCTAACCCCAACGCCAGGTGACAACTGTTTCTAACCCCAACGCCAGGTGACAACTGTTTAATTTCGCGTACACTGTTTAATTTTGCGTAATCTAACCCTAAACCGACGCGCAAATGGTAAAAAAATAGGAAAGAGAATGCAACGGACGTAATAGTATTGAAGTCCCCAGTTCGTCAAAAAAGGTATACCCTTCACGTCAACATATGACGAATGGTCAAGTGTCGTCAAATATTGACGAAATGGGGTGAGACTGTGTTAAGCTATGGGAACGTTTTACACTTTTCCATTCATTTTCCTCCTTTCCGATTTTTTTACTTGTTACAAAAATTATCCTGATCTCTAATTAGTAAACAAGGAGTTAATGATCTGAGTCAGAGCTCATGAATTTATTCATCCGCTCTCTGGCACTGGGATAATTACCAAAGGTTTGTGGAGTGCCAGGCTGAAAGGTTCTCCCTCCACAGAGGAGCATGTTTACATCTTCATAATGATGCTGAGTGCTCCCACATTCATTTCTCTGTCTGTGTACAGGGAGACCTCAGCACTGTTAGCTCCACCCCAATACATTTCTGATGATGGGTTTTATGATTCATTGACCACCTCTATCCTCAAAGACAAATATTTACAAATCACTCTTGAGTCACTTGGAATGAACGGTGAAAGAAGTCTTTGCTTCACGGTTGTTCAGAACTGCAGATGTTTGAAGTAATGATGGGAGGCGACGTTGTTCAGTTGTGTTTGTGTGCTGAAGGCAAAATTCCCTCAATTGACTCATTTCCAATGATCTCGTCCTGAAGAGCATCTTTGTGCTAATCCAATAAACTCCACATCCGTCCTTTACAAAAATCTCAGCACAAACTCTACAGCAATGCAGTCGGCCTGTGTAGAGATACTGTGCACAGAAAGCATTGCACACTGTAAAAAGTGAATCTACTTGAAGAAATGACTTCATTTGGTATGGCCTAACAAGTTTATTCAACTTGAATTTTTCACTTAAAAATGTACGTTTTGAAAAACTGCTAATGACTCTTTTTTTTATTATTAACTTTGCCGGCAGGCGCGCGTCCTCCGCTAGCAACACAGAAATTGCAAAAGCGTGATCAGATAAAGTATTAAAAATTCATATGATGTTGATTTTTTAAATTCATACACACGCCGAAATCAAATGAGCTGCTAGATCATGCACTATATGTGCATGCAAATTGGTTTATTACTGTGCACTGAAGGTTGGTTTTGAAAAGCAAGTGATATACGCGATAATATGATTTTGCACATCGTTAAAACAACAACAACGATATTATCGCAAATGATTATACTGCATGTTTTAGCATTTTTTTTCAAGGTCTTGGTAGCATTTTGCAGTGGTTTGTATTTGTTATGCATCAGCGAGATGCATAGTGCTAATATAATGTTATGATTTATTTATGTTCACAAAACTTATCAACAAAACTGAAACAACATTAAAATTTTGAAACAAAACATTAATATTCAAACAATACTCAAACATAAATATAAAACAGACATGTTCTCTATTAGGATACATGTTAAAAGCAACCTGATATAGCGTTTATAATAGCTGGTTGCAATATAAAAACTTGCAATGCAAACCTCCATTTAACTGAATAAAATCACTATCACTTTGAAAATTATGTGCTGTCATGTTAAAGCCAGATGTTTGTTTACATGAGACTCCGTCTACGTTCATCTTCACTGCAGCACAACCCGAAGTTCCCAAACTAAAACGGGATCTGCAGCGTTTACCAACGACTCCGTTTATGAGGGTTATAAACGGTGGAGTAGTCTGGATGAAAGGTGTAAACGTGGCAAAAGTTTTAAAACGTAAAGGCATTCATGTAAACAGGGCCTTTGACACAAACCAACTCCATAATCTTTACAATCATGTCCCGATCAATGCACCTTTATCTGTGGCCAATAGATAAAATAGTGTTGTCGAGATGTGAACGTAGCACTGAAGAGGTCAATGTCACATGAACATTGAGTCGATTCTGTGGAGTTTGTGCTTATATGGTTTGTAGAAACACACTAGGGGCCCTATTTTAACGATCTGAAACGCAAGTGCGAAGCGCAAAGCGCAAGTGAGTTTGTGGGCGGATCTTGGGCGCTGTTGCTATTTTCCCGGCGTGAGAAATAACTCTTGCGCCGGGCGCAAATCAATAAGGGGTTGGTCTGAAGTAGGTTCATTATTCATAGGTGTGGTTTGGGCGTAACGTCAAATAAACCAATCAGAACGCTATCCAACATTCCCTTTAAACGCAAGGGCGCAAGTTCCTTGGCGGGTTGCTATTATTATGACGGATTTACCAGGCGCACGCCAGGAGCGGTTTACAGCCGAGGAGACCCACGTTCTTGTACGGGGGAATCCCACGCTTGCCAGCATAAATCGGGCACGCCGTGTAACGGGAGGTGGATCTGCCTCAGGACTTGACGCCAGCAGAGGACATCACTGCGTCCACCCTCACCGCTGAAAGGGTTTGGGGGCTTTGAAATCGGACCCAAGAAACGCAAGCAAGGTCCAACCCCACAGTACTCTTACAAATCAAGTTCATATACATTAAGGTTTCTTATGAAAACATTTTAACTATTATTTACATAAAATAAACGTAATACAGCCACACAACAAAGTTATGAAAATATTTTAATCGTTATTTGCATGAGAATAAATAAAAAATATCACCACAATGCTCACCACTATGATTCCCCTTATCTCGTGTATTAATATTTTTAAGTGTAACAATTTATGATTTGCAAAAATAACTGTTGCATCTGTGTAGATTAGATAAGCAAAGTGTATGCGCGTTGTGCACGCTATACATTATGGTCAAGCATGCGCCCTTAAAATAGCATAATGAACCACGCGCAACGCGCCACTGACTTTAGACTAGTTTTTTTTGGTTAGTAGCGCAATTGTTTTTTGAAACTGCAAAATAGCATAAGAGATGGTTTGCGCCGCAACACGCCTCCTTTTTGCGCTGAACCGCCCAGTGAGCGCAAGTTCATTCCCTAGTTTGCTGACGTGCATCTGTGGAGGGAAAAACCCCGCTGTGCGCCGGCGCAAAATACGAATGATACATGCGTCACTGACAAAGTCAATTGCGCTGGGTGCAAGATAGGGCCCTAGATGTGTAAAAGCTTTTGTCATTTCCCTCAAGGCCTCTCTGATAAAGAATAAGAGGAAAGGTCAGCCGCAGGCCGGATGTCTCATAAGACAATGTGTAATGTGTTCAAAGGGGCTGCTGTTTACACAGAAGTTATTATTGAACGAGTTCTTCTTCTTCACCTCAGATAATGAAACATAGAAACATCCTTATCTGTGGTGCCTTGCAAGTTGACGTAGCATTATATCGTATTATGAACACCGTATCATGGACTATTGTTAGATTTATGCGAGGCTTTCATTATGTTGGCTTGACAAAGCCAACATATTGTTCTTCGATCTAAGCTTATTATTATTATTATTATTATTATTATTATTATTATTATTATTATTATTATTCTGGTACAAACTTTTTCTCACAGTAACTCCTCCTAGAGCTTTCAAGCTACACCCACAAAACTTTACAAAACTTTTAAGACTGGTACGTAGATTGTTGCTATGACTTTTCTAACTGATGGGACCTACCGAATTCCTAAACGGGGCGCTCAAACACCCCAAATTTTCCATTGACTTAACATTGCGACAAACTTTGACGGGTCATAGCTGCAAGCGAGAAATTTGTAGAAACTTGTGGGTTACCACATTTGAAGAGGCTGGCAGGCTCTGTAAGAACATACATCACATTGGGGTGTAAGTTTCACCCCTGGGGTGTAAGGGGCACCCAAATTTCCCCATTGACTTATAATGGGGCAGGGAACATGCCCATATAAGGGAATAAAAGCGTCCCAGATGGAATATCTTCACTTTAGAGTGTCGTAGAGATATGGGGGTGGGCTCATTTTACTCAGGCATCCAATCAGTCTCTGAGGATTCTTATTGAGGTATTAAGCCACGCCCCTAGCAACCAAATATGAGCACCCTAGCAACATAATAAACAAAGCCTTATATCTCTGGATCCGAAAATCATAGAGACATGGGGGTTGGGTCTTTTGGTCATGTTAGCCTTATGCTAGCTCCATGCTAAGTCATACTAGCTTCATGCTAGTTTTGTGCTAGCTTTATGCTAATTTCATAATAAATCATGCTAGCTTCATGCTAATTCATGTTAGCATCATGCTAGCTTCATGCTAATTCATGTTAGAACAATGTTAATTCATGTTAACATCATGCTAGCTTCATGCTAATTCATGTTAGCATCATGCTAGCTTCATGCTAATTCATGTTAGCATCATGCTAGCTTCATGCTAATTTATGTTAGCATCGTGCTAGCTTCATGCTAATTCATGTTAGCATCATGCTAGCTTCATGCTAATTCATGTTAACGTCGTGCTAGCTTCATGCTAATTCATGTTAGCGTCGTGCTAGCTTCATGCTAATTCATGTTAGCGTCGTGCTAGCTTCATGCTAATTCATTTTAGCTTCATGCTAATCATGCTAGCATCATGCTAGCTTCATGCTAATCATGCTAGCATCATGCTAGCTTCATGCTAATTCATGTTAGCATCATGCTACCTTCATGCTAATTCATGTTAGCATCATGCTAGCTTCATGCTAATTCATGTTAGCATCATGCTAGCTTCATGCTAATTCATATTAGCATCATGCTAGCTTCATGCTAATTCATGTTAGCATCATGCTAGCTTCATGCTTATTCATGTTAGCATCATGCTAGCTTCATGCTAATTCATGTTAGCATCATGCTAGCTTCATGCTAATTCATGTTAGCATCATGCTAGCTTCATGCTAATTCATGTTAGCATCATGCTAGCTTCATGCTAATTCATGTTAGCATCATGCTAGCTTCATGCTAATTCATGTTAGCATCATGCTAGCTTCATGCTAATTCATGTTAGCATCATGCTAGCTTCATGCTAATTCATGTTAGCATCATGCTAGCTTCATGCTAATTCATGTTAGCATCATGCTAGCTTCATGCTAATTCATTTTAGCATCATGCTAGCTTCATGCTAATTCATTTTAGCATCATGCTAGCTTCATGCTAATTTATGCTAGCTTCATGCTAATTCATGTTAGCATCATGCTAGCTTCATGTTAATTCATGTTGGCATCATGCTAGCTTCATGCTAGTTCATGTTAGCATCATGCTAGCTTCATGCTAATTCATGTTAGCATCATGCTAGCTTCATGCTAATTCATGTTAGCATCATGCTAGCTTCATGTTAATTCATGTTAGCATCAAGCTAGCTTCATGCTAATTCATGTTAGCTTCATGCTAATTCATGTTAGCTTCATGTTAATTCATGTTAGCTTCATGCTAGCTTCATGCTAATTCATGTTAGCTTCATGCTAGCTTCATGCTAATTCATGTTAGCTTCATGCTAAGTCATACTAGCTTCATGCTAGTTTCATGCTAGCTTTATGCTAATTTCATAATAAATCTGTCTAACTTCATGCTAAATCATGTTAGCATCATGCTAACTTCACGTTAAATCATGTTAACATCATGCTAGCTTCATGCTAATTCATGTTAGCATCATGTTAGCTTCATGCTAATTCATGTTAGCATCATGCTAGCTTCATGCTAATTCATGTTAGCATCATGCTAGCTTCATGCTAATTCATGTTAGCATCATGCTAGCTTCATGCTAATTCATGTTAGCTTCATGCTAGCTTCATGCTAATTCATGTTAGCTTCATGCTAGCTTAATGCTTATTCATGTTAGCTTCATGTTAATTCATGTTAGCTTAATGCTAGCTTCATGCTAATTCATGTTAGCATCATGCTAGCTTCATGTTAATTCATGTTAGCATCATGCTAGCTTCATGCTAATTCATGTTAGCATCATGCTAGCTTCATGCTAATTCATGTTAACATCATGCTAGCTTCATGCTAATTCATGTTAAAATCATGCTAGCTTCATGCTAATTCATGTTAGCATCATGCTAGCTTCATGCTAATTCATGTTAGCATCATGCTAGCTTCATGCTAATTCATGTTAGCATCATGCTAGCTTCATGCTAATTCATGTTAGCATCATGCTAGCTTCATGCTAATTCATGTTAGCATCATGCTAGCTTCATGCTAATTCATGTTAGCATCATGCTAGCTTCATGCTAATTCATGTTAGCATCATGCTAGCTTCATGCTAATTCATGTTAGCATCATGTTAGCTTCATGCTAATTCATGTTAGCATCATGCTAATTCATGTTAGCATCATGCTAATTCATGTTAGCATCATGCTAATTCATGTTAGCATCATGCTACCTTCATGCTAATTTATGTTAGCATCGTGCTAGCTTCATGCTAATTCATGTTAGCATCATGCTAGCTTCATGCTAATTCATGTTAACGTCGTGCTAGCTTCATGCTAATTCATGTTAGCTTCACGTTAATTCATGTTAGCTTAATGCTAGCTTCATGCTAATTAATGTTAGCATCATGCTAGCTTCATGCTAATTCATGTTAGCATCATGCTAGCTTCATGCTAATTCATGTTAGCATCATGCTAGCTTCATGCTAATTCATGTTAGCATCATGCTAGCTTCATGCTAATTCATGTTAGCATCATGTTAGCATCATGCTAATTCATGTTAGCATCATGCTAGTTTCATGCTAATTAATGTTAGCATCATGCTATCTTCATGCTAATTCATGTTAGCATCATGCTAGCTTCATGCTAATTCATGTTAGCATCATGCTAGCTTCATGTTAATTCATGTTAGCATCATGCTAGCTTCATGTTAATTCATGTTAGCATCATGCTAGCTTCATGCTAATTCATGTTAGCATCATGCTAGCTTCATGCTAATTCATGTTAGCATCATGCTAGCTTCATGCTAATTCATGTTAGCATCATGCTAGCTTCATGCTAATTCATGTTAGCATCATGCTAGCTTCATGCTAATTCATGTTAGCATCATGCTAGCTTCATGCTAATTCATGTTAGCATCATGCTAATTCATGTTAGCATCATGCTAATTCATGTTAGCATCATGCTAATTCATGTTAGCATCATGCTACCTTCATGCTAATTTATGTTAGCATCGTGCTAGCTTCATGCTAATTCATGTTAGCATCATGCTAGCTTCATGCTAATTCATGTTAACGTCGTGCTAGCTTCATGCTAATTCATGTTAGCTTCACGTTAATTCATGTTAGCTTAATGCTAGCTTCATGCTAATTAATGTTAGCATCATGCTAGCTTCATGCTAATTCATGTTAGCATCATGCTAGCTTCATGCTAATTCATGTTAGCATCATGCTAGCTTCATGCTAATTCATGTTAGCATCATGCTAGCTTCATGCTAATTCATGTTAGCATCATGTTAGCATCATGCTAATTCATGTTAGCATCATGCTAGTTTCATGCTAATTAATGTTAGCATCATGCTATCTTCATGCTAATTCATGTTAGCATCATGCTAGCTTCATGCTAATTCATGTTAGCATCATGCTAGCTTCATGTTAATTCATGTTAGCATCATGCTAGCTTCATGTTAATTCATGTTAGCATCATGCTAGCTTCATGCTAATTCATGTTAGCATCATGCTAGCATCATGCTAATTCATGTTAGCATCATGCTAGTTTCATGCTAATTAATGTTAGCATCATGCTATCTTCATGCTAATTCATGTTAGCATCATGCTAGCTTCATGCTAATTCATGTTAGCATCATGCTAGCTTCATGCTAATTCATGTTAGCATCATGCTAGCTTCATGCTAATTCATGTTAGCATCATGCTAGCTTCATGCTAATTCATGTTAGCATCATGTTAGCATCATGCTAATTCATGTTAGCATCATGCTAGTTTCATGCTAATTAATGTTAGCATCATGCTATCTTCATGCTAATTCATGTTAGCATCATGCTAGCTTCATGCTAATTCATGTTAGCATCATGCTAGCTTCATGTTAATTCATGTTAGCATCATGCTAGCTTCATGTTAATTCATGTTAGCATCATGCTAGCTTCATGCTAATTCATGTTAGCATCATGCTAGCTTCATGCTAATTCATGTTAGCATCATGCTAGCTTCATGCTAATTCATGTTAACATCATGCTAATTCATGTTAGCATCATGCTACCTTCATGCTAATTCATGTTAGCATCATGCTAACTTCATGCTAAATCATGTTAGCATCATGCTAATTCATGTTAGCATCATGCTAGCTTCATGCTAATTCATGTTAGCATCATGCTAGCTTCATGCTAATTCATGTTAGCATCATGCTAATCGTGCTAGCATCATGCTAATCATGCTACCATCATGCTAACTTCGTGCTAACATCATGCTAATCATGCTAACATCATGCTAGCTCCATGCTAATCATGTTAGCTTCAGGCTAATCATGCTAACATCATGTTAAATCATGATGGTTTCATGTTAAATCATGTTAGCTTCATACTCAAACATACTAACAGCCAGATAGCCTACTAAACTAATCTTCTGTCAAATCGTTTTAAACGTTCAGTCTACGCTTTGTCAAGCCAACATAAAGTTTGTCCTCAAACTTTTATATCTAGTTTTTATTTATATCCTCTTTAAACAATTAAATCTAGTGTCTTCTACGGTCCACATACAGTAGATCCTTTGCGTTGTCATTTGGCAAAGATGCATTTATTTGAGAGCATCACATGATGTGGTGTTTTTATTGTATTCATGTAAGTGCTGCTTAGCTCCGCCCATATTTAAATTGCATTGGTCCAGAATCAAATGTGCTCTGATTGGCTGCAAACTTGTTTTATTGTATTTGTCTTTGTTGTTGCTCATTAAATTAGCAAACGTTCAAGTGGTCAAGTTTTTGAGCATCACATGCATTGCAAATAATGTGTGAAGAATTTTACACAGGCATTTACATCTGTAAAAAAGGCTTGCTTTGTCATAACATGGCGAACGAAGCGAACACTCACTTGGGCCATTTTTGCACTTAAATTCAGTGTTTTCATTCAGATCTGTCATGTCGACCACTAGTCCACAGTGATGTTTGGAAAATATGATGTTTGGAAAATAAAGAGTAATTATTTTATTTCCCCGCTGGCTGTTTTTTCTGGGTCAGTACATAGGCCACCATATTGCTAAAACATCAGAGAACAGAGCAGCGTCTTTCACAGAATGAGGTAGATACGAGTCATTTCTCATGGGAGATTTGGAGGAAGAGATAAAGGGAAACCTTTAGCAGGGACATATCAGGGCTCTGAAATCAAGAAAATAAAGACATGTGGCAGATGTTGATGTGAAGCGATATGAGCTGACATGTTTATCATAGTCAGAGCGTGTGAGCGTATGTGTGAATCTTTCAGGTTCTGTCTTTGATTGATTCTGCAGGTGTTTGATTGACAGATTCGGCTGAGCTTATTGGATCTGTGGAGGGAGAGGAGAGATTGACGTCCTCTGTGAATCACTACTTTGTTTATATTTGTTTTTGAACTCTCTCGCCATTTCAACACATCGCTTTGTAGGCAGCAGTTTAAGATGTTAAGGGCTTTTTAGAAAATTGAGGTACAATTTCAAAGAGACCCTATTACATTGCTAAAACAACGTTATTTTGTGTATTTGGTGTAATACAATAAGTTCGCTTGGTTTAAAAAAAACATTATTTACCGTACATTATTGTTGCTCCTCTATGTCCTGCCTCCCTGAAACGCATCAATTTTCTAAAAAGCTCATCATTCTGAAAAGCACTGTGTCATCTGAATTGGCCAGCTAACCAGAGCGTTGTGATTGGCCTGAATACCTGTGATGTCAGGTGTTTTAAAGATTAGCTCTCAATGCAATACTGATAGGATTTAATATTGTCTTTACTATCAATACGAGACAAATATGATTCAGAAAATGCAGATGACTAAGCTGATCGATCAAACACCGGTGCGGCTTGAGCAGAACGTAACCGATTGCTATGGTAAGGATATCAAAACATTCAAATCATGTCTGCATTTGTGATCATAGAAACAGCAAACAAGCGCTACTCTGCATCGCTTTGAACTTGTGTTTGAGTCATGATTTAATCAGTAGCAAATTCTTTAAATATGAAAAGCAGGATTATGATAATGAACGTCGTGTCCACGTCAACAGGCAGAGGAAGTAAACTGTTGCCTACAATCTGTGTGTTTGTTGTAGTCCAAGAAAATAGATTTAAGCCGTGAGAATAGAAGATTTTGATATGCAAGTTAAAGGAACAGTATGTAAGAAATTAATATTAATTAATCATAAAATGGCCCTGATATGTCACTAGACATTAAGAAATCATGTTAATCCGGCCAGGATATTGTCATTTAAAAGTGGAGTTGCAGCCCTCAACTGATGTTTATTTTGTCATGTTGTGTTTTGGTCTGATGTGCCACCCTCCTTTTATCTACCAATCACAAAGTCAGTAGTGTTTCGGCATCCGAGTTGCCAGCGCTGCTCTAGTTACCACAGCTGCAGCTACTAACGTGTCAGATAAAAAATCTCATGAATCCGAAATACGTTGTGACAAAGTCTGAAATAAAACAAGGATTTGTATAGGAGATGCCTTTAAAAGATGGAGACGGCTGAAAACGGAGAAGAATTTGAATCTGCCCTGATCGCGTAACGTTATGCCTTCTCCATAGTAGAATTTTGCTGCATGCAAAATTATTAAAAAACTATATGGATTGAGGATTATTTTATACAAAATTTGATGGAATATCAATATTTCTCAAATGTAATACGTTTGTGGCCAAAAACTGTAAATGGATGTTATATTGTGAACACTTGGCATGGAGATTACAGCAGCACAAGTCTGGGGTTACTATGGACACTAGTGTTGAAGTCAAGACCACCTAAACCGAGACCAAGGCATGACCAAGACCAAGACAGGCCGAGACCAAGTCAAGACCAAGACCAGTGCAAGTCACTGCATTAAAACACTTATGATAAAATATGGAATATGCAAATGATTGGGCACTTCTTGTCTGTGTGTGCGTGTGTGTGTGTGTGTGTGTGTGTGTGTGCGTGTGCGGCCGGGTAATTATCACGTTGGGGGGACCAATTGTCCCCACAAAGATAGGAATACCAGTATTTTTGTGACCTTGTGGGGACATTTTGATGTCCCCATGAGGAAACAAGCTAATAAATCAAACAGAATGATGTTTCTTGAAAATCTAAGGTATCAGACAGTTTCCTGTGATGGTTGGGGTTAGGGAATGGGGCAGGTAAGGGGAATAGAATATACAGTTTGTACAGAATAAAATGCATTACGTCTATGGAATGTCCCCACAAAACCTGGAAACCAGAACGTGTGTGTGCGTGTGTATGTGTGTGTGTGTGTGTGTGTGCGTCAATTTAATAATTTAATCTAAACTGTTTTCCATGGCTTGCCATCCACTTAACTCTTTCACCGCCAGCGTTTTTAAAAAAAGTTGCCAGCTGTTTTTCATGATTTTCACAAAAGTTTAATGTCTTCCAGAAAATGTTCTTCTTCAAATATATAAACATACAATATACCAAATGAAAGAACAGACCCTCTGCTTTCAAACAAAAAAAAAACGTTTCATCCTACCTTCAGTAGTTCTTTTGTAATCAGCTTTTGAATATGGGTAGGTTTCTGCAAAAACACCACATTTTGAGCAAAAAGCAGAGATAATTCCATTTTTATGACAGACTTTTCATAAAGATCCCATTCAGAGCGATCTTTAAAACAGACACGGACATGCAGCAGCTTGCCATAGGGCAATACTTCCGGGTTTAAAAAGTTACGGAAGTGGATAATAGCGGTATTGCGGAAAGACGGAAAAACTCGTCATTGGCGGGGAAGCGTTTTCTCTTGATTGATGAGATATCTCGTCAATGGCGGGGAAAGAGTTAATACAATGCAGGTGTTTTTAGTAATAAAATTAGAAAAATTGTCATTAGGAGAAACTTAAACAATGCTTAAACAATGCCAACATCATATGCCAAACCTGAATAAACTGCATAAAATTAATGATAAAAAATAATTTTGTGATGTGCCATCAGTTGTGGTCTTGACCGGTCTTGAAATAAAATTCCGAGTCCTCTTTGACCGAGACGAGACCGAGTAAAAATGCGGTCGATTCCAAGACAAGACCAAGACCTTTAAAAAGTGGTCTTGAGAACGAGACATAATACAGGTATAATGTCATTTTATGAATAAACACTTTCTGATATGACCTCGTTGAATTAAATGTATTATTAATTTTGCTAGAGCATTTATTTCATGAAACCGCATGCTTTATATTCACATATAGCATGACAAGTTTAATACCCTTCTTCATCAATATAATACATTTTAAACTTAATAGTTTGTAAACAAAGACTCGTCGGGCCCGGTCAGCCTAAAAGGTTAAACAGAAAAAAAACTTAATGTGTAGGACTCGTCACTTGCCATTGGAAGCTCCTTGTAGCAGCCAGTACCTGCGGTCAATAATATCTGGCAACCTCGAGTCAGGGGGGAGAGGGATGGGATACACCACTCTACAGTAATTTGAAAGTGATTGCAGTACCATTTTGGCCACCATCCTTGATACAGTTCCTTTAAAAAGTGATTTAAAATGAAAGCGAAATCACTACTATTGCCGTAACCTTTCAAACATCTGCCTCTTTGCTTTCAGTGAAAGTTTTGAAGCAGACTGTCTTTCTTTATTGTTTTTATTCAGAGCGAAACCTGATTCATTTCACTTCACAGGAAATACAGTAGAGTTCTGGGAATGCTAACCTGAGCTTACACATACAGTATCTGTCACACCCTTCAGAAAATATAAACATTACACTGCAGTGTTGAATCAACAATACACAAAACATAACACAGATTCTCAGAAATACTCATTTAAACATGCATGGCATGCCAATCTATGTGTAGTCATTTTCATAATGTGTATCGCATTCTCAGAAAATTATCTCTCTGTGTTCCCTTGCTTTGTCTTTCATCCTTTCACATTGAGTGTGTGTGTGTGTGTGTGTGTGTGTGTGTGTGTGTGTGTGTGTGCGTGCGTGCGTGTGTGTGTGTGAGAGAGAGAGAGAGATAAGTTGAGTAGTACTCTCTGTCTGGTTAAATGATACACTCACATGCACACACATAAGGCTAGGAAGACCTTTTGATGCAGATATTTTTAGAGGACATTGTGGGATCCAGAGAGAGAGAGAGAGAGGTGTGTGTGTGCGCACGTGTGTGTGTGTGTGTGTGTGTGTGTGTGTACTACACACAAAAGCAGAATGTGATCAGAGAAGAAATGTGACATCAGAACAGAAAGCCGAGCGACTCAGTGAATCTGTGATTCTCCTCTCAGTTTAAGCACACAACCATAATAACCCAAAGACACTATTGTCCAACCATTACAGACATCACTGAATAACCATCAGACATTCACAAACACAGATCAAAGAGTCAACACAATGACCAGTAACCAATCACTAGCTGCGTTTCCATTACATAAAATGCAATATTTTCTAAATGTCGATTAAAACTTTTGTGAAATGATGGCGTTTCCACTAACTAATGATATGCGACTAAAACGTGGTTTTCCTCTCGTGGCAAGTCTTTCCAAACATCACATCGACTGATACTAATTTCACATAATTTCACATCCATCGCTCTAGGCATTATTTTAACCGAAGAGTGCTAGTCAAACATTAATGCCAAGGAAAGCAATGTAAAGGTGTTTCTTGGAGGTAATAGTACATTTATTTTGAATCAAAAGAGATGTAGGAGTGTTATCCAGAGATTAGTGGCAAGGAAAGCCTCTTATACTTGGAAGCAGACATGTATGAGTGGTTTCTGGGTGGTTTTAGGACATAACGTGTCATCTTAAAATAATAATTATGTGACTTGGGCATGAGGTGACCTGGAAATGCAAATAAACTGTTTCCATTGCAGTATTGCTTAATACACCTTTTCTGAATTGCCCTAAAAAATTGCCTCATGCAAACGTTAAAACTTTTTTGCGAAATGGATGTGTTTGCAACAGCCATATTTTTAATTCGCAATGTTAATCCTGCTGAAACAGTATAAGTCCCATGCTGGTCCATGTTGGTTTGGTGCTGGTTTAGGTGGTGGTCACCAGCATACCAGCATCAAACATTTGCGAGTATGCTGTTTTTTTTTTCAGAAGGGAATTTAAAGGGTAATTGAAATGCAACTAGTGACTAATCAACACGCTAAACTTAAACTATACTTCAGTATTTCTTTAGCAGCGCAAAGATTGTGGGTCTGAAACATATAGATGAATGCACTGTAAGCTGCTTTGGATAAAAGTGTTTGCCAAATGCATAACAACACGTTAGCACACTCAGTACTGAATTGTCTGAAAAAAATATGCTTACAGTATATATGGCAATACAGTTGTGTAACAAAGATATTTTCATGTCACAACAATGTAACGAAGTTAACCGTGTGTTTCACATACTGTATGCTGAAGTGATTTTTAGTAACTTATTGAACACTTTTGTAAAGAACATTCTGTGAAAGTATAAGACAAGGATCACAGTGCCCAGTGTATTAGTACACGACATCATTTACTATGTGCTTACTCTTCAGCTATGTAATGTAAACAGCAGGATGCCTCAAACAGAGGTGCTAATGAATATAACAGTGACTATATCGGTCCTCTTATAGAAATACATTTCAATTAACATGGCTGTAGTTTCCAGTCGCAGCTAAATCCTTCATGTGAGTCATATGTCAGGCTTAGTCCAGGCGGTCGTTGTAAATGAGCACAGACTATGAATAATTAAAAGTGCCTTGATAGTTCCCATGTCCTTTTCTAAGCCCTCTCTCTCATAACTCAAGCACACACAGTATAGAGAGGAATAGTTCACCAGAAATGATAAATCTCTCATGGGTTAGTGTATATTTATAGACATTTAAAGAAAGGACACTCCTACAACCAGTAAGGCGTGGAATGGGATGCACAATTCTGTGTCCTTTTCAAAAATTAAAAGCTGTCGTCCCTGTTTGTAATAATGATGCGAAGAACAATAGGAAGGAGATTACAAACGTCTTAATCGTTCAGATAAAGAGTTGTACGGGTTGGGAGACACCTGAGGGAAAACGGTGACAGAATGGTCAAATTATTGGTTTAACATTAACGTGGGTGGGAGAGACGCCTCCTGTAGTCATTCAGAGGGACGACCTGTTCTTTTTCGGCTAGATGAATTTGATTGGTGATGTGTGGTTGTCGTTCGCACATTTACTCAGTTTCTCATTTTGCCCTTCTCCTCACACTCTCAGGTGTTTCCACTTCAGTCACAGCTCTGAGTGAGAGAAAACTCGTTCAGTGAGTGAAAGTGAGGAATTCGTAGGTGTGAACGTGAGTGCGGTCGCGGTGATTATACAACACAAGAACAGCGCAGATTCTCAGTCATGCTGCACATGAAGTCTGATGAGTTTTTTATTTCATGCAAATGCTTTGTGTGCTTTAACATCAGATTATTGTACGACCCTTACGAGCTTACGAGATCAAAATCAGAAAGCAGATAAAAAATATAAACTGCTAATCCATAACGCACAACAAGACCTCCTATAACCGGTGTAGTATGACAGAAATAAAAACCACACAAGGGTTACACTTTATTTTGATAGTCCACTTTAGACATTCTACTAACTCTAAACAACTTTGCAACTACATGTCAACTAACTTTCAATAATTTGCAACTATACGTCAACTAACTGTCATTAGTGTATTAGTAGACTGTAAAGGTTGGGGTTAGGGAAGAGGTTTGGGTTAGTGGAATAAGTTGACATGCACCTGCAAAGATACTTATAGTCAGTTGAAAGTCTGTTGAGATATCATAAAGTGTTAGTAGATATAAAGCAGACAGTCTACTAATTCTCTAAAGATTGGTAGTTGATAAGTAGTTGCAAAGTTACTTATAATTAGTAAAATGTCTAAAGTGGACTATCAAAATAAAGTGTTACCCACACAAGTGACAAAACCTCCTATCACTTCCAGTGGTTCTGCCTGGTTAGGATGGCCTTTTGAAGCTAACTTTTTATCTCTTGTTGATTTATTACATCATGCATGGCTAAAACACAGTGGATAAAATCAGTCCATGAATTCTCAGTACCACCGCCCAGACTATACGCCCACCTTTTGAATTTCTCCACTCATTGTCATTCTTGTGTATTTAATGGTTAGGGAAACCTTCTAACGTTTTATCATCCCAAGCCACCCAAGTTGGAGGCCACCCAACTCTCCGGATCAGCACGAGGGCGGTGACGGCGAAGTCTGCGTTTATGCTGAATTCTCTGGTGTTTTTGGTTTGGTTTTATTTTTTTGGTTTCTCTCCTGACAGTCTTGGCTAGCAGACGGGGCAGGCTGCTGTCACTGATAAGGCAGGTGACGAATGAGCCAGTCACTGCCTACACTGGTTTTACATTTAAAAATTGCCCGGGCCATCGTTCAGGATGCCACTGTGAAAGATTCCCACACCATCCTGCTGATTTATGCTCTCTGTACCGGTCTGATTTTAACCCCTTAATGGAGGATTTGTAGACCTATTTAATAAGTCAGAGTTTAGTTGAGCGTTAATTGTGGGTATTGGCGTTCATATACATATATAGCAAGTTGAGATATTTTACGCCCTCGTCGCCATGGTCACGGGGCATATTTGAGTGCCAATGCTATGTGTTGTGATGATGCCCTGCTGGCACCACAACCGAGGAGAGAGAGTTGCAGAAGCTTCTAGTGAGGGTGCAAGATGGATGAGATAGAAGATGAAGTGAGCTCTCGACGACTAATTCATCAAAGCTTGCAAACCTCTCTCTGTGTCTCTCTCACTCACACGCAGCCACAAACACCTTTTTATCACTCGTCAACTTGTTTATCTGTTAGTTAGTTCTCTTCACTCATTAATTTAGAAATATTTATAATCATGTCCAATTGCAGGATGCTTTAATTAGTCCTGTGGATGTTTAGAGCACATAAGGACACAGCAGCTTGCGTGCTGCTGTAAACCCGATGGCATTATGATGTCAGCAGGGGCATTAATAGTAGTCAAGAGCTTTGAGATATTAGAAGTGACATACTGTCAAAGGCATATGCAGTAGCTTTAAAATACCCGGTTATATTTAATGGCTTCCTTTTCTCATGCTTTTTTTTTACTTGAGATAAAACAAATTCCCATAAATTATTTAACTCTTTCCCCCCAGTGTTTTTTTTTAAGTTGCCAGTTAGTGCCTTTTTATGATTTTCACAAAAGTTGAATATATTATAATATATAATAATAAAAATATAATAAAAATATTAATGGAAGGATATACAAATGATAAAAAGACCATCTGCTTTCAAAAAAAGTTTCATCACTTCTCTTTTTCTCAAATATGGGTAGGTTTATTCAAAAACACCAAATTTTAAGCAAAAAGCTGAGATAATTGCATTTTTGTAAACGACTTTTGTTAGAGATCAGATTCCGATCGATTATCAAAACAAGCACAAAGTTTTTCTTGTTTTTGGATCAGTGGATGCTTCAGTGTTATATATAAGTTGGGTAAGAGCACCACCTGTTGAATAATAGCAGAAATATAGATTGCCGTAAGCATTTTCTCTTAATTGACGAGATAACTCCTCAATGCCAGGGAAAGAGTTAATCTAAAATACATAACTGTAGCCTCTATATCGCCATCTCTGTTTAAAACAGAACATTTGCAGGTTAGATACTTGTGTACTTTATGTCCTATCCAAAACAATCTCATGACTATTCATAAATGAGGTGGATAATTTGTACAAATGCATTTGTTGGAGTTTAAGGGGTTGTTTTTCATTATTGCTCTTTTTAAGTAATTGTACACTTTTACACAAATTACATTGTGAAAATTTATATGAATTAGCCACCAAGAGTTAGCTCTCTATGCTAGTTAATTTTCTGTATGTTAGCGGTTAATGTTGTACTATTGACGTTGCAGTTAAGTTTAGAAGGTCCATACTGAAAAAACACAAACTTACCGCACTCAGAAACATCCATTTCCAATCTCCAAACAATTTAATATTCCTGTATCTTTATCTGATGCAGACTTAAACATAAGATCTGTTTACACACACACAGAGCTACTGAAGGAGCTGCTCTGAGAAACAGCCAATCAGAGCAGAACTCAACATTATTATTCATGACTCTTTCCAATAAGGTAATAATAGAACATTTCATGGTAAATGGACATGTAAAACTGTCTCTGGATCATTTTTGCACTTAATAAAGCCACCTACCTTTTATGTATATCAGAAAACAATTTAACAGATTATTTCAAAGCATTCTTTGGCACCTTTAAAGATTGCAGCTTGAAGCTTCTGGCCATATTGTTGTTCACAGATTAGGTGTATTCAGGAGTGGATGAAGAAAAACATGAGAAAAATGACTTTATAGCTGATGTCACCTAGACCTTTTGGATAATCCTTTCCATAAAAAAGATTCTGGCACTGGTATAGGAATAGTCCTCCAGACCATCTTTATCTTGTTGAATATTATTTTGATTAAATGTGTTGCAAATTAAAGTGCAGTTTAATTTTCAAGCACACAGTTTCACAGCCTGATTTATGTGAATTCACACTAAACAATCCGATAGGTCACGGTGTCTCAGTGAGGATGTGGTCCAGTCATTTGAAACGCGAAGACCCCCGTTTCTGTAAATCTGTGGCCTGAGCTCTTTTCTCATAACCTTCATCCCCAGCCTGCATGGCCTTGGTCCATATGCTAATCATTAAGCAGAGACCTCCTTTAAACACATGCTGAATGACCACAGTCTGGGACTGCCGAGTCATTTCCTGTTTAAATGTGTGTGTGAGTGTGTGATATGTGTTCAGTGAGGTCCAGGAGGAGCCGACTCATGGCCATGTGATGAGAAACAGATCAGGATGACGGGGGCACTGTTTAAATGATGGATTTTCTCATTATTGTATGATGCGAGCATAGGGTTGGCTGCCACGAAGCTGCACTCCTAGTCGCTTTCATGCATTCTGTGCACATGCAGGTTTTTTGTCAGTATAGTTATAATCTTTCCTGTGGTGTGAGATCTGTGTTTGGAGAGCTGTTACTTCAGACCTAAAAATACGAGCCGAGTTCACAGGCTGTATATGTATTCATTTCCTTATGGGTTTGCTGCAAAGCATGTGATGAAAGGGAAAAAAAGAAACAGACTTTGGGAAATGGGAATGCCTCCAGGACAGTTGTAAGTGTCTGTTTCAGTACCGTTGATTCAAAGTATCAATCCGAGTGGATGAGGTTACTGCCGTACATGAATAACAGGTTTAAAATCACAAATTTGTCTGTATTTTTTTTTTTCAAATTCCCATTTTCCCCCCATATATTTCTGTTAATTCCTACATATTCCCGTAAGTTCCCATGGAAAGTTTCCAGCATTAAAAATTCACAGAATTTTGCAACACTAGATGGTGGTAAATTTTAATCCACTTTATATTCAAATACCTCACCTGAACCAGACCCAACAGGATTAAATTGAAGTCAGTGTCAGCTGTCAACCTCATATATTAAAGGAATCAGATCTACTGCACTGCACAAAATGAATGTCTTACTTAGTAGTTTTGTCTTGTTTTCTAATATAAATATTTGAACATTCCTAAATTGAGAGACATTTACTTGGTAAGCAAGCGGCTTAAGATAATAAGTCTTGTTTTTTTTAAATAAATGATGAAAATCAAGAGGTTTTTTTTACTTAAAACAAGTCAAAATATCTGCCAGTGCAGTAAGAAAAATAAACTTAATTCCAGTTTCAACTTAATTCAATAAACTTAATTTAAGCATATTTTTCTTGGTAGATATTTTGATTTGTTTTAAGTAAAAAAAAACTCTATTTCAATAAGCAAGATCTTAAGCCACTTGCTTAACAAGTTAAAGGGGCCATGGCATGGAAATCTGACTTTTGCATGTTTAAATGCTATAATTGGGTTCCCAATGCCTCTATCAACGTAGAAAATGTGAAAAAGATCAACCCAGTAACCATTCACTGCAAGCACGTAAAAAATTAAATCATTAAAATTTGGCTCTCCTTATGATGTCATAAGGAGCTCTTACTATAAAAATACTGCCCCTTAATCTGCACTATACAGCCATGGCACAGAAAATACACTAGTCAACATTTGAAGTGGATCAAAACCTTTTCTAAAAGTTTTCTTAAAAACCAATATCCAATACCTGTTCTTGTTTTAGGACAAATTTGGTGAATGTTTTTGATCCACTTCAAATGTTGACTACTATAATTCACAGCACAATTGAGTTTCAATTGCAACAAACCACCATCATTGTGATTAGTGTTTGTATTTCATCAACTCATTTGCATTTTAGAGGACACACAAAATGGCACATTTTTGCATAAACCTACAAAGTGGCAATTTTAACATGCCATAATTAATTAGCTATATGGTATTTTGAGCTAAAACGTCACATATGTGCTCTGGGGACCCCAAAGATTTATTTAACATCTTAAAAAATTATTGTGACACATTGGGACACCCGTTAATGTATCTCAACTTAATAATTTTTAGATATTTATATTAAAAAAACAAGACAAAAATACTAAGTAAGACATTTATTTTTTGCAGTGTGTATATAACAGAGCATCATAATGGATGTCAATTAGACATGGAGAGGTCAGAATGTTGCTGTTTTCTTCTGGCCAGATGAAGATGACATATATCAGTCCTGAAATGGACATACAGTAATGGTTTAAAGTTAAAGATGAAATGCATTTTTTTTTTATATAGAGAGGCGGTGCATTTCTTTCTGTCTCTTGCCTTCTGTTGTTATAATACCCTCCAGTGTTGGAGTCAATGTCGTGGTTTATCTGTGGTTGTTCTGCATCCTCTACAATTCCACAAGGCATTAATGAAAAGCTGAAGGGCTTGTACTGGATCTAACCTGAGGTCATCAATGTAAGCAATGCTGCTACATAACCACCCATAATTACACGGACCCTGGGTCAGTCTCATGTACACAGTAACAAGCGCACTGTAAGAAATAGAGCAACTCTTCAACCTTTTTCTGTTTTTTCCTTTAGATTTTGGTTCCCAGAATGCTTTTCATGAGACTGTTATTTTAGATAAAGACTTGTTAATGTTTATTTAACTTTAAATAAACTGTTGCCTGTAAATTATATATATATATTTAAATCTACAGTAAGTTACTGGGAAACAGCTGGCAGTGATACTGTAATTTCTACAGACATTTTTAACAGTATATGATTTGTGTCTGCCCACACACAGGGATGTAATAATAAAAAAATAAACCAATGCAATGGTAAACATTCATCTTGTTTATGATGTATATCCACTGTACAAATGCTTTCCAGTACAGAAAGTTAATTTTCAGCAGCAAGAAAAATGATTGTCTGTCAGATTACTCTTTTTACCAGCACGTACACTTTTACACGGTAAGTTCAGTTGTGCAGCCCATCAATAACAGAGAATCCAACAGCAGAGGAGGAAAACCCATGAGAGACCTAAACAAAAGTCATTATGAGACAGACGATACTGATGGTGAATCCTTTATTCTTCAGTACACTGGTGTGTGTGGTAAAGCTCAGTTAGGGGGGTTCCTCTGATGATGTTCCTACAGGAGTTTCAGGTTTGGCCATTTGCCCAAACACTTCCCATCGAAACATTATCACTTAATCACAGTAAAGCAGGCAGATTAAAATAAAAGAGCGTGGGAGTCTGGGGATTTTACCAGACCTGCGAACTTTCTGCAATGCTACATCACACACCCACAGCGATGCTAGCTAAATATTTTTTGTTAAGTGTCTAATTTGTATGCATGAGTCTTGATTTGTCTTTCTTACGTGCGTGTTGGCGCATGCATCGGTGTGTGTGCCCATCTTTGTGCACGTGTGTGTGCGTGTGTGGGAACAGATTCGATTTATTGAGAACTAAAAGCCCCGCTGAGGGCTGCAGACAGCTGCGGGTAGAGATTGAGCTTGCAGAATGTGTGGGCCTTAATGTAGATGCATTATCAAACGCGCTGGTCCATTAATAATGACACATGTAATTTGCTGCCCTTCCTCCTCACACCCCAAATGGGATAAAGAGCCACGATTGGTACGTTTGGGAGAAAGCTGTTTGTCAAACCGTGGATAGCATCAATCTGCCACAAATGAAAGGACGGCGCAGTCGAATCTAACCGATTATGTCGGCCCCCGCGCTCCCACACGGATCTCTGTATCCGGCCCGCTTAGAAGCGTTTAACCAGCGATCCCACGGGGACTTTAGTGTGCGCAACGGAGACCTATCAAATGACTGTAAATCGAAATCCTTTGAAATGTGTGAACATTTCCTACATTGTTTTCAGTACAGCTTGTGACCACACCAAATTGTTAGCAGATGAGTGTTAGATTCTTCAGTGGAGTTCAGCTCGCTTGTGGGTACAAGAAATAAAAGAAAGTATTTAGTAAAGTACATGTTTAAAACAAGTCAAATTTATGTCCCAATAAAGGAAGATAATGTAAATAGGTCTATATTTTATACAGAATTGATTAAAAGGTTTAGATATTTTTACTGAAATATGCAATATGAACAATAGAATATTTGCAGTGTGCAGGAAAGTCCCTTTTTATGCTGTGTAAGTAGTATATTTGAGTGTGTTGACTACTATCAAGCATCTGTTCGTGTGTGTGTGTGTGTGTTGGGCATAAATTGCATCGGCCACAGCTGCGGTTGACTCAGCCTTTTAAACGCAAGTTTGTGAAACTACTCGGTCTCTTTTTTCTGGTCTAGCAGAAATGCTTAGCCCGCTATATGCAAACTAAGGCCACTGATGGTTGTAAAGTCGACAAGCGAGCTGTAGGTTGCTGTGATTCTCTGCCCACAGAAAGAGCTGTAAAACCAGCTGGGCTCCAGTCAAGGTTGATTGGATTGCAGACAGCATTGAGCGGAGAGATCGGCCCACATCAATGCTTATCTCTGCTAATGACCTCTACTTTAACACTTGTAGCAGGGACCGCTTATTAGGGATGGGCATTTTTCATAATGTAATAGTTGAATGTTTGTTTATTTAAATGATGGATGTATATTTATGGTGTGTCCTTTTAAATGCAAATGAGCTGATGAAATGCAAACACTGATCGCAGTGATGGTGGTTTGTTGAAATTGAAACTCAATAGGGTTGTCAATTTTTTTCTCTCTTTCTCTCTGCACCAAATGGCAGTGCTGTGGTTGGATAGTGCAGATTAAGGGACGGCGTTTTTATAACAAGATCCCCTTCTGACATCACAAGGGGAGCCAAATTTTAATGAGCTATTTTTCACATGCTTGCATCGAATGGTTTATTAAAAAAAGGTTACTGGTTGACCCCCCCCCCCCATACAAACTGAAGGCTGAGTCAAATCCTTGGTGTTTCAAGTTGGTCAGTAGTACAAATTCAGTACTGTTTGATCTTACAGAATTGATATTATACCAAATATTATATGCTTACCCCAACCCCAAGTGATGTTTAAAGTTTGAGGACTTGACATAAAGAACACTTTCCTCATGTAAACCTACTCGAAACACCAAGTTGATAGCCCGGAGCAAACGAAATATAGGCTACATACAGACTGCACAATATCTTCTTTATTTACGGTAGTTTGATATGTTTTTATGAAAAAAAGACAACAATATTTAGTCTACCTGCTCAAGTTAACTTTGTAATGTTTTATTGCTATTTATTGCTTGTGATCTTCTTTTGAAATTGTAGCACTTTGAGATTTCGCTGAAATGTAAAATGCATCATCAATAAAATGTATTATTATTATTATTATTATTATTATTATTGAGTGAAAGCCTGTTCTTCTGACTATAATAATTCCAAGGCTGCGGAGAAAATTCTGCTCTGTGGTTGTCCAGTAAGAACAACAGACAGATCAGAATTTAACATTATTTTACAAAATAATGTAAGCTGACTTGATACCTTATTGCTCTCTGTGCAAAGTTACAAGCTTAATTTAACAACACTTCACAAAGACAGAGCTATTACAATTGTTTGCCTTTAAACAGCGATCTGCAGATATCAGAGCACCGCATATAATAAATGTTTTTCTTTTTCGTTTCGTTCTCTGTGTGTGTCTCGTTCAGCTCTGTATTAACAAAATAAAGTCGGCTATATAACAGAAAGCCAACAGATGTCTCATGATGCGTTGATGCAACATGTCTAAACAACAACAATGACAACTCAATAGTGTTAAAACCCTACATACTTAAAAGTCTGCAATCTCAATTGCCAAAAAAAATTTTCATTTATATTTTACATTAAAGTCTGTAAAAGACAGTACAGGTGAAGTGAAAGGGCATTAAATGAGCAGTAACCTTAACCTTAATTATAATTTTTTTAATTCAAATTATTTTGCAGATTTACCCATATGTGCACATCCCTACCACTTCTTATGGCTAAACATTAAACATACACAGCACTTAGCTTTACCTCACATTTCTGCTTCATACTCCTGTATATGTAGAAGCATTTGTAGAAAAAGAGACACCAGATAATACGCCAGGTCCCTCTTACGATGCAAAGCTGTTTCATTTTCTGACAGGCAAAAATTGAGCTACGCACAAGGTATCATTCATGTCCACAGCATAAACAATTATGGTTGGTATTAAGTTGTATAAATAGGTTTCATTGCTGTTATTGTTGGGTGGTTCTGGTTGCCCTAGTAACAGTTAAGAGCTAAGGCTACAAAGTCCTTTAAAGTTGACGTCAACACAGCTTTTATACAAACTTTTAGGGGGAAACATATATCAATTATTTCCATTCACAATAAAAGATGCACAATATCAGTACAGTAGTAGATGGATTACATTAACCTCACCGTCCCAGTAGTAGTTTGCGTCAATTTCAACTACTTTGATTAGTCACTTGAAATGTGACACGGTCATTCAGTTTTCAGGCCCATAGAAAACAAATGAATTCAGTTTGTTTGTTTGTTTGTTTGTTAGCAGTTTAGCAAGCACAGGTAAATACACAGGTAGCTCTCAAGATAATGCAGAAAAATGACAGTCACCTTGAAAGTTTTGTGTATTGAATGCTAGATTCTCCATTACAGTCTTATTATAGCCGTAGTGTCAGCGCTGTGCTAATAGGCACTGCTTGCGATTATCTCTTTTTTTTTATCACAAACAGTAAAGTTTGAAAACAGCTAGACATCCGCAGTGAGACGTGTTAGGAGGATGTTCCTCTTGAAGGAGTGGATCTGGTGTTACAGAGCTTGGCAGATGCTTTGCATGCTTTTATTTGATCTTCTGCCCGCTTCTTCTTCAACACAGCGGTTCTCTTATTCGGGCTACATTTAACCGATACGTGTGGAAAGGCTACAGATCTGGCCTCTTTTACTTAAACATGGCCACTGATAGCCTACTGGTGCAAATGAAAACACGTGCAAGCGCTCACACTTACTATCACACTGAGGTTTAGTGAATGTAAGTAATCCCCCTGCTGTTTCAAGCAATGACTCATCATAAATGCTCATTCGGCAGGTCTCTGTTGAGTACACACGTCCCCGCTCAACCACACGCTGTAGTAACGAGAAACGAAAGCCACAGCGCAGTTACTGACAAAACACAAACACGATAAAGATCGTGCTTACAAGAATACAAGCGGTGAATCCTGAGCTATAGGCAGTCGCTGAAGGACATCAGTGTTATCTGGGGCATCACCTTCACACACATCAGACGTGCGGGCCGTTTAATCGTGACTGTTTCACGGGATTTGGCCCGCTGTCGGTTCCAGTTACCTCTCTGTATGTGTGAACTGTTATCTCACATCTGTGAATCGTGGGTCTTTTTTCAAGAACCCCAGATTTTTACTCACTCATCATTACTGCCAGAGCTGGCTGTGTTCTTTTATTTAAAAACCCCCTAAGCGGTCCTGTGTTCCGGTGTTCATGCACCTATTTTGCACAGGATTTATACCCAAGTGCTGCTTCCTCTGAAATAACAGGCAAATGTCCTGTAGGTCACCGCCACGAAACCATGATTTGCATGATGACCGATCTCACCCACGACACCGCTACTGCGATAGTGACGGCCACGTGACACGTAAACACGCTGGCTCACATGCATGCATACACACATAAGTAAAGCTGGCGGAGCGGTTAACCGCAGCAGGAAAACCACACGGCGTATGCAAATGAGATGCGAGGGAGGTGAATGCACGTCTCACATGCAAATGTAATGGAGACATCAAACACAGAGGTTATAAATAGAGCCACAGCGTGAGGTTGCCTCAATGAACAGCACGTCGCTCTTAAAGTGACACGAACCACCCGTTCTCATGTAAACATGTGCACTTTAGTGCTATACCAGCGTCTGTTCACCCATGCTCATATTGAGTTTGTGCAGTTTGTTTAACTCTTTAACTGTCACCCCCTTTTGTGTGTGTGTGGGGGGGGGGGTGAAAAGGTGATCTGCATCTCAAATTAATATAACTCTGGCATTTTTTGGTCTAGAAGCAAGATCTTTGTCTCTTTTAAAAAAAAAAGACACTTTAAAGTTTTCCATTGAAGTGTTTGGAGTTGTGAATATTCAATAAAAAAAATATTTATAGGAGTTTAAATGTATTTAAAAAATAGAGTAATAAAAAAAGAATTATAATAATTCAATAAATATTTTTTAAAACGTCACTGCCATTTAGTGCAGAGATCAGCTCATTTGCATTTAAAAGGACACTGAAAAATTGGCATTTTTGCTTACACCTAGAAAGTTGCAATTTAAACATGCTGTAATATATTATCTATATGGTATTCTGAGCTAAAAAAAAAACTTCACATATGTACTCTGGGGACAACAAAGATTTATGTGAGTCTTTAACGCCCCCTTTAAAGTTAAAGGAATAGCTTAAGATTTTCTTTTTCCAGGTGGATCATCTAGACAAGTGGTTTTCAAACTGGGGACCGCGAGATGGTGCCAGGGGGCCCCAGTTTTATGACATTTTATGAAATACATTAATTTATCATGAATTCTGTGTAATTAAACCTAAAAAAAAATAAGGCTTCTAACCAAAAGCACTACTTTTTTGTATAATTTAATGTTTTTTTTAATTAAAATGTTTTGGCACAGTTTTTTGTCACAAATTTTCTTTGGAGGGCCACGAAGGAATGCTTTCTCTCTCTCTCGTGCACACGTTTAATAGGCGTTCCCTCTCGGGAGCAGGTAGAGTGTTGCGCATGTCCATTTATTTAAAAGTGGAGGGGCGGTTCTTTTTAAAAATTCGGTCAAATCTTCTGCTATAGACGGTTTCAGCAGTAACAACATAAACAAGCGGTGTCCGTGATCCACACGTAACTTCCGGTAAACTCCCCAAAGAATAAATAACATCAAAGAACTTTAAACATAGTTTATTTATATAACAAGCAAAATAAACAACATGTCGATTACCTAGGAAACCAGAACATTTGTTATTTTCAATGAGGTATATGTTCAAGAGTTTAGCAACTAGTCAAACCATTAAAACAACTTAAACCGGAAGTAAAGTTCGGACCAGACGCATATCGCGTCACTGCATGTGCGTCCGATGAAACCGTCTGTACTTTTAAAATTGCAAAAAATGAGGTTTCTGTCACACTTTAAGTGGTTTTACCAACAACGCCCACTAGGTGTCAACTGTTATAAATAACTACTGCATTATTATTAATGCAAAAATATTTTGAAATATAAAAACTACATTTTAAGAGCTTTCCAATGATATGTAGGTTGTCAAGATTGTTTATGATTCATAGATTCAAATGATGGGTAATGGGATTATAAATATTTAGAAATTAATATGTATTCCTACAGGGTCAGTGACATTTAACAAAATGACTGTCACTAAACAATTTCTGTTTCTATTGTTCACACTACATTTTTATAGCTTTCCAACCATATATAGTTTGTCAAGATTAGTGGTGGGTTTAGAGAAAGAAATTATTGTTTTAAATATGTAATGCCAAGCGTCCCACCTGTGTTAAACGGTTAAAAATAGACAAGATGTTCCTCTACAGTTTCAGAGAGGAGAGAGGTAATAAGGCATGAGATGTCATTACAGGAATCTCTCAAATAATGACTGAGGGTTTGCCAAGCGTGCTTGTGTAATGTATGCGATATATACCCGCTAGTCTGTTCTCATCACAGTGCCAGGCTGTGGGACGCCCTAAAAGCTGCTTGTAAAATGTCATAGTTTAATGCCTCCATCACAATGTGATGTCACATGATCCTGTCAAAGGCTGCTTTGCTAAGCGTGAGTTTTCATACGCCGGGATTCCCTCTGCGCCCGCCTGCTGATTTTTGTACTGCCGTTCACTTTCATGACCTGGAGGAGTTTAATTACGTTTTCTGCTGTTTGACATATTGTTGTGATCTACATAAACCGCCCACCTACCCAGCCACTGCAAATCATTTGCATACAAACCGGATTTGTCTTTAGCGACAGTGTGAAAGGGTTTGCTATTACACCATGTCCTACTGGTGATAAAAAAATCTTTTTTATGTTAATCTGAGCTACATTGTGTTGGTTTTTGTTGCATCTTTTTAAGTGACCACAACCACATGCAAATCAAAAGGTCTATCGACTATTATCTGAACGGCTGCAATTGTGCTGCATTTGATGTGGTACCTTGTTTGGGACACAGTTTGATGGGAGGCTGCATGTAACTATAAAAAGCTCTTTCGAGAGCTCTCAGACTCAGCACCACTTGTACAAATGCAAACTGAGACCATATGTTATCCTTACCACACGCAGTTATCTTCATACTTCAGGTTCTGAATCCCACTGATCTGTGATCAGGGCTTTGACTTCTGTTCAGATGTAGTTTGCCAAACTCTTATCAGTTAATGTGAGGATATAAGTGTGTGAATGTGACTGAAGCTCCTAGAACAGTTAGAGAACATAGAGGTGAAATATAGTGCCACCTTGTGTCTAAAAGTGATATTTACATCATCTGTTTGTACATTATCTGTATGTACAGAAGGGAAAATATGATTTTCTGCATCATAAATGCAGGTAAAATTGTCAAAGATCTGCACTAACATTTCTTTCTTATTATGCCTCTTAGTCGTTTTCTCATTTATATTTTCTGTGTATGTCTATGTGTTTACTCACTGGCTTTGTCTCTCCATCTGCCTGTGTATCCCTGTAGCTTTGATTCTTGTTTTTATAGACATAGATTTTTCTGTTTACTTATCCATCTGTCTCGTCTGTACAGTAAGTACTCGTCTGGTTTGAGTCTGTGTATGGGTGAGTTAGTAATTGGATGTGTTCTCAAAGTGTGCAGTAATAATTACGCACACACAACACCACGTTACATACACGCACGCACATACTGTTGAAGCCTACACGTATCAAGTCTGGTTGCTTAGGTCCTTGATTAATTTGCCTCTCATACTGCTGATAAACAAACTCAAGTATGTCTACAGGTCTGTTTTTCTATATAATTTATGTCTTGTGTCAAGCTATCGACGTGCTTTAACAGTAAATAACAAAATCACAGCGCTCTGTGTTTCTGCAACACATCACCCACCGCTAACACAGTGTTTTAACAAAATTAGTGTTCAAGATAAAGTGTAGCATTTCTGTGGCCCTAGCATCACCAAACAGAATTATTATTTACAGAAATAATAATAATATATAACAGAAAACATATTTTACATTTATAAACGTGACTGTATGCAGCTGTGAGAAATCATAGAAATAAGGAAAGTGAATGCCTCATCCTCCAGTATGAGTCACTGGTCTATGTATAAATATTGTTTTTCTGTGGTTGAATAAGTTAGTCCTGTTTCATTATATTAAATGATGGAAGGAGTCGACTGTAATATTACTGTGGAAACAGGGAGCGTCTCTAAACACTACAGCCATTTCTCCTCATTAAAAAGACAGGGATTCGATGCACGGCTCTTAAACACTGAAGATCAGATATAAACACAACAGTGTCATCCGGTGAGATGGGCTTCAATGTGAGGGAATTTCCCATGGCTGTGGATGCTTCAGTTTGTAGGTGTTTTGGGATGTGTTGTGTGTTTGAAAAACAGACGTGCACATTCTTTCTCATCGGGCGGCTCCAGCCATCTGGTGTTGCTTGAGATGAACTCACTGCTCTTTGTCTATTGATCAGAGCTGGTGTAGTAATGATGTCATCATCATCTCTCTCTCTCTCAGTCACTCAGTGACAGCTCTGACCTTGAATGAATCGGACACTGAGCATGCTCACTGCAGGACAATGCACAAACACACATACCTGATGTATGTTTCCTCTGATCTGTTGTGAAGAGAGATGGTTTTAGATGAATCTTACATTTGCATGATTAATGTATGAGACATTTGTGCGTGAATCAAAATGAATTTGCCTTTGAAATTGCTTCCGATCTGTGCAAGAGGCAGGAAGTGATGTCACACAGAAACTTAGCTTGTTTTCGGTTTCTTCATTTAGCAGTGATATACAGCGATTGCTTAATGGAGCTTTAAAGCATGTTTTTTAGGGAACAGAAAGCTTTAGAGATGTGATAGTAAAATCTGTCAGTTTAAAAGAGGATATTCTTACGCTAGGACCCAGAAAACACTAAATGAGTTAAAATGGGTTTTGGTGAGTACTTTAAAGCTAGCACATTGCTGTTGTCTTATAACTTTATTAGAAACTTTATTGCATGGGTTTGCTCAGATTAAAAATGGGTGAATGTCAAATATAGAGCGATTATTAAAGAAAACATGTGTTGTGCCTGATCTCATGGTGATTCATAACTATTTTATGAAGTTGCAAATTCGTACCAAGTGAAACATACGATTATTACAGTAGATAAGAGGAATAATAAATCTCTAAAATCTAAAAAGTGTCACAGGGGCGAAAGCAGATTTTACTAAAACATACAAATGAGATTTTACAAATTCAACTGTGCAATGCACTTTATGGAGCAGACTCTGAGAATATACACTTGTTTTATGAACAACAAAACAGGAACTTGTTGTAATATGAGGTCTGTTTGCATGCATGTCTGTGTATTATATGCTATTCATGTGTTTCTGTCATTGGCTATGTTTACATACACAAAATTTTGTCAATCCGATTGAAATTAATACCATTAATAGTTACGACGATACAGTTTACATGCACCCTAAACATTGCAATCTGATTAAAATGTTTGTTTACATGTACATTATATAGAATCCAAACCTAATGTCTGCGCAAGCGCACAGCCAGGGTTGCCAGATTCACGTATTAAAACCATCCCAAATGGACATCCAAAATTAGCCCAAAAGCATCCCAATGACTGTTAACAGCCCAAATACCAATAACTAATGAACAAAATACCTTCATCTTTAACCCAGAGGACTTGACTTTCCGTTTTCAGCTCCTCCCCGCCTGCACGCGGCTAATCTTGCTGATCGGTTACATCCAGCCACAGCCAACGTCGAACACACCTTATTATAAGACGTGAACTCGAGTGCAGATGTGCAGTATGTGCAATGTATTTTTGCATCCGATTGAGAAAATACTACGATTCACGCGTTTACATGCTTACTTTTCTCCTGCGGATCGGATCACAGATCGGAGTAAACGACCCCCTTCAATACGATCCAAAAGTTTGCATCCGATCATCCTCAATCGTATTGATTAAGGTGTTTACATGAAGACTTTTCAATACGATTGAGCCATCAATGATTACAAACGGATTATTTGGTTGCATGTAAACGTACCTATTGTGTGTCATTACTGTAAGAGTTTATCTTTTCCTCCCATTCTAGTGAAAATAGTAGGTTTTCTTTTTTATAATAGAAATAAATACCTAAAGTTAAAAAATTTTGTCAATAATGTTATTGCCAATAACATTATGGTGTTGCCATGTATAACTCGCCGTCATGATTTTGTAAATGGCTGAGAGCAAAGATAATGGATAAAACAAGACTCAGCATTGCTATAAGGGGGCGTGTACACCAAAGCGTTTAAACATAGCTGAAAACGCCAGGCGAACGCAGACTGTGGACGCTTTTTTAGTCTTGCATGACTGAAATTACTGCCCAGAGGCGTTGCAAACATGGCCGACTAGTGGAAGAAAGGTGTTGCTAGGTGGTTACTAGGGAGCAACTTTACAGATTTCTCCAGGTCAGTCAATATGATTTTTATTCATCAATTCTCCTCTTTTAGAAAAGCAATAGCGCATCTTAGAGACAAGAAGTCACATGAGTGTCATTCATGTCCACATCACAGTCAGTGTGGGAGGAGCTACTGTATGTTTAAGACTTAATCAAAAGCGTTTGCTCAGTGAGCAGCAATAATAAAGTCCACAGTAAAACCTTTATTTCCAGAAGTGTTAACCACAGATAGTTGGTTTGTGTTGTGAGCAGAGAAACCCTGTCATCATGTGATCTGAACTACTGTATGACTAAGATCTGGTGAGTAAGGACAGAAATGATACGGCAATTTAATGTCAAATCTACCGCTGCAAAAATCAAGCAAAACTGAGAAGCGTGTCTAGATGGGTGTTATGGCTGTGAATTATTGGTCTTTAAAGGCTTTGTAGAGCTTAAGATTGTTGGCCGGAGGTGTTTGTTATGTCATGTCACAGTGCGTGAAGATGATGAGGACATTGATGACAGTGATGCTGTTGATGTGTTTTACTTTTGTTGCTGCACATTGTAGTATTTTAGGCCAAATGTATAGTTTATATAGTTGTTTTATAGTTCTGTGTATAAATGTATTCGCCATTCACCTTAACACTGACCTGAGTTATCCTTGCATCTTGTTTACCCAACACAGAAACTGACTCAGCTTGACCTCACAAAGCTGATAGTAAATTTACAGAAGTGACTTTCAGGGAAGTGTGAAGCATGTGGTTTATGAAAGGCTGAGCCATTGCTGTTCATTACTTGTGGTCTGAGCTGCAGTCATACATCAACACATATAAGGAGATAAATAAAAAAGAAGCGTTAAAGCAACAGTACTCTTTTTATTTTTTGTTTGTTTAAAAAAATGTTTACACTAAAACAACTGACATGCAACCTGATACAAACAAGCTGGCATGAGATTGTGTTTTAACCTCAGATTTCTGGGAAAAGATTCATTGGAATTGGTATCACGCTTGGTTACCTATTGATAAAGATCAGCTGGTGTAATAATAATGTGAGTGACTGTAGTAACACAGATATGCTCAGGGTTTTATCATTCACACTTCAGCTCTGTAGCTTATCTGAGGTGTGGAGTAGAAACTCGCTGTTAAAATCACAAAACATACTTTAGATTATGATTTATTTCTCTAAATGGTCATTTACTGTATAAGTAAAAAGTTGCAGTCTGTTTGTCTTTAGGTAATTAATACAAACACACAATCTCAGTTATGCACAAAGGTTACATCATTTTAAACACTGCAAAAGGTGTCATGAAACGGCCTTCACAAAGTATTTGAAATGTAATGTAAAGTTTCATTGGGCCACGCCTGAGTCGATGGCATTTGAGAGTGGTGGGGGGGCTTCCTAGCACAACTCTGTGTAAATCTGTTTGATGTTATGCACCACAGCTTCTGGGTCCAAACACGCCATCAGATGCCATAAGCATCACAATATGCCATTTCTATATGAATAAATATAGTGCTCAAAAACAGCTGTTGAGATTGTAGTCTCATATACAGTAAAGTGAGTGAAGACTTTCACCACAAAATGTTATTGCTTGCATCATGACTAAACAAGCAGATAGAAACTCATGGATAGGTTACTTACCAAAAAAATTATTCACAAATGCATTTCACTTTCATAATATTATATATTTTGAGTAAAATATGATAGATTTATTTATTTGTGAAAAAAATAGGGTGGGAATTTCATACTTTAGGAATTGTCTTGATTTTCCGATTGCTTTGATATTATTGTTTAATTACAGATCCCGGTAGGTCACCTCTTGGAGAAAAGAAAACAAAGACCTCAAATCCGTGATCAGGGTTTTGTAATTCGTCCTCTTAGTTTATAAACCGTACTCACAGATTATTCAGAATATATATAATTATTTAAAGACTTATTTGGTTAATATGTAATTATTAAATAACCAATTAAATTGTCTAATGTCTAAATGCACGGATGAAAGTAGCATCCAATTAAAATTTTTCCTTAAATATTATGTACAACATAAAGCACGTTTCTAGTTAGGAAAGTACAACAGAAGCTTAACACAGCAAAAACTTCATGAATTCCTGAAAATGTCCAACAGAAATAGGAAGCTTGGGAAGCATGAATAAATGCAACAAAGTGATTTTTAACCCTGTAGAGACCAAAAAGATTTTGGGTAGCAGCCATTCAAATTGGCCAAATTTTACCCCGTGGGTTCTCCAGGGTTAAAATGAAGGTGGGGCAACAAATCCGTGAGTACAGTTTGCAAAACCGTGGGGACGGATGACAAAATCTGAAAGTACGGGTTGTTAACTCGTACGGTTTTATTAATCCATGCGCATGATTTGTAAAACTGGGGGAACAGTTTAATAATCTGTGAGTACGGTTTACACAAATTACAAAACCATGATCACGGATTTGCAGGTTTTGTTTTCTTTGCTCCGAGGGGTGACCTGCCTGGCTCCATACGTAAGGAATAATTGACGATGGGCCATTGAATTATAAGAAATTATTTTCAAATAATTCAAAGGACCGGAGTCAATTATTCCTCTTATACCATGGTTACCACAAACATTGCTCTGGTGCCTATTTTTAAGACATTTAACAAAGTAGATTATAGCGGTTATCAGAAATTAATGCATACCCACGGAGCATTTCTCAGCCAATCAGAATACAGCATTTAACAGACCTGTGGTATAATTAATAATAATTTTCCTGTCAGAAAAGAAAAGTTCCTCAAAGGTGCTTGATGATTTTTACCCTGCGAATTGACAACTGTGAAAGCCTTGGGCTCTAAAGTGCCCAATCAAATCCTGTGTATGATAACATATTTGGATAAAAATGTTGCTTGAGAAACATTTTGTTGTTTTATTTATAAAAATAATGTTTTTATTTCATGATTTAACAATGAAAATACATTCAGAAGCGAGAATCAAAGCAAACTGGTGTGTCGTGGGGTCACATCATACAGTATTGTGTGAAAATATCTCATGCTAGATGTCTTTAGAGCCTACAGTATGTCTTTATATCTCGCCCTCATTCACTTGTTCACACATCTCACCATCTATTCTAATGGCTGTTGTCACAAGTTTTTTTTGCACCCACCCGCTGGGACCATCTGTCTGCTCTTTCTCTTTCTCTCTCTCTTCTCATCTCTGTCATCAATGAGACTTTATTAGCATGTCTGCCAAAACAATGTTGCCAAAGCAGTACAGAGGAAAATATTGTCGAAGTGCATACTTCAAAGGAGTATTAAATCAAATTGACCCTTATCAAAATTAATCCTTGACCTATTAATCCTCTTTCCAAAATAACATGAATCTGTTTTATAGCAACACTATATCTATAAGCACCGGATATGACACTTGGAAATAAACGTCTGCTATCTAATCCTCTGAAGGCAACGGTTTATCTCACACGTATTTATCTCTCACATAAGACCCTAGAGATAAATGATGCGCTGATTTCTTATCTTGCTGCAAACTGAAGTCTGTGTTGTTGAGTTATTTCTGGGGACACAAATCTAATATTTGCATTTCTGGGATCAAAAGGATGGGATACCATTTTATTTTTATGCCATTCGGAAAACCGCAGGTTGGGAGATGTTGAGAATGACCTGGGATCAAGTCGTAAGGACCAGACACTGATCTAAGCACAGCTGTAATGAGGAATGCGTTTATTTCAAGAGCACACTTACATTACTATACACCCACACCCTCTGCCTTTGTGTTGTCTTGTTAGATGGTTGTCATAGAGGTCTGTTCTGTGTTGTGAGATGACAGAGACAGGCTGTAAACGCACCTTAGTCAATCTGTATGGGGTTTTGATTCAGGGTTGCGTAGATCATGTTTGTTCATGGATCTTGCATGCGCTGCATGAGGAGGACACAGACAGGTGTAGAAATGTGCATTGGTGACTGTACATGCTGCGGATGTGTATTATTATGAGTAACGTGTATGTGTGTTTGTATGTCTCCTTAGGCTGTGCTGGAGGCCTGCGCTGAGACTACAAACTGTGTTGGGATTTTGTAATCACCTCAATGGACTGCAACACATACTGAACACTGGAGGCTTGAGCTGAATGAGGTATGACAACATTACACATCTCATTCACAATGAAGGCAGTGGATCGTTTTATGATACTTTATAAAACACATTAATTTATCATAAATCCAAACTCAAAACCAACAGCACATGATTGTATCAATATAATATGTTTTGTTTTATTCGAAATGTAAGGTTGAGGTGCTTTTATGTCATGAAATTTCTTTGGGGGGGTGTGATGCTCAAAGGTCATAGATTCGATCCCAGGAAACACGCATACTGATAAAAAATATGAATAGACATTGAATGCACTGTGAGTTTCAGAAGATATCTCAACAGTAGCCATGTTTCCATTTAGTTTTGCATCATTTTCTTATCAACAAAGTGAATTTGCTCAAAAATGTTCGTGAAATTTGCTGTGTCTAGTCCATAGGTCTCCAACCTTTTTGTGAGCAAGGGCAAACACACTAGATAAAACAATCTGGAGGGCTACTTGTTATATATGCTTTACTCAAAACTTTTGATTTCAGTTTACTTGTTGATATGTTTTATCATTGTTAAACATGTTAACATACATAAAAGATGCCAAGCTAATATTGAAAATATGTAATTTATAAATATTAAAATTAAGACTATTAATAGAATGTGCTTTGGCGGGCAACTCACAGACTCCTTGTGGCCAACTTGATGCCCACGGGCACCATGTTGTAGACCGCTGGTCTAGTCTGTCTTTATCCAAATAGACTTTTATCACTAAAATGGTTTGCATAATGACATCATAAAATCGGAAGACAAATGATTGCATATGTTTTGTTGTTGTCGCCAAAGAAATCTGACATTGAGCCGTTATACAAACTTTGTGTATATCAAAAATGATCTATCTACCTTTTGTGTTACAAAAAAAAGGAGAGTTTATTGAAATTTTCCAGCTTACCACCTCAAAACTATTTCAGTTTTTTTATTGCTAAAACAACATTAGGCCTAGATTCCAGTTAACAGAAATGTTTGAATGGTTTTAGTAAAATATAATAACCCTTGCTTAGGTAAAGATATAACTAAAAATAAACAGAGCAGCGGGCTAAATCAAAACCAAAAATCTCCACATCTCTAACATTTCAGAACGGCCAACGTTTGAGAATCTGCTGTGCAATAAAATCTATGATAAAAATGTGTCATCACAATAATTTGCGTTAAAACTAGAGGTTCCAAACTAGATGTTATCTATTAAAAGTAAGTGGAAAATCATTTTGGTAATATTTGCAAATTTAATTGCTAATAAGCATCAACTACTGTATATCAGTAAATGTTTTGAGGTGCTAAACAAAGCCTTGGGTGGAAACATGGCTAGTGTCTTAAACTGTGACCAGATTTAATCAGAATTTTAGAGATCAAATTCTTACCTGAGCTTTGCTGCTTTTTTTGTTTAAAGCCCAGTCATTTTATTCTCTCTCTCTCTCATTTGTGTCCATTTTTATAGCCGTGACCTTTCATTTCGATGCATTTTACTACTTGTGTAATGACATTATGTGTGGCACAATAGTAAAAATAACTCTGACTCAAGCTGTGTCCTACTCACCCGTTAACTCAAACCCTGATTGGTGGATTAATAATGCAGGCCTGCCTAGCAACAGAGCTGGGTCTGAGATTTAAAGCACAATTTCATATAAATCAACTCTAGGAAAAGCGAACTAGTTTAATCCGATGAGCCAATGGGAAACCACCTGGGATGTCACAGGTTTAATCATTAATTCGGTTACAGGTGTACTATAAAACACAGGATTACTGTAGCACTTCTGTACTGACAGAAGTTTAGTTACAAGTTTCTTTTTAAAAATGTAGCCTCTAGGTTTTTTTCTTTTTCACTTCACATCAGTTCTTATAAATTGATTTGTAAAGGACATTTTAAATTCCAGAATTTCAGTGTGGTTTCCAGTGAAAGGCTTCCTATGAGCTCATTTCAAGGAGAATTAGTGCAGGCATTTTAAAATGAGGACTTCATGATCATCTCTCTCTCTCTTTCTTTCTCTCTCTCTCTCTCTCTCTCTCAGACAGCTCTACTGTGCCAATAGCTCCTTTAACCAATCATGGGCTTTTAGAGTAAAAGCTCTCCAGCAGAAAAAGGTCACTGGTCTCTTAGTGTGTGTGTGTGTGTGTGTGTGTGTGTGTGTGTGGTGAAGCATAGCAATACATCATCACACCCCCGCCGCTGGCTTTTATCAGAAACATCTCAAGTCATAATGCATTCTGTACATTCCAGTTTTTATTAAGCGTTCATTTAAATATGTCAGGACATTTCATAGAAGTGCTTGCTTCACAAATTCAGAAGACATATTTTTATGTGTGCACACTTAGATAAGCCCGGATAAATGAATCTTTTTAATGAAATTCCTGTCTTTGTGTTTTGGAATGCATTGATATGGCGTGATGTCATTATCTAAAAGATCAAAGCGTGGTACGCTTATAAAAGCATTCAGCCGGTCGCCTGTGATCTTCTGCATTCCAGATGACTTCCCCATTTGAGTCATTCGAACATTTATTTAGCTGTGCATCCTAAATACTATGATATGATACTCTTGCAGGTTGTTGTGTCTCTATGAAAGCCACAGTCTTGTGTTTGTCTTGTTTGTGTGTGTGTGTGAGAGAGAGAGAGAGAGAGAGAGAGAGAGAGACTTCTTCTCTTCTGTGAGTGTGCAAAGACAGCAGCACTATTCTTGGCTGCGGGGGGACGTCTTGGCTTCTTGTTGCATGGGAAAAGTGTTTTTGGCAGGAGTAGTAGTGACATTCCATTGTGCCTGAGTCTCTCTCTCTCTCTCTCTCTCTCTCTCTCTCTCTCTCTCTCTCACTCGTTTGCTCATCACTTCTGACTGTGTCCTTTACACCACCATCTCAGCCCAGCGCTTTCTAGAGAGAGAGAGAGAGAGAATAAATAAATTACTAGGGAAACACAAAAGCACCTCACAATCACACGTTTACATTTTCACTCAAGATGTATCTCTTAGACGACGCTTTTCTCTCTCACTTGTACATGCAGACACGCATCAAGCGTCTGTTTATTTCTTAGATTTCTGTATTAAACTGTTGGAATGAAAGGCCAAGTTTCCTACTTACACATTCATCCATAGATTATCATAAAGGTTTCTCTCAGCACATTACTAAAGCTTTGATTAGCTTGGAATAAAAAGTGTCTGCAGTTGTAGGCATTGTGTGTAGTTCTTGCTTTATATTATATGTATAATTATGCTTTTTCTAACACATCAACTTTGAGGACAAGTGTCAGGAAAAGCAGGGAAAATGGGCAAGTGTAAGGAAAAACAGCTGAAAAACATTTTCGACAAGGGCTAAATTGTGATAGTTAGACGACTGGGTCAGAGCATCTTTGCAGCTCTTGTGGGGTGTTCCCGGTCTGCAGTGGTCAGTACCTATCAAAAGTGGTCCAAGGAAGGAAAAGCGTTGAACTGGTGAACAGGTCATGGGCGGCCAAGGCTCATTGATCGCCCGTGTGGTCAGATCCAACAGGCGAACTACTGTAGAGAAAGTGAATGCTGGTTTTGATAGAAAGGTCAAGTGGAATCCATGCATCAACGGCCAAGGCTGTTTTGGTGGCAAAAGGGGGACCTACAGAATATCAGACAGTTGGTCATAATGTTATGGCTGATTGTGTGCAATCACACTCTTAAAAATGGTGTCAAAAAGAGACAAACCCAAATTTTGTGTTAATTTAACCTAGAACATGTCCACATTTGACCCAACATTTTTGGAATAAAACAACCCAGAATAGGTTTACTTAGAACCCAACAGTTAGGTTTGTCTCTTTTTCATCCAGCCATTGGCTGAAAATAACCATGCATTTTTTATGTAGAAGAGAGAGAGAGATACATGTATATACAAATGTCCAAGTAATGTTGAAAACAAAAGCAACAAGTAGTTTTAATCTCTACAGACTGAGTAGGGGAGAGTGGTGCACAACCAAGTGGTGCGCTTTTGACTTTGGCTCTATCATTCAAAAAATATTTAAGTTAGATTAATACTTTTTTTAAACAATTAACACACACATCTCTGCTACAAATGAACACTTAAAGTTTGTTTGTGGGAGCTACCATTATCGTACAATTACACCGAACATGACAGGAGTCCAAACGTTACAACTTACCCAATAGGTGGGGTTAATGGTAACAAACAGAGGGTTTGTTGTAACACCTGCTAGAAATTTTGGTTTAAACACATATATAAATTCTGTCTATATACTAAAGGTGGATATTGTTTATATATCTGCCTATAATAAATAGATATCCATCCATCATCCTTCTAACCATCATTGTATTTTGCATCAATGCATAGACTGCACAATTAAGACAAAAATCATAATTGTGAGTGATTTCCCCGGATATTATATTAACAGTTTATCATTTTGATGAATAGTATTTACATTGTTTTCATTGTATACCTGAGGCTTAATTGTAACACTGTGTGACAACTAACCCCGCTGTGTAAAAATGTTTTCAATCCCAGCTATCAGTAACTAGGAGTTGCTGACATGTTTTACAATGTTGTTATGTTTTAGGTAACAAGACAGTGATTAAAATAATATAAGATTATTTGGTGACTAACACACCCAACTCAGAAATCGAATAAAACATAAGATGAAGAAATGTACTTCCATGCCTCCAAAACACTCTTTGTTCAATATCTTAACCAAAACACTTTAAAACTTTTCACCAATTTACAGGAGATGACAGTAAGAGAAAAAGGCCAAAAGCACAGTTTGCTCTGCACTGTAGAAATATGTAAAGTAGCCGTGTTACAATTAACCCTGCGTTAGTTTGTGCCCCACTCACCCCTAAATATTGCATATAATGAAATGCGAGACCCAGTGTGTGAAAACCCAGCTAAAGTCATTTGTGTTCTTTTTGTTGTTGTTTTGTGTGTGTGTGTGTGTGTGTGTGTGTGTGTGTGTGTGTGTGTGTGTGTGTGTGTGTGTGTGTGTGTGTGTGTGTGTGTGTGTGTGTGTGTGTGTGTGTGTGTGTGTGTGTGATTTCTACAGAGAGTCATCCTACATAATGTTTATAACAAATAACCTTGATATCTTTTATTGTTGACTAATATTAATTGAAATCAATGATTGAAATCAAACTTTTTTCATCATCATTAGATTATGAGACTTCACGGACAGGATCATGTATATAACTGTACTTAAATCACCAATATGTGAGATTTGTTTTGCTCACTGTGTTAGATTTTGTTTTATAGCGTTACAAATGAACACACTGTGTTTGATTTGATCTTTATTAGATGTTCCCTACTGAGTGTGTAGGCAGCAGTGAACTCTAGCTAGTAACTTTCTGAACAGTCATCTGATTGTTTCTAAAGGCAGAGGTTTGACTGCAGGGCTTCACTTGTATACAGTATGTAGTACAGTAAGTCATATGTGGTACAAAAGTGTCTCACTATGGGTGATAATTTTCCTTTAGGAGATGTTTATGTTTGTTTGCTGCGGTGTAAAATATGTCACAGTCAACGCAATGTCTGTGATGTATAGCAACTTCCTATATTTATATATTTATTGTTAGCACAAAACAGAAAAACAGGATCATCTAATACTACATGAATGCAACTAAAAATAATTGTAGAGCAAGTGTTTTGTTTTCTAGCTAATGTAAACCTGGATTACTCCAATACATACAATCTTTAAACATGAAATATTGAGTCAGTGATTTATATCAGAATGAATTTACAAGACCCATACAACACATATTTGGTATCATACACTTCTGATAAAACACTGTTTTCAGGATTAACGTGCTGTTATATAAAAGTCAATTTAGAGAACTGTTTCTAATCACATTACACTGTAAATGTTAGAAATGTATTGCTGAAACACATTACAAAGACTTTGAGAAATATGTTGTACTAAATTGTGGAGTTACACAGTTTAACAGTGTTTAGGATTATTTGGGCGAGACTAAATGGTGACTTGATGACACACTAGAACCACTGTGCATGGCCCGACCCCTAAAACAATCAGGTTGTAGCGTTATTAGAAAGCTTTTTCCTGAAGGGGGCGTGGTCTCAGAGCTGACAGTGGACACGCCCTCAGCTTTTGAGTAGATCATCCTGCCTGTTTTTTCAAGACTTTAATAACTTATTTTATTTTCTTATCACCATTTTTATTCATTCACATTTGGCTGGGTGGTTAATAACACATTTTTCTGTGGTGTGACAAACTGAGAACACATTTAATATTGGACTCTTTAGTTAGACGTTACATTAAGCCACAGCTCTACTCTTAGTGGCTACAGAAGCCCGGATAGTTTCAGCTTGTTCTTAGAAAACCAATGAGATGTTATATTATACCTCCAAACAACTTCCAAGAGCCAAGAGATTTGTTGCTGCGTGTGAAAGGTGACCCGATGACCCGGGTGCGGGCGTGTTAGAGCTCAGGACGTCTTTGAGGTCAGGGGTGGGGCATTTCATCCAAGTCAAATAAGGGTGTCCCGTTACACGAATTACATTACAAACTCAGTTTCTGCGTAAAACAGCCGGATGCATGTGTTGATGTTAAGGTAAAAACATCAATGTTCATGGAGTTTATTTCCTATATCATTTCCTTGGGGTCAAGGAGAAGAGAATGGGTGTGAGATGGCACATTGTAATATTCTGAGAATTGTTGCTGCTTTATTTCTCCACATGAATTCCTGGTTCACAAAAAGGCAACCCTGAAACTGAATTATTCAGTGTACCTTTGACATTTGAGTTTTGTTTAATTGATTTTTGCTTCACAACCCACGTCATGGTGCATGTAGATTGTATACAAACCGGAAGGTTGGTGGTTCAAACCCAGATTCCACCTGACCAAGTGTCGAGGTGTCCATAAGCCAGACACCTAACCCCAGCTGCTCCCAACGAGCTGGATGGCGCCTTGCATGGCTGACACTGCCGTCGGTGTATGAATGTGTGAGTGAATGGGTGAATGTGACTTGTAAAGCGCTTTGGATGGCCATGGGTCTGTTGAAAGCGCTATATAAATGCAGTCCATTTACCATGTTTGAGAAAGAGCAGATGGTAAGATATTAAGTGGACAGGACTGTAGTGAATATTACAGAAAAAATCAGCTTTAAGATTTCAAGGTTTTGTATATATATCTGTAACTGGACTAAAGCCAGAGGAGTGTTCACAGGATTGTCTACATCAAGCTATATTTATCCATATCATTTCTTTCTCCGAGTTTTCTTCATGTGATTCCCAGGTTTTGTGTAGGCCAGTTCTCAACATCTGCTTTAACTGTGCATTATCTAAAAATTTAATTTGCCTTGAATTAATGATCACGGCACTGCTAAAGAGATAACACTGACAGGAATTGACATCATTATGTTGCCATATATAAAAGCCTTCAAAGGGAGAAAAATAGGGGGTTAAGAAATAAAAAAGTATTCCTTGTTTTTCAAACTTGTGATGAACCTGTTGTAACTTTGTTGGAAAACCAATCTTAGAAGAGCCCTAGCATCACAAACTATTTTTATTGTTTTAAATGCATTCATTTGGATTAAGTGTCTAAATGCTTTTTGGGGTTTTAGAAGTGCACAGAACATGAGTCAGACTGTTTAAAGTGACAGCAGTGTCCTCAAACCGGCCTTTGTGTCTGGCTGTTTGGTCTGGACTGTGAAGCCGAACAAGGCCAAACCTAAACACAATTCCAGTTATCCCAATTTGTCACAATGCACCTCAATCCACGCAGTCCTGTTCTCTCGTGTACATAAAGACTTTTTTGCATGAATCACGCTGCACGTGTTAAAAGGTCTTCATGCTGTGTTGTGTGTTCATTGCGGGTACTGCGTGATGCAGCTGTGGGTCAGATGCAGACGTCGGTCTTCTCGTGGTTACGGTGACGGTAATGGCTTGGTGTTGCTCGTCGCATGCTGTTTGCGGTGTGTGTAAAGTTCTTATATATAAAAAAATAACTGTGTGGAGGAGCATTGAAGCCGAGAGCTCTTACAGTGGTAACGCCAACCAGCTGTGTGTACATTTCCATACCTGTAAAGACATTGTTTTCATGGACACACAATTGAAGAGGGTGTTTGTTATGTATTGTTTGGCCCGAGGCAGCACTCAGATAGACGTGTTTTCATGTGAGACAGGGTGGTTGTCAGTTCAGGTTCAACATCAAAATCACAATAGATTTTTTTGTATATTAATAAGCATTAAATTAAGATTTTATTTGTTACTTCTCTTATTTGCATTTATTACATGCCGCCGTGGAATGCTTGATTCTGATTGGTCAGTGGTGACAGAGGTTTGTTATTCCCAGATAGCAACCACAGAACTATGCAAAACATGCAAAAAATACTTTCTTTTCTTACTTAGTATTTTTTTCTTGTTTTCAGTATGTCTAAAAATTCTTAAATTAAGTTAAAAAAGTTAATGAACAAAATTACCTAATAAAATAAGCCTATAGTATTAAGACCAAAAATATCTAATTTAAGTGAATTTGTGCTTAGGAGAAGTAAATAAATCTGCCAACGGGGTAAGAAAAAAGTCCTGAAATAAGTTTCCTTTTAACACTTTTTTTATTCACCCCATTGGCAGATATATTTGCTTGTTTTAAACACAAATTTACTTAAATATGATATTTTCTGTGTAAAAACTAGACTTATTTTTTAGGTAATTTTGCTCATCAAGAAAATACATCTGGATTTAAGTATTTTTAGATGTTTGTACTGAAAACAAGACAAAAATACTAAATAACTCAGTCATTTTTGCAGTGTGTCAGTCATCACATGCAGTTTAATACTTTCAAATAAATGTAATATAAAATTTTATTTTATCTAATCAAAGCAACTTTTATCTAAAAATATAACTTCTTGTGTTTCAGGCCCATTGACGGCTATTTTTTAGGGCTACTTTTAAGGTTTTTGGCATACACATCAGAGATGCTGGACAGCAAAATCCCCAGAGTTAAACGAAACACTCTGTAAGATTGGGACAATATATACACTCAGCAGAGTTCAAATGTGCAATCTGTAACTTTATGATGTTTGACATTATAACTACCACCAAAGAGTTGCACTATTATCTTTTCTCTGCCATAACAAACATGTCTTAAACACGCAAAGTTATAGCAGCCAAAAAAAACTAACATGCTAAGAGTCAAGAGTCCAACTAAACCAAACACTGATCACCGTAATTGTGACTTTAAATGAATCAGCCATTATCTAAACCTAAGTTGAGAAAATAACACTACAAGTAAGATGTAAAATGCAATTTTACGTTTTAAAGAGAGATTGTGATGGAGAGGATAAAGTTACAGATTGGAGCTTTTAACTTTGCTTGTGGCTTGGGTAAGTTTCTTGGTACCTACTACAGTAAATATAGCAACATCAGGGTTCATTTACCCACTGTGCATTGATTCCCTTGAGCCAAAGGATGGTGAAGGACGCTTGGTCACATCTTTGCTGTTTCCAGCTATATTTAAAGATATGATTTGAAATGCAATGATTGGATGAACATGATTTGGTCCTGTGCCTTCCACAGAAGATAATATTTATGTATATATATTTAGATCCCTTTACAGATTAACCAGCATAATGAAAACTGTTTCTGGAAACAAATGCTCAGTCACTTAATGGTAATACTTCATTCAAAAAGACCTCTCTGTTAGGGTTAGTAAATGATGGGAGATTTGCTTTTCTAAGATTATGTGTGAAATTTCTTTGTCTATATTTTTTGGCATTTTTTGCAAATGTATTTGCAGTTTACCACTCTTTAGGCATAACTATGTGTGCGCGTGCGTGTGTGTGTGTGTGTCTGGGTGTGGTTTTATAATGGATTTGTCAAAACATCCCGTCTCTTTATTGAGTGTATGCATGTTTGTTTATCAGAGGTGTGTGTATCTATAGTCTGTGTTTGTCAGCACATGGGCTTGTGTGTACACACTCCTGTGAGATTATCGAGTAATAGAGCGGCTTAGCGCTGCTTTGCTTCAGTGTAATCCATCAGACATCCACACACACACTTCACAGCATGCTGGATTTGGGAGCACTTATGAATGGAGGGATTCAGACGGATTGAATGATGCTTGGGCAAAACTCCAAGTACCGTTGACTGTTTGCTTTAAGGACCAGCAGAGATGTGAAAATGATTTCAGGTTGAAACCATATCATCTTGTGTGTTTTATGACATGATTAGAAGTCTCATGTTAAGGTCGCATCTGTTTGAACAGCAGATCATTACTATGCCTGTTTATTTTGATAGATTGTCATCTGTCAGTCATATAGCAGCATCAGGGCAAATATTTAAAGTGTAGTATTCTCTAGTGTGTTGCTGTATTTTCTGTTGAAACATGAAATTAGGGTGGAGCACTTTAATTGCCACAAGCCTTTTGTACATCAACCATATACATATCCCAATATACAAATGAACTATATGCATAAACCATACATGATATACACTCACCTAAAGGATTATTAGGAACACCATACTAATACTGTGTTTGACCTTCTTTCGTCTTCAGAACTGCCTTTATTCTACGTGGCATTGATTCAACAAGGTGCTGAAAGCATTCTTTAGTAATGTTGGCCCATATTGATAGGATAGCATCTTGCAGATCTGGTGACTGTGGGGGCCATTTTAGTACAGTGAACTCATTGTCATGTTCAAGAAACCAATTTGAAATGATTCGAGCTTTGTGACATGGTGCATTATTCTGCTGGAAGTAGCCATCAGAGGATGGGTACATGGTGGTCATAAAGGGATGGACATGGTCAGAAACAATGCTCAGGTAGGCCGTGGCATTTAAACGATGCCCAATTGGCACTAAGGGGCCTAAAGTGTGCCAAGAAAACATCCCCCACACCATTACACCACCACCACCAGCCTGTACAGTGGTAACAAGGCATGATGGATCCATGTTCTCATTCTGTTTACTCCAAATTCTGACTCTATCATCTGAATGTCTCAACAGAAATCGAGACTCATCAGACCAGGCAACATTTTTCCAGTCTTCAACTGTGCAAATTTGGTGAGCTTGTGCAAATTTTAGCCTCTTTTTCCTATTTGTAGTGGAAAGGAGTGGTACCCGGTGGGGTCTTCTGCTGTTGTAGGCCATCCGCCTCAAGGTGGTGCGTGTTGTGGCTTCACAAATGCTTTGCCGCATACCTCGGTTGTAATGAGTGGTTATTTCAGTCAAAGTTGCTCTTCTATCAGCTTGAATCAGTCGGCCCATTCTCCTCTGACCTTTAGCATCAAGAAGATATTTTCGACCACAGGATTGCTGCATACTGGATGTTTTTCCCTTTTCACGCCATTTTTTGTAAACCCTAAAAATGGTTGTGTGTGAAAATCCCAGTAACTGAGCAGATTGTGAAATACTCAGACCGGCCCGTCTGGCACCAACAACCATGCCACGCTCAAAATTGCTTAAATCACCTTTCTTTCCCATTCTGACATTCAGTTTGGAGTTCAGGAGATTGTCTTGACCAGGACCACACCCTCTTAATACATTGAAGTAACTGTCATGTTCACCTCCTTTCCAGGCTAGCTGTTTTGATATTTTATTTAGGGATAGGGTACACCAACTTCAGTAGCTTGCACCCAAGACTTTTCTCCAAATGTTAGGGTTATGGTTAGTATGTCAAAATTAAAATTAGTTTTATACACAGACAGTATATGTGCATGGTATCTCCTCCTAATTTAGATAGTTAGGTATTTGTTTGTGAGTATTTTTATACTGGGAGGACCAACCAGAGACCTCCTACACACCCTTGTTTATAGTACCATACTCAGACTTGGCAATGCGAGAACAACAGAGAAATTGAGGAATACAGAATGAGTTTGTGATTGGCTAACTCTTGTGGTCTCACTCTTCCATCTCATTTTTCTGCAGGCTCTTCAGTTTAAAGCACATACAGTTAATCTGACGACATTGCTTTGTCCACAGGTCACAGTATGGGGTTAATTCTCATCCCTGTAATGTTATGTTGGGTATATCTGTAGCACTGCTCTCCCCATGCCAATCTGTCTATCCATTCGACTAAATGAGTCTTGTTGGGCTTTTAGTGTTCAGAGGCAGATAACAGTGATACAGAGCCCAGGGATAAATGTTTCACATCATTTAAGATATGATTAGAGAGAGGTGAGAAAGTTAAAGAGTATGCGTGTATAACACAGAGAGAGAGAGAGAGAGAGATAATATAGATACTGGGTTAAATGTAGTTCACATAAAACTGAAAACTACTCAAGATATCTCTTACAGTATCATCAGGTGAGTAGGGCACAAAAGCAGAGATGTTAAAGAATGAACTGCACCCAAAATAAGTAAAGAATAATTGACGACAAGCCGTTGAATTATGTGAAAATAATGCACACCCAAGGTGGTAATGTGGAGTTACACCACGAGTGTGCATTGTTTTCAAATATTTTAAAGGATCACAAGGTTTATAGAAAAATAATCAACACCCATCTCTCCACCAATCAGATTTAAGCATTCAACAGAGCCGTGGTATGACTTAAATTAACCACCAGAGCAGTGTCTATATTGACCGTGGTATAAGCGGAATAATAGACTCTGGTCCTTTGGGTTTTGAAAATAATGTACACCTGCGTGGTGTAATTACCTTGGTTGTACATTATTTTTCGAAAAATTTAACAGCCTGGCATCAATTATTTCTATAGTAATACTGTAATATAGAATTGTACTATTGTGATATACAAACTGTATGGAAACTAAAATTATATATTTTTTGTAGTTTTGAAGCTTGATACCCCAGTCCCCATCTACTTACCTGGGTTTTCACAGGCGGTGTCAGGTTCCGGTACTTGATGCTGGTCAATGGTCGTGGTTTTGTGTGACCTTATCCATCAGGGGTTTTACATATGTTGGTAGAGCCCAGTATAAGATTTATTGATTCACTTTGATTATATTTGATTTAAAAGTAATTGCAAATGTAATGCTATTATTTGGTGAGCTGTTTTTAAAGCTGTATGGGAGGATGGATTGATTAATGGTTAATGATTTTAAGAAATTAAGACATTTTACATTTTCAAATATTCTTCACAATAAGTACATGAAGGGTACTCTACTTTAAAATCACACAAAACGTGCAACCATTTTGATTGCTTAAGACAGAAAAAACAAATACAGGCAGGTTAAGGTGGTTACAAGTCATGTTTAAAAAGGATCAGGTTACTTTAAAGTATTGATGTACCAACACATACTGTTTCAAGGGTATTTTCTTTAAAGTATTCAGTGTATTTATCAGACATTAGGAGCTTGAAATCTAAACATTTCTTAAAGGTTTTCCATACATTACTAGGGCTTATCCTAGTCCCAGACTAAAATGCATGTTTAAGCTGCCTTAATTTAAAAAAAAACTACTTAAATGTCCTAATATAACTAAGGCCTATTCCTGGATTAAGCTAAATCCTGTCTGGGAAATCACTCCTTAACTAAAGGCATTTATTATGCTTTGTGTCCTGTGAAGAATAATTTGAGGAAATCTTTTGTTTTCAGGTAGTTAGCGGCTGCAACTTTCCAAAGTAAGATATCCTAATCCACACATGTTCCTGATGTGTCTGTTTGTCAACATCTCTTTAATCTCTCTTCTTTCTGTTTCTGTCTGTCGTCATAATCTTAGTTTGATTTCTCGTCCATTTTTCAGTCTCTCAGGTGACTGCACGCGCTTTAGAGTAAACAGAAGGAAACTAATTGAATTACCCTAAAGGCCCAGAAATGGAGAGCATAGATAATTTGTTGCGACGGCAACCCGCAAACCTTCCTGTGCCGCTTGTTTTCTTCACTATGGCTCTGTAAACAACACTCACTCCCTCATTTAATAAGGGAACTCCTTGCGTGCCCGTCATACGTAATGTCCCGGGAGCTTCAGCTCGTAGCAATGACGACCTCAGACCGCTTTAGACTTTCCATAACACAACCTATAGGGACGTCTTCAATGGGGGATAAAACCCAGATAGCAAGCAACCATTGAAACAATGTTAAAATTTGTTTATTTGTCAATGTTAATCCCATTAAATCAATATCATGTTTGCGCCATCCATTAATATTGAAAAATATAAAATTTCAACACACCACTGTTATGGGGATCAGTGTAGAAACATGTGTGCATTGGAAAAGGAAGATGTGTTTCTACTTTGAAATGAGTTGCTTTTAATGAAAACATCAAGATGAGATAAGATTAAGCTGCTTTAAATTACATGGTTGATCCTTTTATAACTGTTAAAATTGTTCGCAAAATTGACACATTCAGACATATCCTACAAATCTCAACAATCATCAACTAATTCATGTAAAACGATGAACTGCAATGCATGTTGGGAGTAATGAATTAGTTTAGTTATTGTGTGTGCTGTGTTAAAGGATTAGTCCATTTTCTTAAAAAAAAATCCAGATAATTTACTCAGCACCATGTCATCCAAAATGTTGATGTCTTTCTTTGTTCAGTCGAGAAGAAATTATGTTTTTTGAGGAAACCATTGCAGGATTTTTCTCATTTTAATGGACTTTAATGGACACCAACAGTTAACACTTAACTCAACACTTAACAGTTTTTTTTCAATGGAGTTTCAAAGGTCTATAAATGATCCCAAACGAGGCATAAGGGTCTCATCTAGCGAAACGATTGTCATTTTTGACAAGAAAAATAAAGAATATGCACTTTTAAACCACAACTTTTCTCGTCTATCTTCGGTCCTGTTACGCGCCAGCGCGACCTCACGCAAATGCGTAGTGACGTAGAAAGGTCACGTGTTACATATATAAAAACCCACATTTGCGGAACAAACTGACACAAAGACATTAATTAGTATCATTCCACAAACAACAACATCGGAACGGTCCTCTTTATCAACACTTGTATACACTGGGGCGTTGTTTTGCGTTTGTCCTCTGTGACCTCTTGACGTGATGACGTTTTGCGTGAGGTTGCGCTGGCGCATCACAGGACCGGATATAGACAAGAAGTTGTGGTTTAAAAGGTTTCTTGTCAAAAATGACAATCGTTTCGCTAGATAAGACCCTTATGCCTCGTTTGGGATCGTTTATAGTCCTTTGAAACTCCGTTGAAAAAAACTGTTAAGTGTTGAGTTAAGTATTACGTGTTGGGGTCCATTAAGGTCCATTAAAATGAGAAAAATCCTGGAATGTTTTCCTCAAAAAACATAATTTCTTCTCGACTGAACAAAGAAAGACATCAACATTTTGGATGACATGGTGGTGAGTAAATTATCTGGATTTTTTTAAGAAAATGGACTATTCCTTTAACACAGCACACATAATAACTATTATTTAGGTAAATCTAGAACAAATAAATAACTTGATCACATTAGATCTTAGTTTTCTTTGCAGTAGCAGATGTATTTTAAAACCCTGATCACCCTGAAGAGGTTTCATTTGCAAAACAACTTGTTGGATGTCAAGCATCCTGCCTATTACACGACTACTTGTCACATGAAGAAATATTTTGGCAGCAGTAAGGTATTGTGTTTATGTTGGCATGAATAAAGAGAGCGGAGTGATACATTAAACATCTACCCATCATGATGGTGTTTTATAAGTATTTGCGGTTGTTATTGGAGAGATCACAGACCAATCAGAATCAATTATTATAAATATTAATGTATAATCAGCACAAGCCATAAGTTTATAAGTCAAATAGAGAATATCAGTCATGCCACTCCAATCAGTATCTGGACAGAAATGTTTAGGCTTTCATCCTCTTTTTCTTCATCTTAAAGTGTGAGATGTTTCCGCTTTGTCCGCTTTCACTGTGCCATCCTCACCACAGCTGAGCAGAATATGTATTTATCAAAACTGCTTAGCTAACTAGGTCATCTAAACAAACTCTTTAGCCTTAAGCTGTAGAGCCGAGATGTTGCTCTCTCTCTACCTCCACCTGCTGGTGAGTTTATACACTTACATGAGAGCTACAGTAGATGCTATAGCAACAGAGATGTTTTCTGTAGTATATAAATGTCAGATGAATTTCTATTTAGGCACAGATTCAGAGAGCTCTGATTGGATGAATGATGTAGATTCACATGTCCTTGTGTTTTCCTTGAGCTCACCTGAATAGAGCGTCTAATCCTGGGAATTCTCTGTGGAAGCGCGTGTACACGTGTGTGTGCTGAAGCGATTATTACCATCAGCAGTGCGTAGGAGTGCGTACTGCACGTACCGCCCGGGCATATTTACTCATCTGAGCAGTTTGTGTCTATATATCTCTTCATCGCTCTCTGGTTTAATCTCCGTCGCTCGCTTTATGACCCCCTCCCTCACCCGATTTCCCTCCCTTCTCTCCTTTCTCTCCTCCCCTGTTCTTTTTCGTTTTTTACTCTCTCTTTCTTTGGCAGTGTAGTCTGGGCATGCGGCCAGCTGGCATGTGTCTTTTTTGAATGAATACCTGATGAAGTTGATGGTGCGCAGTGAGGTGAGGCGTGGGAGGAGCTGAGTGAGTGAGCGAGCGAGAGAGAGAGAGAGAGAGAGAGAGAGAGAGGCACAGCAGGCGTCTCAGACTGAGGCCTTGCGTAACAGAGTCCCGCAGGCTGAGCTCAGAGCTGCCGGCTGCCCGTGTGACAGTCGGGGCCCGGCGGGGCAGGGGTCAGTGTCTGGATCACAGCCATGACTTGGACCAGGAAGGGTCTCTTTACACGTCAGGCTCACTGCTGAACTTCTGTAAGGTGTCGGGGCGGGAGGTAGAGAGCTTTGCAAATGTCCCATGTGAATGCGATGGTAAGCTTTAAGTGTTTTACTGTTCTGTGTGTATGTTTAAGAGTTTATACAGTATGTTTGTGTCTGTGTTTGTTTGTCCTGTGGCTTACTGTGTTTAGGAACTCTTACCTGAGTTTGAAAGAAAGCTCTAAATAATGTTATGTGGAGGACTTGTGTGACTAAATATTCATACTTTCATCTTTATATCTAATAAACATGCTAAATGATATCCAGTAATAGGAATTAAAATGAAGACATTTCTGAGTTGGTGTTGATAAAGATCTGCTTGAGCCTTGCTAAATGCCTGTGTCAGTGTATAAGATTAAAGATTGGGAAGCAGTGAGTACATAGTATCTCTCTCTCCCTCTCTTTCTCATCCTCTCTTTCCTTCTCGTGCTTTATAGCATGTCTCTGTTTGCTCATGATGTCCTTTCAGTGTTGTTTGTTGTAGACATCAGGCAGTGGGACCGATTGTAAAAGTAGGAGTAGTGTGTGCCCGGTATCTGCCTACATTTAAAGAGACAGTATCTCATAAAAGGAGGGGTGTGTCTTAAAACTTAGCGTGCCACCTATCTAGACAGCATTATTTGAGACTAATCTTGAATTCATTATTGGCACGTGGACATGCTGGTCATGTGTTTGATGGACACTTTGAATGACGTGAGTAGATGACAAATATCTCTTAATACAGCAATAGTTTAGGATATAATGTATATTTGGATAAGGGAAAGTGAGTATGCACATTTGTTTCAACAAGCTCAATATGAATCTGATGAATGTTTAAAAGAACAACTATTCCATGAATAAGATAATAAAATCTTTATAGCATAAAAAATATATCATAGCACAGATATCTCACTGTAAACATATATCTATCTTAACACAAGGTAGTACTGTATGTGTACAGTATTTTCATTCAGTATTAAATTTAAATTTCTTGCATTATTAATGGACTCTGGTTATATTGGCTACATTGTTGTCCTACTCATGGCCGTCTCCCATTGACCACTGACCTGTCATACATGCACACAGATCGTGCTGTCTCACATTTATTGTTGCATTATTATTGCAGTCAGATTGAGGTTTTGCTGGAGTCTCTGCTATTTTTCCTTCATGTGTGTGTTAGATTCACATTGATTGATGTCTTTGTTTAATGCCTTTGATTTGTCCCCACTGTTCTCTGTGGCTTCTGGGCCGTGGGGACGTGATTCACAGTGTTGCCAGGGCTGCTGGAGGACAATACGTTTAGGTTTCAGGTCATCTGATATTGTTCCTAGTGTGCTCAGCAAGATCCATCTGACAAGGCTTTTATACTGCATGCTCGCTCTCTCTCTCTCTCTCTCTCTCTCTCTCTCTCTCTCTCTCTCTCTCTCTCTCTCTCTCTCTCTCTCTCTCTCTCTCTGATCTCAGTTTACAGTGCAGAATAGAGTTGTACTTCATTGTTTGTGTGTGTGTGTGTGTGTGTGTGTGTGTGTTGTGTGTGTGTTGTATGTGTGTTTGAATAAGTCTCTGTGCTTGTCTTCTGTTGCTATATGCTTGCTGCTTTACAAGCATTTGTGTGTTTGTAGGTGTAGCATAATGTTCCCTATAATGTAGGTCATTGGATTGCTCTCTCTCTCTCTCTCTCTCTCTCTCTCTCTCTCTCTCTCTCTCTCTCTCTCTCTCTCTCTCCTGCTATGTGTGCTCAAGCTGACTTTAATCCTGAGGGATAAACAGGCAGGGCTAGAGAGGACCCAACTGTGAAAGATTAGGACTTGGCTTTCCCTGGGATACCACAGAAACACAATGAAGCATGCCTGTTTGTGTGTGTGGGTGTGAGTGTGTGTGCGTACCTGTGCGTGCCTGTGCGTGCGTGTGTGTGTGTGTGTATAAAACACCAAGCATTGGCATCAGTGTCAGTAATCCTATCTGGCTCCTGTAACAGACATTCAGTAAAGAATGATGTAGACTGCAATCAAATGAGTTGAGAAAATAATACTACTACTACACCTCTCTGCATCCAGAAGTGATTTGTTTTGAATAAGAGTTGATGATTTCCAGCATCATGCGTGCCGACAGCCGATGGGGACGTGACGTCCTGCGCATTTGGGCATTGATGTGAAGAGGGTGGAGCATGTGTGGTGTCCTTTGAGATGCTTTACGTTATTGTGGTAATGATTTGTCTCTCCCCACGGACATCCCACTGCTTTTTGCATACTGCGTAGCAGGAAAGTATGCATATTTGTACGCAGGGAGTATTGGGTGTGATTCGATTAACATTCTTCTGGGTAGAGATTTGATCCAGATGAAGTTTATATATTAACCTGATAATAGTAAACCCTTTGGTTGTAAATGATTTTAACTTATATCAGCACATTAAAGGCTTTTAGTGGCAGCCAGAGCAGAAACCTCTATTTTCTTTTCAAGTGTATAACACCATCTAAATAATATTGGCATCTACCATGCATGGTTATTTAAATCATTTATGAAAACGATAATGATAAGAGGGTTATTAACATGCTTGATTGCTCTTGTCTCATCATGCAAGTTATGCTGAAAAAAGGGATTTGTAGGCAGAGATATGATATGAGCTATAGAAATTTGAATATTTTCACTGAATGAAAGAATAAACTGCCTGCTTAATGTCAAAAGGCTGTCAATCAATCATTTTCTTGTGAAACATTTCTACAGATGACTCTGAAATACAGTAAGAAAGTGGTTACCTTTGTCACCATAAAGAACCTTTCACCATACAAAAATATTCATGTTTTTTCATGCATATAATTTTACAACACTGTTTTAAAGATTCCACTTCCCTGACAAAAAGTATGCTTCTGCTCTACCATGGTTGAGTTATGGTATCAGATGACGCAAAGCGAAGTTCAGATCATTCAAAGGTTAGGTGTGCGGTTATCAAAAAATAATCAACACCCAATGCAACATTTGTCAACCAACCAAAATAAAAATACCATCTAAAACATATTGGTAGTGATAAAGTACAGTGCTTCCCAATCCTGGTCCTCAAGGACCCCCTTCCAAAAAGTTTTAGATATGTCTTTATTTAAAACACCTGATTCAACTAATCAGCCTCCTTCCAAAATGGTAAACATGTCTCCCTAACAAGCTAATGAGTTAAATCAGGCGTGTTTAATAAGGAGACATCTAAAACTTTTCGGGAGGGGGTCCTCGAGGATCAGGATTGGGAAGCACTGCTATAGTATGTTTGGTACTAAGTTTTACCCACACACAAAAATGTATTACTGCTGGTAGACTGTTTTGAAGGGTGAGTTCCCCTTCACAGCAGAGTCTTCCTGTTCTTTAATAGCACTGCAACACTTGTTAAACCATCAGGGCCCTGTTTATCATGCAAAGCCACCCTCCCACTAGCACTGGACAACAAATTCAGTTGAATGAATCCAATCAATAGAGCTAAGGGAGGAATATGTCAAACAAGCCATAACACTGCACAACATCACTGTTTGATCATGTGACTCCCCATACACCCTGGAGTGTAAGGGAGGGGCTTTACTGACTTAAGTCAATTTAAAGTCGAGCGTAATCTCTACGCCGTAGGTTATCCGTAGCCTGTGCGTAGCACTTCGACGCGGACGATGGCGCAAAAGTATAAATGAAAACTGACGCGCAACCTACGCCGTCGCGGCTATGCCGTAGGACCGCATAACTATAACGAGCCCTTCACTTTTATGCTGGAGAGCTGCTGAAGTGAGCAAAATCTGATACTGGTTGTGAAATGATGATGTGATCTTTAAAGCTTTCTTCACAATTACACTACAGTGGATGTGCCTAATATACACACATACAAGCATATATGTATGTGCTGCTTACCTCAGCATGCATAGTTCTGGTTCATTATTAATGATGGTAATACTGTGTGTTCCATCTGGCCCCGCTGGGGGGGCACTTACATATACCACACACACACACATACACACTATGACTGTAAATGACAAGACAAGAGATCATTACCTCATGCAGTATCTATTTAGGAAACTGGTTTTAAATTAAACCAGCTTTCACATTGACGTTTTCTAGGACTTGTTTCTATAATTGTGCCTTCTTTGCAACACAGAAAATCCCACTGATGACATGATTGTGTGTGTGTTTATTTCAGGTTCTTCCTGCAGTCCTGGAGACTAACTCTCAGAGGGAAATGATTCCGCATGAATTGCATGGACCGTTCTCCCACAGCAGGAGTGACTTCCTTTGCTTACGATTGAAATCTGTGTCCATCCAACCCTAAGCACAGGACACATTCCCTTCCAGCACCACTCTCCTCTTGACCCCATCCCCATTCTCACCCTGATAAGTGGGAGGGATACGATATTCAGAGACAAATAGAAGGGCAATAGAGAGTCAGAGGGAAGAAACATCAAAAAAGAGTGGTACAGGATACATACACACCATGAAGTCAACGCAGAACGAATGCCTGCCCCCCAAAAAACGTGAGATCCCAGCAAGCACTCTGCCCTCAGAGGAGAGGCCCATGGTTATGGCGCCTGCCAATGAGAGCCAACGTGGGGGGAACCTCGCCTGGCTTGCCAGTCTGGCAAGTGGGCATGATAAAGGCACCAGGCACACCAGCACCTCTGCAGAACACGATGGGCCACAATACAAACCAATGTCTGCCCCTGCTGAAAGTGCACTTCCTTTATCAACACACTCACAGAGAGCTCCAATTGCAGTGACCACCATACCTGCAGTGTACACGTCACCCCTCTCACACCCAGCAGGCACCATCCAGTACACACCCCTGCCCCCAAATGTGCACTTTATCAGCTCACCATATGCAGCACCATATCCTGGCTACATCTCTCCGCTAGTACCCCAGTCTGCTGTCGCCACCAGCACCACACAACGTGATGCTTACGCTATCACCTCCAGTTCTTCCGCATCTAAAATTGACCAGCACCATCAGCTGGGTCGTCCAACATCTGATAGCACATCTTTGCCCCACTCCACCCAGTATGTGCAAATTGCTGGTTCTGTAAACGTATCCTCTCGGACTGCACCATCTCCCCATGGTCACATGCCCCTACACCTACACCCTCACCACACAATTCCCATCAGTGGCACCTCACAGGTCTTTGTTCAGTGCACAGATGGACTTTTCCCCAAGAGAGAGGATAACAGGCCTAGGGAGATCCTAAATGGAGAGCTGGAGAAGGACAAACGCTTTGGTCTATCTCCAGAGTCTAGTGCAGGGAAGCAGGGCAGCAGCACTGCCAAAGGGAGCTCCTTCAACCAACAGCACCAGATTCACCAGCAGCAGAGCCTGCAACACTTTGAGGCTCGCCACTTGGTGCTACCTGTTGAATATGCACAAGATAGTGCAGCCATGCGGACCTCTTTAGTGCTTATACCCAACAGTCATAGCTCTAGTGTTGCTGACCCTGGAGGTACACCGGACAAGCTGCCTCCCCCAACATCCCACAGTGATAAAGGAGGGATTTGTGCTGGCAAACCAGTATCTCGCATTTCCTCCACCTCTGCATCCCATCCTTTTCCTCCTCCGCCTCCACCTGTGGACAATCTAAAGGGGGCAGTTACTGCACTGTCCCCACATGCAGTCATCCAGACCACACACAACACCACAGAGTCACTTTCCCTGGGCCTTCCCTCTAACAGTTTCTACTCTGCACAGCAGCCCATCATTGGTTACATTGCTGGCACAGGGCACCAGCAGCCTCTCAGCTACCACACCAGCCTGCCCCAGCACCTGGTCATTCCTGGAACTCAGCCGGTCATCATCCCAGTAAGTGGAACAGAAGCTCCCACGACATCAACTTCGCCACCCTTGCCTGCTGCACTGCCCCATGCGTTCATCACCTCAACGCCCTCCAAAGTGGAGTCCTTTGATACTCCGGCCCCTTATCCCCACCCTACTGCAGCGGTACTTCAAGCCCAGTTACACCTGCCTGTGGTTCCAGCCTCTGCTGGCCTGCTAACGACTCCACCTCCTTCTTCATCTCCCTCGCTGCCCCCTTACTTCACTAAGGGCTCTATCATCCAGCTTGCAGATGGGGAGCTGAAGCGAGTGGAGGACCTGAAGACAGAGGATTTTATTCAGAGTGCTGAGATCAGCAATGAACTGAAGATCGACTCCAGCACTGTAGAGCGCATTGACAACAGTCATACACCTAACTTTGCCATTATACAGTTTGCTGTAGGAGAGCATCGTTCACAGGTGGGATTTTTTTGTATTACTGTTTCTGGAACTGTGTCTATACTTTAATGCTCTGTTTACATTCATATGCCAAGCATTTCTATATTTCTATTTTGCCCTTTCAAGTCAAGTGTATTTGATGCAGACATTTGTGAAGCTGACATTTGGATTGCTCAAATAAACAGAGCAGTGTTAAAAAGTACCACAGAACCATAGCCCATAAACTCATTTCTTTCTCATTGTTGTCTCTGAACATTAAAGAGATATGGGATTTTGATAAATATACCCCAAGAGGACTAATTTAATTTCAGTTTAACAATTGAAGAAATCTTAATGCCCAGGGATCTTTTTACTTTGTTACAGCATTCATACATCGTTATAATCTCTGTTTGGTTATCCATATGGTCATTAGGTTGATATTCTCATATGCCTTAAGAGTGTGAATGTCCTCCTACATGAACTCCACCTGCACCCAATCATCGTAACTAGATGTGGGGTAAATTGGCAGCTGAAATCATATCCCTGTTCCACAATCCATCTCCTGGCTGTCCCCATGGCATCTTTGTTTAGTTTGTGTGGGATTCACTGGCAGAATTGAGTCATTCCTTATTTCTGCTTCCTTCTGTTGTACTGTGAGTGGGCTGTATGAAAAATCTGTTTCATTTGTCTGGGAGTTGAGATGGGGCCACCCACTCAAATCAGCACTAAAGTCTGTCAGTATGAGAGGTGCTGATTAACAGATGCTATTTAGCAAAAGCATTTATTCATTTCACCATGCTTTTGTGCATGACATTTATATTTGCCATGACTTCTTTTTCTTCCACCCTCTTCTCCTCCAGGTCAGTGTGGAGGTCCTTGTCGAGTATCCGTTCTTCGTGTTTGGTCAGGGCTGGTCATCCTGTTCTCCCGAACGGACCACCCAGCTGCTGGAGCTGCCGTGTACTAAGCTGTCAGTGGGCGACGTCTGCATTTCTCTTACCCTGAAAAACCTAAGGAACGGCTCTATCAAGAAGAACCAAGGCCAAGTTTTGGACGGGCCAACCCTCGGTCCACCCTTCAAGTCACCCAAAGCACACTCGAGTGCGGCGCGAGGGGGTCATCGACACACAGAACAGGAGAACGGACTTGGGCAGTGCGGTGGAGTTCAGGGAAATGGAGAGAATGGAGAACTGAGGTTTGGGGAGAAGGACATCTTCAAAGCACCACTGCCCACTGAATCAGAGTCCAACAGCAAACCCACAGGACGCAAAAGGAGATGGTCAGCACCTGAGGGCCGCAAAGTAGAAAATCCAGATGGAGAGCCCCCTTTAACGTTCCCCAAGCCTTCATTTATCCCTCAGGAGGTTAAAATTAGTATCGAAGGCAAATCAAATATTGGCAAGTGAATGCCCGTCGGACTATCAGAGCTTAAAAATGAAATTATACACGAATTTAACCACAGAATGTTATTTCTTCATTTTGATTTCTGACTTTTGATTTTCTATCCAGATTATTGTACCTTAAATCTAAATTGACTCCATATGTACATGATCACATCACATATTAACATTGTAATAGATGCATTCAATATTACACAGGCGATTGGTTAAACTCGTTTAATGTGGGCAATATGCGAGATAAAAAGGTTGTGGTTGCCCTAGCATTGCGTGACTGCCTGAAAGGTATATGCAGACCAGTCTTAGCTAACAAGACTAAAAGTCTCTTATTTCTGACATCATGTACATTGTTTGGCCCAGTAGTCCAACTAGCATTGAATAAGCATGAGAACTTTAGAAGAGAGAAGGTGGAAAACTGGTGTGAATAACATTGTTAACGGTGGCAGAACGGATTTCACTTCTTCACTGGTTGCGGGAGTTTACATGATGTCAGCCATCTTGTTTCATCTGATGTTTAACTGTGACCTAAAGAGATTATCAATCCTAACATTCGTTGCTGCAGTTAGACCTGCATTGATTATATGTACCTTTTCAATAGTAAGAAGAGCTTTTCAACAACTACGGCAGCCTTTCCCAACCCTTTTCCTGGTGGCACACCAACTCATTTTTTAGATCTCTCCCACATCTGACCGAATTGTTTTCCATTATGGAGTATCTATTAATGACCTGATCCAGGTGTGTTTAAATAGACCTCTAGGAACAGGGTTGGGAAACAGCGTACCGTGGCACAGGCCAAGAAAGATGATGTCATCAAGCGGTGCCAGTTGCTCCTAAGAAAGATGAAACTTCATTTTGAACAGGGATAATGGTTGAGTCTATTTTTATAAATATCCAACTGTCTAACCTTTTTTAATTTGATGCTCTTTGTAGTTTTGCATGTTTTAATTTTCCGTTTTCACTTTTCAAGCCCTCCTATCAAAACTGATATTTGTTTCTTTTTATGATGAATGTGTAAACCTTACAATCAGGGGTAATTTTTTTTAAGTAGACAGAAGGGTTCATGTCTGTGTATATGTGCATGTGTTGATGCATACAAACACAATAGTTTGGTCATTTAGAGAAAGGGTAGAGCTGAGGTCAACAAGTCCCTTTGGTTTTAGTGCAGTCTCGCCTGTTTTTGATATGACAAGAGAAAAGAGATTATTTTGAAAGAAAGAGAAAGAAAGTTGGACGTAACGAGTGGTTGCCCTAAAGCATTTTAAAAGCCTGTCATAGCTTAGTCCAATTATAAGATGGGTGATAATGATTATTATAATTATTTTGTTATAATTGCTACTACTATTTCCTGTTGATTTTTCAACGTGAACACAGTACTGTATGATGACTTGGATGTTGTGTGGGAGGACATGAGGATCTCTTACTTTGTGAAGAGAAGAATGTACCAGGTTTAAGAAAGAAAAAAGGAAAATGAGATTTTCGTCCCAGAAAGGACTGCTTTAAAGTACAGTAAGCACTTTTCTCATCGCGTCTGATTGGTTCAGCCTCCGCTGCTTGGGTAAAGATTGACGTGATGGGGCGTGGCCTGTAAAACAACTGCCATTTAAAGCATTTAAAGAGATGTATGAAAGTGTGAATGCAAGCGAAAACAAGTAAAGAGACTGTCTGATTATATTTACAGAGAGACTGGGCAAGAGATTGAAGGCTGTCATATACGTTTATTTGCTATGTATGTGATTGCGTGCATATGCATGCAAGCGTCATTGTATGCGTTCACGCATTGGCATATACGTACATAAACACACGTACACACCCACACACACATATATATGTGGTTACGGTGATTTTCAATCATGTTGAAATATGTCATGTATTTTTTGTACATTAACATGTATAGAACTGCATATGCTATCTATCTTACTGTATGAAAGCGCAAGCACGTTGTTTTCAGTCCCGTCGCCCCAAAGACACACTGACTCATTGAACGTATGTGAAATGTAGTAATTTCAGTAATCTGTAGTATATTTGTGTGTGTTTGAAGAGAGGATGTATGAGTGTGTGTGTGTGTGTGTGTGTGTGCGTGCATATAATACCAAGCATATTATAAATAGATATTTAAGTTCTACTTAAAAGAATATTGCAATTTGCACATCTGGAGAGATAGTAACACGATTTTTGTTTGGTTTTCAGCCGGCACAGGATAGGGCTGGAAACCCGATTTTACTGAAATGTAGCAGTTTCTTAACAAGTTTGTCTGGTTGGCAGGATTGATTCATTTGACCCCGCAATTCTGGAGTATAGTTTGGTGTATAGGAGTGAATCGCCTGTGACCTGCTCACTTGTTTGAGTCCTTTGAATGGTCAGGCTCAAGTTAGCTTGAGTGGGTGAAGATGGTTAGTGGTAGTGAATGATGGATGGATGGATGAATGGATGGATGGGTTGGTTAACCGATTTAATGAGTGGTGGTGGGTGGGTGAGTGCACCCCATATACAATTTGAAAATGCTTTATTTTTTATAATAAAACAGGGTTTCACAGATCAACACCACAACTGTGCATTTTTTTCTTTTTTTTCCATTGACATCTGTTCCCGTTTAAAGTGTCTGTGTTTTACTTGGATTGTATGTATCTGCTTCAACCAATTTGATTTGATCTTTCTGTTCAATGTGTGTTTTATGGGCCAAAAGGTAGAACTAAGATGTCCATTGATGTGCATACCACTGCAAGAATGCGACTTTCAATAGCAAACCATTGATTTAATCAATCTCATTCATTTTCATATTTAGTAGAATTAGTGCATTGCTTCAGTTATACAACATTCTGGTTGCACCGAGCGTTTCCATTTTACACACAAGAAGCATTCCGATCAACGGCACGTAGCAATAACCTCTCGTCTTGTGCTGAACCAAAAAAAGCGAACCGGACATCGATGCCAGCACTCGGACATTGACCGTCTGTTCGACCTTTCATCCGCTTTAGGTTGATTTTGCGGTTTGCACAGCCGGCCCTCGGTTACTTCAGGGAGAAATGTACGTTAATATGCAGTGACAGAGTCTGTCCCCTCCTAGCCGTCTTAAATCCTAATCGATAGTGACCTCCAGGTTTTTTTTTCAGGTGCCCACACAGAACCAGTACGCCTCTCATGGCCACGAGGCCCAGAGTATGTTTACCCAGCCACAACCGTTAGCTACCTTCTGTCGCCTGGCAAGTGCGTGCAACCGCTTCCTCTGCCGTCCCGTCCAGAACACCCGCTCGGTCTGAGAACAATAAATGACAGGAAGGATTCATCTCCCCCACCTTTTGCTCTCTGTTTTTGTCTCATTCACAGCCTTAAAACCTTGACAGTATTTGTAATGGACTTTCCTTTGATTTAAAATGGAGCACCACCAGTGGTTGTCAAGTTACATTTTCAGTAAAACATATTTTGACAGTCCCTGCGACCCATCTACTTGAATGAACTTTTGTTACTTTTGTTAGAAGAAATTCATGCAACGTGAGGTTGGATTATCTAGGTTTGGTTCAGTACTACACTTATGGACAAGCATGTTGTCTATTGGCGTCTGGACTTTAAAGATGTTTTGCTGTTCATCTTGAATCTGAGACACTCGAATAATTGATTGTAAAATACTCTCAAATATCAAAAGTCCAGTTGCAAATGAATACCTAGATAAGGGATGGGCAACTTCGGTCCTGGAGGGCCGGTATCCTGCAGAGTTTAGCTCCAACTTGCCTCAGCACACCTGCCTAAAAAGTTTCTAGTATGCCTAGTAAGACCTTAAAGGTGCTCTAAGCGAATTGAAGCGTTTTAGACCATAAAACATTTTTTATTACATACCGGAAACATCTCCTCACTATCTGCTTGCTGCCTGTCCGCTGATCAAACTGTAAAAAAACGCGATCTCTGTAGACAGCCCAGGCTTCACAAACGGCAATATCAACAAATGGCCAAACCTAGCCAGCACAAAACAAAACAAAGTATTCCAGCCAATAAACGGCAAGAAGGATTTGGGGGTGGGGGTTGGGCGCGTTCATGAAAGCACGGAAGGGAGGGGGAGGGGGAGGAGTTAGCTACGCTCTGTCTGTTTGAAAACAGTTCAAACATCAACAGGAAGTGACGTCGCACATTATTCGCTTAGAGCGCCTTTAATTGGGTGCTTCAGTTGTGTTTAACTCTTTCGCCGCCATTGATGAGATATCTCGTCAATTAAGAGAAAACGCTTCCCCGCCAATGACGAGATTTTCCGTCTTTCCGCAATACCGCTATTATCCACCAGGTGGCCCCCTTCCGCAACTTTTTAAACCCGGAAGTATTGCCCTATGGCAAGCGGCTGCATGTCCGTGTCTGTTTTAAAGATCGCTATGAATGGGATCTCTATGAAAAGTCCGTCACAAAAATGGAATTATCTCTGCTTTTTGCTCAAAATGTGGTGTTTTTGCAGAAACCTACCCATATTCAAAAGCTGATTGCAAAAGAACCACTAAAGGTAGGATGAAACTTTTTTTTTTTTTAAAGCAGAGGATCTGTTCTTTCATTTGGTATATTGTATGTTTATATATTTAAAGAAGAACATTTTCTGGAAGGCATTAAACTTTGGTGAAAATCATGAGAAACGCTGGCGCTGGCTGGCAACTTTTTTAAAAAAACGCTGGCGGTGAAAGAGTTAATTATGGTTGGAGCTAAACTCTGCAGGACACCGGCCCTCCAGGACCGAAGTTGCCCATCCCTGACCTAGATGTTTTCACATTAAGTCGTTATCACAGGGAATTATTATTTTTACCAAAAAAATGCGAAATATAATTGGATACGTAAAATATAAAACTTTTTGCACATGTCATTTCTTCAAACGATTTGTGTCACCTGTATGTAGCAGTGTTTCTGTGCTCTCCATTCAGACAACTTACTAGCTCTATTATTGTTGTATATGTAGTTTAAAACAGCCCGCGGGTTGTATTTGCTATTTGTGAGTGAAGAGAGGCGATTATTGTATTTTCACCTGATGTATGGTTTTTGCACATCTGCTTCTTGTCTGTGTTTCTTGTTCTTTAGCAGAAGGGTCTGATGAATCTGATATGATGTCGTCATCATCAGCCTTTCTGTTAAAGGTCAAAAATCTTTCCTTGGGCTTTACTCAGGGATGAGAACGGTGTGAATGCATGTATGTTGTTTGATGGGGGCTTATGACCTGGAAACGTCGGTGTAATTGTAAAGACATATGTCGTTTGTTTTCAAGTTATTTGTTAAACTGCTGTAAGCAGAAGCAGTCGTGTCATTGGCCCTGTGCTTTGGTTTTCACACACTGTCTCTACACCATATGAGGCCTTCCTAACACACACTCTCTTTCTGTCTCTGTGTATCTGTCTGTTTGTGTTCGTCTGTCTGTGTTTCCACTGACATCATAAGCTCAGATCCTCACACATGCAAGATATTGAAATAGACTGAACGAATGAGAAACGAATCATCGACCTCATCAAAGTGGGGACCACTTTTATAAAAACCAACTTAAACAAAATGCACATTTTGCAGAATAGATAGACTTAATAATACTGTTTCAGCACTTTCTAATCCCGAGGAATGACGAGGAGGACATGGTGACATCATAGTTTCTACCCTCCATCTCTGCTCGTTCCTGGGTCCAACGCGTTGAGATGTCGAGGGCAGAGATTTCGAATAAAGTTTGACTTGATCAACTTGAGACGACTTTACTTTTTGTTGTATTGATTTGTGCTCGTTTTGTTTTGTGTGTTCTATATTTGACCTTTTCTTGTATTTGTACTTTGCTGTGGTCTCCTCTGTAGCACTCTTAAAACGTGACGGGAGACGAAGGAAAGTGTTTTCATCAATGTTTCTCTTGAGAGGAGCACACTGACAATTTCTTTGTTTCTACTTTTGTTTGACTGGCACTCAAAGACGAATGTTAGTGCGTGTTTCAGCGGTTTAAAAAATAAATCAAAATTTATTTCCTTTTCTACGACTGTCATTTATAAAGATCCTTTTTTTTTTTGGGGGGGGGGTTTCTTTTCAATATCAGTCATGATTTCTCTGTTAAATTGACTGTTGTTTGACAAATGTCTGAACCGCTGGATTATAAACCTCAGGCTGAGAACTTTTACAGGCCCACATTATGACTTTATTTCACCCTGATGTGTGGGCTGCTTGATATTATGGGTATTGTAATTGACTCTTACTATGATTATAAATATTGTTCATTGTACTATTATTGAGCATTCAGCCATTGCTGGATGGTAAAAACCGTGCGCACTCTTTAAGAAAGGAGACTGGCCCCCAAGTCCATGTCTTATCGGTGAGCTGGTAAACTGACAAGCACTTTCTCAGTAAGGCCAAACCCAGCCTGAACACACAAGAAAAAGCCTTGTTTCAAGAGACTTGTGAAACACTCCTCTGTCGAACACTGAGGGACGTTGGGTTAAACCGGACACTTGGCCACGGTTGACCACTGAGAACTAAATGTCGGAGACTTATTGACCACCTTAACCAACCTGTGTACAGATGCTGTTCTCACATATCACCCTGACACACAGCAATCAACAATCTCTTAATGTGTGTGCGCGCGCGTGTGTGTGTTTATCTAACCAAATTTGTATGACTACACTTTGAAGAAATTGAACATATCTTTGAGAACAAAGGTAATTTTTGTCCTTTTGAATTTGTTGCCAATGAATGCTGACAAAGATGTCTGTGTAAAATTATTTTTCATAGAGCGTTTGTGGCCCAATTTTAACACTTCGCTCATTCAGTAGAGTTTGTGTGAATCGAAAATTTAAAGGTGAACGTAGGCAGTATCTTCACAGTTAAATGATGAATAATCCCCATATGTTGAGTATATTAAATCTGAGGACAGATACACAAATACTTTGTGAGGTTCAGTTATCATTATATGTCTAGTTCTTTTCATTTCTGTTTTCTATTCTGTTGAGATTGAAATGTAAAGTTGTGTTCTGAGACATAAAGGAAGCCATTGGTCATTCCTCAGGAAGGAGTGGGTATCAGATATAGCAGTAAAAGTGTTGCAGGTCTTGTTGTAAAGAGATTTGATGTCTTCCATTGGAAGGGAAATGGAAGCTTTCTCTAGTTTCTTTATTTGCTTGCCATTGGACAGAAACATCTACGATCACAGAACCACCGGATTGGATATTATCTACTATATGAACCATCGACTGAGATGTCATTTTGCTCAGTTTGTTATTTACATGGGTTTCTGGTGTGTAATAAACCATGACTGTTAAAGAAAAACTGAATGTCAAATCCAATCCAGAGGTTCTGTTTTGGTATGGAAATTTAACAGGATTCTGGCCAGTAGCAAGAGATTGGGAGAGGAGGTTATGTTTTGCACCTTACTTAGTAAAGGAAAATATATAGATATAAATATATATGAAACGTTATAAAGCTCTAGGTAGGAAATAATTGTGAAAGACAAAGCGTTTTGTTTTATTTCCATATGCGTGCATACTCTGTAAGTTGTGTAAAATATTGTACTTGCACTAGCTTTTATAAAAAGAAAACTAATATAAAAAAAGAAAATTGAAATTCTATTTTCTAATTGTGGTGTGTCTATTTGTAGGATACACTCACCTTGTTTCTTGGATTTTTTTGGTCCCTTTCTTTGATGGTGCTTGCCGGTTTTCTAGTTAGAAATTATTTCATTATTCTGAACAACAACAAAATATTTGATTCAGGTTGTGAACAAATTTGTTTAAAAAGAAATTGTCTGTATACCAGTACAAGTTTATTGTTGCAGTATACACATACTAATAAAAATGACAGTGCCAATTGCAAACTGCAGCCTTTTTGGAGTCGAGTTGTTTGACGTGTTGTGTACCACATAGCAAACCAACACCTTTAAGTCTTCTTTTAGTGCTAAAGTGGGCCAGTGTATTACATACTAGCACTGACTGTACATGAAAATGGAGGCAGAATCCATAAATCTCAAAGCTTTACAGCCAAACACATTTTTTATGTTAGTTTTAGGAATGTAGTCTTGTATAGCAAGACCTTTGAAGATACAGTACACACTTTGAGAAAATGCATAGGTTACTTCGTCCTCATAAACGCTTGGTATTTTATACTGTAAGCAAGCCTTATCAGGCAGACTAAATAAAAACCCACTGAAGTTAGTAAATGTCAGATGAATGCCTTCCACTTCTGTGTGTGATATACATTAGACGTTGGGTCAAAGATAATGTGTATTATCCACTATTAGATTATAGTAACTTCATTAGACAAGATTACTGTCTGCATTCCCATTGGAGTTTGCTGCATTGCTGCTTATTTGCATGAACTCTGCTTATCTCACTTGTGTCCTTGCCAACTCTCATTGAAAGTCATAAAAGTATGCCAGGCGTTTCTCATTCATATGTTTATTTTTTATACATTTCACAGATTTAATATAGTATTTTCTTTCGACATGGCTGCTCAAGGCTTTGTGTTAAACAAATGAGGTGTAGCAGTTTTACATTCCTATGATCAGATCTGCCATCCCACCACACCCAATGTACATTCACAAAGAAATACTTCCCAACAGTACACAACACACCATAATAATAACAACACACAAGAGAATATACTTCACTATCATCATCTTCATCTGATCAGTAGACTGTAAGTAAAGAATCGGTTGCATAGTTAGAAAGAATGAATCGATTCTTTTAGTGTCTTCACATAAACAGCTTTCCTATCAGATTGTTTTATACTCAATTCAAGGTTTTAAATAAATCAAACTAAGTCACGCTGTAGTATCATCGTTTTTTTTTTTTTTTGGGAGATGCACATGGCTATACAGCAAAGTTCCTGAGTAAAACAGTAAAAATGTGTCTTTCTATAGTAACTAATATACTGTAAGTGTATAGTAGTGTTTTGAGGGAGTAAGTCAATCATTAACAGAGACACATGCATCCAAATAGCACAGAAAAAGTCCTATGCCTGTCTGTCTGTCTGTTTTTTCTTTCTAGAATGGAATTATGCCATTTATTCAAAGATTTGAAGTGAACTCTGGGTCCCTTGCTCATCTTAACTGGTAATGATGAATACACACAGTTGGCTATGTGTGCTTGCTTTAGTATACAATACTAGGTGAACATTTGGCTAGACTGCTGTGTGACCCTGATGAACGTCGTCCTGCGGCTCAGTTCTTTGAGTTTGGCAGCTCCTACGTACGTGCAGGTGGACCGCAAGCCGCCCAAGACGTCCCTGATGGTGTTTTCTACATCGCCCTTGTAGGGCACCTGGATTGTCTTGCCCTCAGACGCCCTGAAATTATTTAAACATATATACATCGATGCCACTGAGAAAAAACAATAAGTGCACTGATAAAAATCATCTTTTTTTAATCAACTCAGATTTACAAGTCATGTCAACTTACTATATTCATCTTGACAAGAGATGAGTTGTTATAACTTATAAAATTAAGTTGTCTTTTTTTAAATATATTTTATAAGTTATAACAACTCATCTGTAGTCAAGATAAATAATAGTAAGTTGAAATGACTTGAGTTGATTCAACAACAAAAAATGAAGGCAGCAAAGAATTTTTTACAGTGTGGGATTTACTGAGCATTTATTTTTTACGTTTTTGCATGAATATTTGAAGTAAATTTAACACTATATGGAAATTAAGTAAATCTACTTGGCTAAGTTAACCAATATGGGGTGGTTTCCCGGACAGGGATTAGCTTAAGACAGGACTAGGCCTTAGTTTAATTAGGAAATATAATATTTCTGTAATTACACAGCCTGATGCTGTTATTAAGGAGTAAAATGTTGCTTGGTACATGGTTACTTTTAAATGTTATGGCTTTGTGATACGGCTTTGTTAGATGGTAGCATTTGATCTAATTTCACAGAAACTACATGGTATCAAGACTATAAAATACAGTATTGCCTGTAATTTCTCAGACCATAAAGTCTTCTAGTGATGCTCAGTGTTGTTCCTTTGTAATTACCTTGAAATAAATGAGGACAATACACAATTTTAGGGCTGTAAAATGCAGAATCAGCTATTTACACACAATTACTTGGTTATTACCATCTGCTTTGAGAAAATGGGCTACCATATGCTGAAACTGTTCAATTCAACAGACAAATACAGTGGCAATGAACTGGCTTTCTACAGTGATTTGCTGTAAAATGTGATCTGATCCTCATCTAGGTCACAACAACTTTACATATGAACGGCCGCTACGCTAATACGATTTTGTTTTTCTCTCCCTGTCTCGTCCTCGACCCGAGGACGAGACAAACAGACCCAGTCCCGGTAGATGTGAAAGTCGGCACACCTCTGATCTACTGGCTGTCCTTCAACGTTATGCCCAGCTGATACCTGACCAACGATCACCGGCAGAACCGCTTAATCTCCGCTAAATCTCCATTTCCGTTCTCCCAAGGGTTTTTCCCTCCTAGGACTTATTTTTCCTCGGATAAAAGCCCGGGGTTTTTTTTTCTCCTAGGGGGTTTTTCACCCCGGGGAGGCAGCCTTTTTGGGCTTTACCTAGCTTCCTCTTCTATACGTTGCTTTAGTAATACGTGCAATTATAATATTGAGTCATAGCCGCAGCAAATTTAACTGCTCATGCTATCATGTATTCTGTTGTGCTATCTGTCGTTTTCTGTGCTTTTCACTGCTTCTATTTATGTAAAGCTGCTTTGAAACAATTGACTTTTGTGAAAAGCGCTATATAAATAAAATTGAATTGAATTGAATTGAATTGAACAATAGACAAATACAATGTGCATAAGCTGACAACACACAAATCATTCTAGTTTTTTGTGTCTTTTTTAAAAACAACCATTAAACATTCACAGTGCTGAAGAAAAATGTAAGTGAACCCTTTGATTTAACAGCTCCTTTGGCAGTAATTATTTCAAGCAAGCGCTTTCAGTAGTTCTAAATCAGACCTGCACATCGTTCAGAAGGAATTTTTGCCGATTCCTCTTTATAAAACCGCTTCAGCTCACATTTGTAGGATGTCTGGTGTGAACCGCTTTCTTGAGGTCATTTCTATGAGTTTAAGGTCTGGGCTTTGACTAGGCCACTCCAAATAGCACATTTTGTTTTTCTTAAGCAAGTCTGTGGTGGATTTAAGGTCATTGTGCTGCATCAACCAACTTCTACTGAGCTTCAACTGGCGGACAGCCCCCTAGACATTATCCTGTAGGATATTTTATTAAACTTGGAAATTCATTTTCCCCTCGATGATGGCAAGTTGTTCAGGCCCTGAGGCAGCAAAGCATGCACAAATCATGATGTTCCTCCACCATACTTCACTGTTTGGATGATGTTTTGATGTTGGTAAGCTGTGCCCTTTTGTGCCATAGTATTTTTCCTGATTCAACTTTTGTGTCATTATTCCATAATATATTTTTCCAGTAGCACTTCATGCTCACAGCAATGTTTAGCAATGCTAGTTCCTATGATGTCTTCAAGCCTTTAGCTGTTACTCTGGGTTCTTTTTTACTTCATTGAATATTCTGCTTTATGCCTTAGGAGTCATATTGGCTTGGGTGCCCACTTCTAGGAAGAGTAGCTACAGTATTAAACTGTCTCCATTTATACTGCCCTACAAAGCCAAAGTGCAGTAACTACACATTTGGTCAAAATTGAGTTAAGGGTTGAAATTGGCTTTGTGAGATCTGTTGTCTTGTGACAAAGTCTCCTGGTTCAATTTTGTCCCATTTCAGAGAAACGTGTGTGCCAAAATTGCAGTAACATGTTTGACTGGCTGGTGTAAAAAACTTTAAGGGCATTTTTCTCGGTTTCAGTGTTTGCGTAGTTACTGAACTTAGCTTTTATAGGGCAGTATAGACAATTTGTCTATTGATGTCTATACATTTTGGGATTGTTTTGTATCCCTTTTTAGCTTTATGGAGTGCAACAACTCTTGATTTGATTGGATATCTTTGGAGAGCTCCTTCTTGCGAGGTATGGTTCATAAGAGCTGATGTTTCTATCACTAAACCACACTCATTTTATTTATTGGACTTCAGTTTACCAGCTTCTAACACAAATTAGCTTTTATTAAAAGTAATTATTACACGGCTCTCTGGAATGCTTGATTCTGATTGGTCAGTTGAGACATTTGCAGGTTCCTTCTTTTCAAATAATAACCGCTCCAAAGTAATAACGCATAGCCGGTACTACTTGTATGTTTAAAATCCCTCCGCGCCAATAAAGATTACCATTTTGCGCCATCTTGTGACAAACACTGGACAACCACAATTAACAATGAAAAATTTCGACATTAATTTTAACATGTACGGAAAAAACAAAACATTTAAACAGTGGATAGATTTGGACGATTCAAATGGCTCCCCAATTAAGACGAAAAAACGAAAATTGAACTACGAAGAGCAAACAACGACAAGACACAGAGAGCTTACTAAGACTGAACTTGACAAAATAGAGCATGACAGCTACGAAGCCAACACACAAAAAAATACAGAATGGGCATTAAAACTTCTCAAAGACTGGCTAAAAGAGAAAAAAATGGAGACAGACAAGTATGAAGCAGAGGATCTTAATAAGGTATTACGATCATTTTATGCATCTGTGCAAAGTTTTCGCGGAAGGATAAAAATATTAATTTTAAACAAATATGCCAATAAAATGTTTCAAATTCATATTCATGTCCAGTTTTTTTTCCTTATGTGGCAAGTAGCCGTGTAATAAGCGGGATAATGTACAGGCAGCCGGAGTTATCGCGAAATAAGCCCCGACAGTGTGGGGGCTTATTTCGCGATAACTCCGGCTGCCTGTACATTATCCCTTACTTACTTAGTCTATTGGTTCACTTACATTTTTCTACAGAACTTGCATAAAGTTATTTTGTAAATGTAGCCAAAAACTATTCCATAAAAGTTGTGAATGTCAGAGAAGTGAATAAAAGTTTTGCCGGGAACAAGTCTTTCTTTTTAGTTAAAAACATAAAATAGTGTTTCATTTCAAATTTTACTCTCCAAATCCAGTCCCATGGATTCTGGGAACTACAACTCCACTTATGTTTACCAAAATCATTCCTGACATGTAGGCTACATGTAGTTTCAACACAATATTTTTAAGTTACTTTTATTATGTATAATCCACTTAAATTTCAAAGAAGATAATTAGGTTGAATTTTCTCAATAATGTGTTCATTTAGAATTACTCAAATTTGTGTAATTTTTAACATAAATTGTATTTTTTAAAAACAGAATTATATTGTTGTAGTAGATTGTACACATTTTATTTCATTAAATATACTAAGGCACATAATCATTTTAAGCAACATCATTGTGATTCTCCTGACATTCTTCCTAAAGTGAATCGCCTCATAAACATCCTAAATATCAACTTTGATGACAAATATTGAATTGAATGCAATAAATGCATGTAAGCATCCTCACCTGTATTCTGCTACCCCTCCAACGTACTTCTTCATGGCTGTGTCTGAACTCATGCCATAAAACAACTTGAACTTCTTGCCCTCCTTCTCGATGACCTCACCAGCGCACTGATCGTGTCCCGCTAACATCCCTCCCAGCATGACGAAATCTGCCCCTGCACCTAATCTCACATTCATAACACGTATACATTAAAACCTTAGAAACACTGCATAAATGAAAACAATTCTTTTTTATTTTAATACGAAACTCACCAAAAGCTTTGGCAACATCCCCCGGGCAGCTGCAGCCTCCATCCTAGAGAAAAACACTGAGCTTTATTACAAAAGCCTACTTTAAAATACAATTTTACAAAGTTAAACATAAGGGGATTGTGTATCCCAGATTTAATAAAATAGAAAGTAGGAATGAACTGGATTTAATTTATCAACACTCTCCATTATTACTTCTTGAGTTGTTGAATCTCTCATAATATTAATTGTATACAGTAGATTAATGTATAACAGTAGTGACTAATTGTTAACTATTATGATTATTTCAACAAAATCACTGATTATTTTGAGTATAAAATGTGTGTTGTTTGAGCTACAAGCGACAGAAAGGTCAGGAAACACTGCTGTCCTCTTGTGCTCATGTGATGTAACTGACGCTTGGTTTCCTATTTGACAGTCAAAGCACTGTCAAATTACTGTTGCAGTAATGATTAACTTAAAGACTCACAGAGATGATGTGTCCTTTGAGTCCATGAGCTGAGTCGGCACACTCGATAACAGCGCTCAGCTGGGGATAACCCACACCGGTCTTAATGCGTGTGGTGCACACCGAACCTTAAGATCAGAATGCATTCTCAAATATTATTAACGCGCTTCAATAGCCAATTCTACTTACATTTGTATTGGAAAATGTATTGCTATAACTGGAAATCTGAAAGTGAATGGAAAAAACGATACCTGGCCCAATGCCCACTTTAATGATATCAGCTCCAGACAAAATGAGCTCCTCTACCATCTCTCCTGTCACCACATTTCCCGCCTGCACAATGAAATACAATTGTACAATATTAAAGGTGTGAATAAACAAACATAAAAATAGATTCAGCGTAACATTTCAAGCAAACTCATCTTCTTACCATAATGGTATGGTTAGGAAACTTCTCATGAACTTTTTTAACAAACTCCACAAAGTGTTCGGAGTATCCGTTGGCTACGTCCAGACAGATGTACTTGATGAGTGGAATCGCTTCCAGGATGCCGGACAGCTTCTCCAGATCCGCTGCTCCACTACCTGAGCTGGCTGCTACATGCTGAGGAAAGATGCTCGTTCAATTATTCAACAAAGTAAATTTGTCTATGTTTGTAGTGTGGGCTTTGTGATACTTCTTTTTGTATGACTTTGGATATACTGTCTTATTTGCAATGTCATTCTATGCAGATACAATTAAAAGAGAATCATAAAATGCTTTGCAAGTCCAGACTGTCACAAGATGATCTATTATTATAGTATATTACAGACAGATTGATGGATTTAACAGATATCGTTTTAATGTAGTTTGAAATACTTGGTCAGTCTAAAGAGTGAATTTAAGTTTTAAGGGATGCAGGTCTGTTGCTAAATGATATAGTTTCATAAAATTCTTACGGTGGGTGCACACTTTAGTGACTTTTACGCTAGTCTCCATAAATGAGGTCATTAGGAGGTGTTACTAATTCTGGTTGTCCAAGTAACAACTATAAACAAATTAATAACCCGTTCTATGACGTAAGACATAACACAGTCTCACCCCATGGCGTCAATATTTGACGACACTTGACCATGCGTCAATATGTTGACGCGGAGGGTATACCTTTCGCGTCATTTTTTGACGAACTGGGGACTTCAATACTATTACGTCCGTTGCATTCTCTTTCCTATGTTCTTACCATTTTCGCGTCGGTTTAGGGTTAGATTACGCAAAATTAAACAGTGTACGCGAAATTAAACAGTTGTCACCTGGCGTTGGGGTTAGAGTTAGGTACGCGAAATTAAACAGTTGTCACCTGGCGTTGGGGATGTCATTATGTAAATCTAACCCTAAACCGACGCGAAAATGGTAAGAAAATAGGAAAGAGAATGCAACGGACGTAATAGTATTGAAGTCCCCAGTTCGTCAAAAAATGACGCGAAAGGTATACCCTCCGCGTCAACATATTGACGCATGGTCAAGTGTCGTCAAATATTGACGCCATGGGGTGAGACTGGGTTGTAACACACTTCACTGCTTCACTCTCATTGGTTGTTGCTTCCGAAAATCACTCATCATTTGCATAGTGCCCTGTTTAGACTGCCAGCTACTACCAGTAGCAGAGCTATATGATCTCATTCATTTCAAGAATAGAGACTTGGCGACACGAGCGACAATAAGAAAGTTAAATAAGCGAGTTAAGAAAAGTTTAACTTTATACAAATGATGAGTGAATGTCTGGAGCGACTACCAATGAGAGTGAACCGGCCAACGGTCTTTGTCACTCATATCGTCTTCAAGCTTCCATTAAAAGAAATGAAATTGCATTGTCCAGCCAATGCTAGTCACTAGGGGTGTGCATGTAGCTTTAGTTGGACACTATTGTGTTCTTTTGCAGTTGTCCTACCAAGTTGGTATTACTACTACTAACTACACATTTGCAGAGCTGTTCTAGTTGGTTCCTAGGCCTTTCACTAGGATTGTCTGAGTAACTACTAAGACAATATTAGGCAATTACTAGGATTAATCTATGCAGTTGCTACGGCATGGCTTATCAGTTGCCACAGTGTTCGGCCAGTTGCTATAACATCAATGGTCTGTTGCCACAGTGCTCTGGCAAGTTGTTATGACATTAAAGGTCAGTTGCCACAGTGTTCTGGCCAGTTGCTATGTCATCGTTGGTCTGTTGCCAGAATGTTTTGGTGGTTGCTATGACATAAAAAGGTCAGTTGCCACAGCGTTCCGGCCCGTTGCTTTGACATCAGTGGTCAGTTGCCACAGTGTTCTGGCCAGTTGCTATAGCATCAATGGTCAGTTGCCACAGTGTTCTGGTTGGTTGCAATGGTCAGTTGCCACAGTGTTCTGGTTGGTTGCTATGGCATCAGTGGTCGGTTGCCACAGTGTTCTGGCCAGTTGCTATGACATTGATTTGCTGTTGCCACAGTGTTCCGACCGGTTGCTATGGCATCGTTGGGCTGTTGTCAGTGTTCTGGCCGGTTGCTATGAAAACAATGGGCAGTTGCTACAGTGTTCCTGCCAGTTGCTATAACATCAACGGTCAGTTGCCACAGTGTTCCGACCGGTTGCTATGGCATCGTTGGGCTGTTGTCAGTGTTCTGGCCAGTTGCTATGGCATCATAGGGCTATTGCCACACTGTTTTGGGTGGTTGCTATGGCATTGCTGGGCTGTCGCCACAGTGTTCGGGTGGTTGCAATGACAGCAATGGTCAGTTGCTACAATGTTCCTGCCGGTTGCTATGACATCAATGGTCAGTTGCCACAGTGTTCTGGCTGGTTGCTATGACATCAGTGGTCAGTTGCCACAGTGTACTGGCTGGTTGCTATGACATTGCTGGGCTGTCGGCACAGTGTTCTGGCCGGTTGCTATGACATTAATAGTCACTTGCTACAGTGTTCCTGCCAGTTGCTATGACATCAATGGTTAGTTGCCGCAGTGTTTTGCTGGTTGCTTCCACATTTCTAGATGGACTCTAGATTAGACTGTGCATCTCAATGAAATCTAGATGAGAAGTTGATTTGTAGGCATTTACCTCTAGGCACTCTGGATGACTGGCAGCAAAACTCTTCCACTCCTCCAGTGAGTAATGCTTCTGGATGGCTGTGAAGAGAGTGTGCTGAAAGAGAGAGCAGACGCCAGTAAACGTCTGGCACTGAGACAGACGGAAATATAAGAGGCTCTGGATCTCAAATCATGGCATTAGATACTGCTTATTACGTTTCAGTGAGATCATGATAATCACATTGATCATTGGTACCCAACAGTAAAACATGACTTTCTCTGGGTTGGATTACAAAGGCTCAGTTGCTGATTCATCGGTTACTTGACTTTATTTAAAGATACACTCACCTTGCTAAGCACCTGTGCCATCTCAAAAGTGCCAGTGGTGTCCATGTTGGCCGCGATGATCGGGATACCATTGTACGTCTGCTTGGAGTTTCGGAATGTAAAGGTCCTCTGCAGGTCAACCTTTGACAAAAATACACAACAGCAACTGTCATGAATGCTTTAACATGTTTATAATACACAAACAATTACTTGTGAAGCTAGTGTTAGTAAAATAAATCTAGTATAGTCTATAATCGATATAATCTATGTACTTAGACATAACTCGTATGTCAGTAAAGAGTATATGGTTGTTGACCTGTATACACAAAAAAAACTCTCTCTCTCTCTCTCTCTCTCTCTCTCTCTCTCTCTCTCTCTCTCTCTCTCTCTCTCTCTCTCTCACTGCTGCACATACATCAGTCACACCACACTGATCCATGAATATCTTGCTGCTGCCATGAACTGTTTTGTTGGGGAAAATCACCATGTTACTCTTTAAAGAGAAAGATTACAGCTACTTCACTCATAAGATAAGTGCTTATTGTTGGCCAGATGAATGCTTTATTACTGCAGATTATAAGATATATCCTCAGTTAATGTTTGGTTTTAAGAGTCATCTGTCTTTATGTTTCATCTGTCCTTTACGTCATCCTGCAGTGAGAGAGAGACAGAGAATCCTTTCAGTGCAGAGACCACTGGCCAAAGTGATTCCAGTTTAGACTATCAATGATGTAACAATGTAAGGACAAAGTGCTGGCAAATGAAAGCATCTGCAAGATTTCAATTTAAGCACATGGATCCTGAAACAGCTTCTGAGTGAGAAAGAAACCTAAAGAGAAATACAATATACAAATCAAAACTCCAAGCAACTGTTCTGCTGGACTTTAGTTAAACTTCAGTTCATACAAAATCTGGAAGTATAAAAGACTTCTAGGCTTACTAAGCTCATAGCACACAGACTGAGTCATTATAAAACACATTTACATGAACAACTGGACATATGGAGTGTGGTATTGTGTGGTTTTGGTCCCATGTCATTTGAAGGGTTAGGTATTAAAGTGTAACAACTATTCACAAGTATCACCCTCTGTCCTGCAGGTCTATTTTTAACCATGTTTTCAGAGCTCCTGATCTCAGGTTGCATTTACTGGTAAGTTGTCATTGACCACTTTGCTTGGCTTGTTTCACAAAATACAGTCTGGAACACAGGCCACAGATCAGCCTGGATAAAAGAAACCAAAATACGGTCTAAATAAATCAAAACCAATCCTGTCATTCAGACTCCATCAAGGTCACTTAGATTTGCCCTTCCATTCTCTGCCACACACACAGACACGCAACAGAGCAACAGTTAGGAATCAAAGCCGTCCTGTTGATGTAATATTAAACCTCCTGTACCTCAAGTCTCCAAGACAATAAACACCGGTTTGTCTCTCACCTCAGACCTGCTCTTCAAACTGCTCCTCTTTGGTCTGAAAAGGACATCTTTAAAGTCCAGTTTGAGGTCAGCATCCACCCGAGGCATAGCGGCAGATCTGAGAGCAGACGGGAGTCTCCTGAGACGGGCTGGTGCGGTCGATGGTCTGGAGCTCCGGGCACCAAACCCGAACCGGCAGAAGAGCAGCGTATTTATAGCGTAGAAAGGGCCGTCACTGCCCAGGTCCCCATTGCTTTATTTGGCAAGGCCTGCAGTCCCTCTCTCAGTCTCTCTCTCAGTCTCGCCCCTCCTCTTGCATTCAGTCAGCAGCAGTGGTGATGATAAATGTGTGTCCTGTGTGGCTGAATGTCACCTATAAACACAGCACATGTAGAACACTGCAGTACTGCGGGTGTGTTCACACTGCACCTGCTGTCTGACTGAAGTACTGCTGCTATCTGAATCAATATATAAAAGCTCATGGGAGATGGAGGGCGGGGAGAGGATGGAGATGAATGAAGATCTTATTTGTCCCTGCCTATTGTGTTATTGCAGGCTTGTGGTTATACTATAAGGAATTGTGTCATGAGCCATGTAGAGACTCTTTGAAGGGATAGTTCACCCAAAAATCTAAATTCTGTGATCGATTCTGTCATCACAAATGCAGATTAAAAAAAATTATGATCTCGGGCACCATTCACTTCCAAAGTATTTTTTCCTACTATCAATGGTGCCCCAGATCTGCTTGGTTACATTTGTGTTCTACACACTAAAAAATATTGGGTTGTTTTTAACCCAGGGCTGGGTAACTATAGGACAGAACACATTTTTGTGTTAACTCAACTGCTGGGTTATTGTTATCAACCATGTTAAAACAACCCAGAAGTTGGTCAGAAATGTGTTCCTATAGTTACCCGGCCCTGGGTTAAAAACAACCCAATATTTTTTAGTGTGTAGAACACAAATGAAGATATTTTGGAAAACGTTTTCTTGTTAAGCAACACAAACAAATTCCTAAAAGTTTGGAACAATTTGAAGGTTTCATTTTAAGTGAACAAACCCTTTTATTTATTTTGCTTTAAATTCAAAGTTATCAATTTATTGTTTAAAATAACATATTGCAGAGGCGGATATATCGGCTGATATTTTTTTCCAATTGGCCAGTAAAGTTCTCTATTATTTAAATGTGTTGTTTGTAATAAAAAGACACTCGGTGTCACTTAATGCAGTGGTTCTCAAACTTTTTCAACGTGCGGCCCCCCGTGTGTACAGAGCGTTCCTTCGCAGCCCCCCTAAAGGAAAAGTAATGACAAATGTATTCTAAAACACAACTTAATTAAACAAAACATATAAAATTATACAAAGTAGTGCTGTTTGTTAGTAGCCTTTTTTGGGGGGTTTAATTACAGAGAATTTATGATGAATTCATTTATTTGATAAAATGTCATAAAACTGGGGTCCCCCTGGCAAGATCTTGAGGCCCCCAGTTTGAGAACCACTGACTTAATGTAAAGTCAAAGTCTGACAGACAGTATCATTATTCTAATCATTATTCACTATAATGTTATGTTGTGTCACACACTAGTTCAACACACTTATTCAAACAGTACCATGAGAGGTCAGATCCACATTCATTTTGTAAATATGTTTAAGAGCAAATGTTTATTTAGTTTCAGCAATCTTCTGTTTGCTCTTATTTGCTGTATCGGCGAATCGGCCATACAGCTGTCTTTGGTATCGGCCATTAAACCCATTTGGTCGACCACTAGTAATTAACAAGACTCTATCAATGACCACCGGATTATAAATACAGGGGCCTCATTTATAAAGCGTGCGTACGCACAAATTTGATCGTAAAGTGACTGTGCGTAGGCAAAAATCCACGGCAAAGTCCATATTTATAAAAACTGTCTTTGACGTGGAAAAGTGCTTAGCGCCACGTCAGGGTCTGAGCAGACGTACGCACTTTTGCTTGTCTGATTGCTGCAGGTTTTTGGAAATATAAGCCATTCTTGCTGTTTGAAATTGGGTTTAAACATTGACAAGCGCTCTTTTATATGTCTGACATTAAAGCAACACCAAAGAGTTTTTTTTACCTTAAAATAACGCTTCCAAAACAGTTTCAGTCGTTCATCCACTCTAAACAGGGTGAACAGCACTTTCACATTCGCTTTGCAGCCCTCTATCGGCCAAAACCGCACTAAAGAAGTTTCCAACAGTCGGGTAGTGGTCCTGTAGTCCGAGTGAATACTACAAAAACTTGCTTTACAGCAGACCTACAATCCAATCAGAGCCAGCTATGCCTCAGTATTTATGACAGTGGTAATGAACAATTACGCTTCTAACCTGTAGGGGGAGCAAAGAGCCAGAGTTCTTTAGTGTTGCTTTAATTACGCATCGTTTAAAGGCGGAGATCTGAAACTGGTCGGCTGCGCGCACAAGTTCAAGTTCATTTACGATTTATGGATTTGAAAGAGGTACGCGCGTTTTCTGCGCGTACGTTCGGTTTATGAATCACACGTACGCATTTTTGTTAAATGATCGTAAGATCAAATGTAGGATGGTTTTTACGCAGCATTTTATAAATGAGGCCCCAGGTTTCACACAAAATGTATTTCCAATAATTAAATTGTGATTATTATTTACAGTAGGTATTATTTATTTACAGTAGGCTATATGTATTGTTCAAAGGGTTTTTAAAGATGTATATAACTTTAAAAAAGTTATATAGATAATTTACTATAGCATGTTAAAATTGCCACTTTGTATGTGTGAGCAAAAATGTGCTGTTTATCGGTGTGTCCTTTAAAATGCAAATGAGCTGATGAAATTTCATTTCATTTATTATACAGAAAAGGTTCAAAAGTAACATTTAGAAACAATTTAAATGAGCCTGACTCGGTTTAAAAACTGGTTTCCAGCAGGTTCCTGTTCTGCAGAACATAAAAACACAATTTACAACACAAAATAAAAAAAAACAGTTTTAAACACAAGGGAAACAAATACAAAGAACTAAAAACAACAATATAATCAGTGCAAACAAAACTAGGACAATTTATAAATGATCAGTGAGTAAGAGTGTTACTGTTTAGAAGAAAGTTTTGTATGCCTTTTTGAAACATGTGATAGATGGGATATCATTCCAAATTTTGGTGCATGTATAAAACAAAAATTTCTGACCATAATTATTTTTATATGAAGGGACTAGTATAAGTGCCTGTGATACTGACCTAATGAAATGTACTTGTCTCATATTGTCTGAGGGATGAATTGCAGCAAGTGTTGGTATAGTAGCATTTTGAATTTGAAAATACAAGATCATTAATATATAAAAGTAAAGGTCCAAGAAACAATACACACAAATGCAAACATTGATCGCCATGATGGTGGTTTGTTGAAATTGAATCTCAATTGTGCTTTAAAGTATTTCTCTCTCTAGCTCTCTCTTTCTCTCTGTACTAAATGGCAGTGTCATGGTTGGATAGTGCAGATTAAAGGGTGGTGTTATTATAATAAGATCACCCTCTGACATCACAACGGGAGCAAAATGACCTATCATTGATATTTTTTTCACATGCTTGCAGAGAATGGTTTACCAAAACGAAGTTACTGAAATTTTTCACATTTTCTCGCATGATAGAATCACTGGAGACACACATATAGCAAAAGTCAGATTTTCATGATATGTCCCCTTTAAAGTGAAGTAATAGTTTTGCTCAGTGTGTATTGTTTCTAAGCTCAAGTAAAGGTCAAGTAACACAATTACATAGTTAAACATAAAAAAAAAGTAGTTTATTTGGTTTGGATGTGTCAGTTGTTTGCTCATGAAGCAAACAGTTTTATTAAGGCAGTAAAAATTTGATTCAATTACATAGTTAAACATTTAAAAAAAGTAGTTTATTTGGTTTGGATGTGTCAGTTGTTTGATCATTAAGCAAACAGTTTTATTAAGGCAGTAAAAATTTGATTCAATCTCCATTTTAAACATCTAAAAATCATGAGATTGTAAATGAATGGGTTTAATTGACCCCATCCAGTTTGATGGTCCAGGCTTGAGCAGGTGTACAAGGCAGATCCGGCAGAAGAAGAATGAGTCCTGATATGTGCAGAGGAGCCCATTTCAGCGGCTCAGGGTTACCTAACAAAGTCACCTGAACAGAGATGCAACACTGAGACCTTCTTTCATATGTCAGAAGTTAAAATAATGCACATTTTATTCCTAAACAGTGTTTTCCGTGACAAAGGTAATTTTATTTTGTGAATATTTACCACAGTTTTGTCAGTTGTTATGGGTGTAGAGAGCTGAAATATGGCCTTCTCTGGATTTGCGGTAAAGATGGCATACACTGTGCTGCCTTTTGAAGTGTACCTGGAAATGAAGAAACACTAAAACTAATGACGCATCCAGAGATTTAATAGAAATACACCACAGGCTAACTACAGCTAATGTTTGACACCAGAAGCACACAGATAAGACAGCAGGATGCTCATTGATCCTGACATAATGAACATATGGAAAAGTATTCACGCGGTCACATGATTAGGGAACAGTGCAGTACTTGGACATAAAGTTGTAGGAGTGGGCTACTATTGATTTTCAATGATGATTATTTCAGTTGGAGATATAAGTTCTTGAAGTTCTCCAAAAGACAATACGTGAAAAGATCCATTCACTTCCCATTAAAGAAAAACAAGAATTAACTCACCAGACAGGTACAGTAGCATTCTCAGTCTGGACTTTCCAAGGCTCGGTTGCATAGATGGCCTCCCCGTTGATTCTCATCCAGTCACCAATACTTCTGAGACGTTCCTCAAACACAGGAGGAATCATGCCTTCTGCTGTCGGCCCTACATTCAACAGGTAATTTCCCCCTAAACTCACTGTGTAGACCATGTCCTGTGAAAACACACCATGAGAGATTCATGGAGGATCATGTAGTATGCTACAGCACCAGACTCCTATATTTCATGACAGTTTTAATAAACATTTTATTTAATCTCAAATTAAAGGGGACATATCAGGAAAATCTGATGTTTTCCATGTTTAAGTGCTATAATTGTGTCCCTAGTGCTTCTATCAACCTAGAAAATGTTAAAAAATCAACCCAGTAACTTTGGCTCCCTTTGTGATGTCAGAAGGGGATAGTACCACCACTTAATCTGCACTGTCCAACCACAGCACTGCCATTTAGTGCAGATATCAACTCACCCAAAAACTGCACATTTTGCTCACACCTACAAAGTGGCAATTTTAACACGCTATAATACATCATCTGGGGTGTATTTTGAGCTTAAACTTCACATATGCACTAAGATATCTTTTATGTCTTAAAAAGTCTGCGAAATGTCCCCTTATGCTTATTTGTATGTATAATGCACTCAAGACAGACTACTTCTAATAACAACACGACCCACCTTTATAATAGATGGCAAATCCATTAATTCTCTCAACATCATATTTCGACGATACCCCCAAGAGTAATTATCCACTGATGTGCATTTTTCCCACTTGTGTTTGGGAGGCTGCCCCGGGGTAAACTTGTCAGCGCAGTTGTAATAACCTCCATGTTTACAGGAACAGCCCGCCCCCCATCTGTCATTGGTCACCACTACATCCTGTAAGGAGTTTGAAAATTCAGTGTTTATAATCTTAAACATTTCAAACGCATTTTAAAAAATGAGAATAGCAAGATGTGAAGATCTCACTTTGACCGGACTATCATTGTAAAGCCAAGCTAGAAATTCTGTGGAGTTCCAGTAGGTGTCAGGTGCTTCCCAATCCCCATCTGACCAAATTAATTCTGGTTTGTACCTGAAAGGACAGACGCATGTCATAAAACTATTACAATAAAACCTTATAGAGTATATGTATTGTAGGCTGTAAAGGTTGATGTGTTACTTCTCATGCACAATCCTGTACCACCATCATGTGATCAATATCATTTACCTATTGACCAGATTGTGGAGTTCTGGCATTACTTTGTTTACAACAAACTCCTGGGTTTTGAAACCTGACTGCTTGTCACTCATGTAGAGGGGATTGAACCACTCAAACAGAGTGCTGTAGAGTCCATAATGTAGAGACCTATATTCACAAACACATTTCAAATAACATGTTAGTTCAAAAACCCACTGAAATGTCTTCAAATCTGCAGCATTGTCCGAGTCGTTGACGTGATTTACACTAAATATACTATTATTCACAGATGAATAATAAGAGTTCTGACATATCATGAGCCTTAAAACACAACAGTTTCCTCATTCTTATGTAAACCTTGTGCATGCAAGAGACAAAACAGACCAATCTCAACATAACACCAACTTTGACCTTACAGTCGAGATATACAACCAACATTAAATTACACATTCAATTAAGTACAATGTTGTTACAATGCTTAAAGGCGGAGTCCATGATGTTTGAAAGCCAATGTTGATATTTGAAATCACCTAAACAAACACGCCCCTACCCCAATAGAATCTGGACCTTCTGTTGATAGACCCGCCCCACACATACGCAACCCGGCATTTGATTTGATTTGATTGGCTATAAGTGTGTTTTGGTAGTCGGCCCGTCTCCTTTTCCAAACCGTTTTTCAAACATCGTGGACTCCGCCTTTAAAACAAAGTTGTGACTGCTGAGTTAGCACTATATTAATTAATTTATTAAATAATTAATGCTATATGTTAACGCTTAGGCTAAAGTTAAAGCTACTGAAGAAGCTGCTCTGAGAAACAGCCAATCAGAACAGAGCTTAACATTATTATTCATGAGCCTTTCAAATAAGGTAATAATAGACCATTTAATTCTAAAGGCAAATAAATGGACATGTAAAACTGTTTCTGGATCATTTTTGCACTTAAAAAACACAAACCTGCTATGCAGATATTAGAGAACAATTTAACAGATTATTTCAATGCATGCTTGCTTTGGCACCTTTAATGTTTACTTCAGTTTTAGGCTCCTATTAATTAAATACTGTATATTTTTACGTGCAAAATGACGTCAGAAGGATCCGTATTAGCGGAAGTGTGTGTTTTGAATGCTTTCTTAATGCAAATTTTCTCAGTGTTTTTGAGCACACTAGAAATCTTTAAGGCTTACATGTTTATAATAAAGGTCACAAAACCTTCATTTTCAAACAAACACTGTCTACTGTACCTCTTCCTTACGGCATCGCCCAAGTCTGCGACCAGATCCCTATGAGGTCCATTATCAACCGAATTCCAGTTCCAGGAATTCGGGGATCCCCAATTCGTAAATCCTTCGTGGTGTTTCGAAGTAAGGACCACGTATCTGCACGAAACATATAAAGTATTTAATATATATACACTCAAAACACAAACAACTATATATATATATATATATATATATATATATATATATATATATATATATATATCAAAAACAACATTTAAATCATCATACTTGGCTCCCGAAGCTAGGAAAACATCCGCCCACTGTTCGGGGTCAAAAAACTGTGCGTGAAAGTCAGGTGCAAAATCCGCGTATGTGAATCCTGGTGGATAGTTTTTCACCATGTAGGCTATGTAATTTGCTTTATGGGCGCCCTTCCAGTTCCACCAGAACCACTCACTCCCGAACCCAGGTACAGAAAACACCCCCCAGTGAATAAAAATGCCGAACTTCGCCTCGTCGTACCATTTGGGCAGAGGTCTGGAGTCCAAACTCGTCCAGTCCGGTGTATATTTAACTCCGATGCATGCTGTGCAAAATACGGCACAAAGAAACAGCGAAATCCGAGTCATTTCTGTGCATATACTGCGATCAGTCAGATGATGATGATGATGATGATGAATGTAAATAAGTGTGAACGGATCGAGCACGGCTGTCAGTACTGATATGAATACGCTTTGATCTCTGTAAAAGAGAAATGTTTTGTTCTTTCTTTCTGTTCCACATAACGCAATCACAAAAACCGAAAAAACTAGTTTATTTCCTGGTTGGTCATATGATTTCAAACATGTGAATACACCACATGATTTGAATGCAAAACTGACGTCATGCAGCGCTGCGCAGACTGAATGATGACATCACAGCACCGCGAGTACTGTGCTTCTGAATCGCTCTCGCGGTACTGTGATGTCATAAATGGAAACCGATCGCTCTGCGCAGTGGCACTGAATTCGAAAACACGCCTGTTGCTTTTTGTTAAATGTAAAAACGACACTTTCAATACATAAAAAGAAAACGGTAAAAGTTGTATGCACTTTTTATTGATTTACATAATTCATAATAAATATAGTGTACGTTTCTCACAGAAAGAAAAATAGACATAAAAAACAATGTGACTTTGAACTATTGGTAGATATCAATTGTAATACACAGGATAAAAAATAATAATAAATAAAAAAACCGTTTATAAAATGATGCTTAATATTACAATAGTAAACCTATAATTAACATGGCAGGTCCACTGAACTGTTTAGGCTTATAGCCGTAACAACATAAACAAATGGCTTTTGTGGACAAAACATACAACAACTTCCGGTTAACTTCCACATAGAATCAATAACAAACCTAGAGTAGATTATTTCTGATAATAAGCTAAATAAACAACAAGTAAAGGACCTTAGTTTAAATTATAGGTAAAGCGTATCAACCACTAAACTGAGCTAACTGTGTAAAATTAATGTTTATACAGATTCTTCAATTCTTGCCTGTCTGCCAAATCCACACAGTGGTGATCCATGTTCACTATCTCCTCTCATCTTTTGGAAACCAAAACATTTTTATTTTTCAAAAGGTATTCGTTCCAGAGGTCATTTTATTCGCTAGCCAAACCGATAAACAAGCACAGACCAGAAGTTAACTTCGGGCCAGACGCTTAACCGCAGCAATGCGCCTGATGAAACCACCTATAATAACACTTTTTGTGCTGTCCTTTGAAGCAAAACAATATTCCTTAACAACTGCTACAACACATTCAACAGCATGTTGTGCCATCATTGTCATATAGCAAAACAGGTTTCATAATCAGACATTACCATTTCAGATTTAAACTAAACATAACACAGACAGAGTAATTTATAATGTAGTTCAAATGTATTTTATAATTGCACCAAGTTATTAACCTTCCTTTCTAACCCCCACATAATAGCTGAGGTTTAGTGTGATGAAATGCTATGGCAGAAATGCAAATTAATCTACAATAGAGTCCCATTCTCTGCCAGTTGTCTGGCAACATTCTGCTTATCGTCCTGTTCCTGTATTGGAGTACTAGCGCTTGGTTCCTCTTCATCCCCTTCCACTATATAGACGGACCAGTCCGAGTCTCGTGCTCCCCTCTCCATAGCTTCAGACTGGATGCTGATGTTCATAGAGGAGGGATCTTCATTGGTTGTAGTAACAAAGGTGCAGCCATCACAAAGTCCATATCGTTTCATTCCCTGCGACACAAGGCCTGAGAACACTCGCCGGCAACCTTTACACACGATGGGCCAGGTGGAGCGATGGACCTGTCCATCAGGAAAAAAAAGATATTTCAATGCATTATAGGGCACTTATTATTGCCTTTTTACAAAATGTAATATAAGTTTCAAGTGTGCCCAGAATGTGTCTGTGAAGTTTCTTTCTTTCTTTCTTTCTTTCTTTCTTAACGCCATACCAGCTTCAAAGGCTATATTCATGGCGAGAATAAATTATAATTAAATCAAAGGATGATTAAAAAAGATGTTTCAAATTTATTTCCTCTAAAAATCTTAAAACCATGCTTGGGCTCGCTTGATTAAAAACCTTTTTAAAACTATCAACAGAGTAAAAACGGTTTCTCACAGGGGTAAATGTAACACAGTCTAAAAGGATATGTTTAATGGACAATGGATTTTGACAACATGAACATTTTGGATGGTTTTCTCCTAAGAGTAAAAATTCGTGTGTCATCTTTGAATGTCCTATTCTACATCTTGTATATATATATATAACTTGATTCCATCGTTCATCAAAACAGGAATTATGTTTTTTCCTCACATCAGGATTTATTTCATGCAACTTATTATTTAGATATTGATCCCATTCTGATTGCCATTTATCTCTGATGTATTCATTTATCGTTTGTTTTAAGTCTGTAAAAGGTATAGAACACTTTATTGGTTCTGTGGATAGTGCTTCTTTTGCTGCATTGTCCGCTTTCTTATTTCCAGCAATTCCTGAGTGTCCAGGTACCCAGCAAAAGTAGATGTTAATAGCCTTTGATTTCAGCATTGATAATGTAATGAAGATCTTGACTATTGTTGGATGATCAGTTTTAGGGCTGGGTATCGATTCAGATGTTCCAGATCGATTCGATTTCGATTCACAAGCTATTAAATCGATTCGATTCCGATTCTCGATTCAACTCAATGAATATAGATTTAATACACATACTATATTAATAAAAAAAGAACAGTGAACAGCAGTTTACAAGTGGGTTATTAATAAAAAGAAATTAAAAGCCACAACACGTCTTGCTTGCGAAATCTAAAATGCTTCCATTCCTCCGTTCAATGTTTGCGGAAATAAATATGAAAAAAATCGATTCTGCTCTTTGAGAATCGATTTTTAATCGACCACGTTTTAAAAAACGATTAATCGAAAAATCGAGGCATGATTTTGAGTCAGTCACTATTAAGAATTTCTTCTGTGAAGATGTTTCAATAAATTTTAATGCCAACAATAAAGCATTTGCTTCTGCTGTGAAGATTGAACTTTGATCTGGAATACGTATTCCTTGATGTTCTTCATTCGAAGCAAAAGCTGCCGTTACCTGGTTTCCAGATTTAGATCCATCTGTGTATATTGGAGTATACTGGGGATAAATAGCTCTTATTTCTAAAAATTGTAGCTGATAATCATTTGGGTGTGTTTCAGATTTTTGATTTTTTGATAAATCCCACAAAATAAAGGGTTTTTTGATATCCCAAGGAGGAATTTTGCAAAAGTGGGTTTGTTCCAGGATGTTTAAATCTAATTTGAGATTTTCCAGATGAGGTTTTATTCGTAAACCAAAAGGAGGAATATGATTTGGTTTTCTTTCATACATTATTGAATACTGGGTTGAAAAAACTGCTGGATGTGCTGGGTTTCCTTTATTTGTTTTTAATTTAATTGCATATTGTAAGGCCAACTTTAATCGTCTGTTTTCCAAGGAAGGTTCATTAGCTTCTACATATAGACTTTGAATGGGCGATGTTCTATAAGCTCCCAAAGCTAGTCGTATGCCTTGATGATGAATAGTATCCAAGGATTGTATGTATGATTTCCTGGCAGATCCATAAACAATACTTCCATAGTCCAACTTTGAACGGATCAGTGTTCTATACAAATTCATAAGTGATGTCATATCTGCTCCCCATTTAGTTTTGGACAAAACCTTTAAAATGTTCATGTCTTTAGAACACTTCTTTTTAAGCATTTTAATATGTGGAATAAAGGACAGCTTATTGTCAAAAATTATGCCAAGGAATTTTGTCTCCTTTTCGACTTTAATGGGAGTTCCATCCAAAAATAATTCTGGTTCATTGTGTAATGAACGAAGTTGACAAAAATGCATACAGACAGTTTTTGTTTGTGAAAATTTAAAGCCATTTCGTACTGTTTACATATGATGTAAACAAAAACTTTTATTCTGCTAACGATTAATCGCGATTAATTGTTAAGCATCCCTAGTTCACACACTGCAAAAACACAAATTATGTGCAAACACCTTGTGAAAGTGGATTTTGCATAATAGGTTTTTGCATAATAGGACATATCCTAGGCTTTACTGAGACTTACAGAAGTAGCATGAGTGCGAAGATGTTCCTGTCGTGTAAATCTCTTGCCGCAGACCTCACATGGAAACGGTCTCTCTCCTGTGTGGCAGCGGATGTGCCTCTTCAAAATGCCTTTTTGTTTGGCTGTGTATGGGCAGAATGGACATTTATGCAGCCTCCCTGTGTGGAAAAAAATGCAGAAGTGTTACAAAACATTCTTGATGAGGTACACAAACATTCATAATTGGTTTTGTGTTGCTCTCACCTGGATCATCCCCATACCAGTCATTCTGAATCTCCATACTGCAGGGGCCACCGGGGCCAAGCATGTCATCCATACGAGCAAATCCACTGGAGTAGCCCAAACTCTGGGAAAAGTGCTCATCGCGGTTATGGTTGGCTCCACCTCGAAACAGCACATCCGGGAACTGCTTCACCTGACAGTTACCGAATAAATTGGAGGACAGCTCAGTGCTCGAGGCCGGGCTAGCGTCGCCGGGTCTTTCACCTTCGTTACTCTGGCCACGGTAAAGAACCGTGTCTTTGGATTCCCGCGAAGACTCACCCTCTTCATCAGGGTCATACTCAATTTTTGGGTGCACCAATCCCAAAAGCAGACCCGGGGTGGACGAGTTGACCAAATCTGGGCCCGAATCGTTCTTTGTCGGAGCATTAACGGCAGGCCGGTTAGGAAATGCTCCTTGTGAGCTTTCACTCTCGGAGTCTTTGCTGCTGCTGGTGGCTGCAGGTGTGGTGATGGCAGCTGTCGGTGCATCATCGGGGCTCAGGACCTCTGTGACCTGTGCCGAACTCCTTTGGTCTGTTTCAGATGTGGATGCCACCGGAGCACCGGTGACTGAAACCGGAGTCACATCATCATCCGGACCCTCTTTATGCTTGCATCTCTCGCCATCACGGTTACAGATCTCCAGAGATGATTTGATGTAGCCCTTACAGAAGTTCACCACATCCGTCATCTGCAGGTAGCTCGCAGCTGACATGATTTCAATGACATTGTTGCTGCGCAGGTCAAGTCGACCTGAATAGAGAAAGTCCAGGATGAAGGAAAACGCCTCGGCTGTGACGATGTCCAGAGAAGCCGTGCTGTGTCTTTGAACATTGTCCTGCAAATAATGCACCAACAGGGCCCGAAAATACCCACTGCTGGCGAAGAGGATATTACGATGGGCTTTGAAAACCCGACCCTCGACAACGATGCTGCAGTCGCAGAAGAAATCCCGCTTCCGCTGCTCATTCAGTTCAGACAAAACTCTCGACAGATATGAAGGGACTTCCATCTTTACTCTCCAGTCATGCGCTTCTCTGCTAAATTAATAAATAAACAACTTAAATACACATAAAGACACGGGTCAGCTAAGTTAGAGAGACGTCGAAAATAAAAAACGACTGTTAGACATCAATAAAGGCGTTTTGAAGATGATTGAAAATCGCACCACTGTATTAACTTATATTTAATATTCCGTTGAATATTTGTATAGACTTTCACAACAATATAAACATAATCAAACTCGTGCTACAAATCGGTGGTTGTAACTTAAGACAAATGAACATAGGACTTAAAATAAACAGATTTTTAACAAACATGACAGCAAGTGAAACAGGCAGCAACGAACAAAACATAAACGAGTCTTGTTTAACGCTACAACTAATCAAACACTGAACAAACAGAGTATTTTATAAACACCAAACTGCATCAAATACAAGCCACGCGGATTACGGATATTAATACATACATTTAAATCATTGTTTGGTTGATATTCATTATGTTCTTTTAAAAATGTCTTCCTGATTCACCACTTCCTGTTTGCTTCGCTGTACTTCCGGTTGTCGTGTCAGCAGCGGGGAAAGCCTCCAGTTTTCCTAAGAAATGTAAATATTTTGTCAAATAGAGATTCTCATTATTAAACATATGTATGTTAATTATATGTGAAATGTAAATTATAATAATAATAATGTAAAATAGATTATTATAATTATTATCATTATTATTAACGTTTAATCTACGACTGGGGAAAACACTTAGTTTAGCTTAAAAAATATTAAGATTATTATATCGTTTTATATACAAATATTAATTTAAATATTATTTAAAGAAAATAATACATTTTAAATATTTATCCAATACAAGAAAGTATTTCGTAAAATAATTAAAATACGCTTAATATATCACAACTTTTAATACTAAAGTATGTTTTTTTTTTAAAGAAAGGACAAAAGTTATTTTTCTTCATTCCAGCTTAAAGTTTACAGAGTGCCTGCATAAGTCTCTGTTGCCTCAGCATCAAATGTTATCATTTAACGTTATTTGAATTTTAAAGTACTAATAAAAAACATCATTTGTAGAGTTTTTCACATCAGTTTTACAATTGCCACTATTAGTGGTTATGTCTTGCTATCTCAATATTAGCCTATGTGAGGAGAAATAGCCTAGTATTTCTAATATCACATATAGATACAGAAGATAGAAGTTTAAAGTTGCAGGCTTGAAGTTAACTTTAGTACAATAATTTGTACTAAAAAACTAAATTTCATTTACATTGTTTTTAGTAGTTGCAGGATTTGTTTGGAAACCTGTAACAGGTTTATTTATTAAAGAACCTGCTGGCTACATAGGAATAAACACTAATATGTTTATGATATTTCTGGACATCCCGCTAATCTCCCAGCCTTAAACTAGCCAACCAATTCAGCACCTTGAAACCTTTTTTTTTTTTTTAGAAATAATATTCAAGTCATTCACATATTTTTAAATAAAATGTTACTATTTATTTTTATCTATTATTATATATTGGAGACTATATGCAAAACTAAAAGTATTACTTTTGGACTAATAGTTTCAAAAGTATTTTAAATCACCACAAGGTGTCGCCAATGTCTATAACATGATTGATTTTGCAAGCAAACACACAATTTTTGATATTTCAAATATATAATGGATATTATATTGAGTCACCACTTGGGTTAAAAAATATTAAAGCAAAGCACATTTGATCAATGTGTAAAGCTTTTCTGTTATCTGTAAAATGGTCTCCTGTTCCTTTTTTGGTTGTTAACGTGTTTTCTTCATGGTCTGGAATGTGATAGGATTTAAATAATAATTAAAAATAGATAATAGATAAAAAGTCTGGATAATTTAAAAGATGGCATCGGTATAAACGTAATACAGATTCTCAAATGTGGATATAAAAGCAAGATGTGAATGCTGCTGTTGGTGGTGTATTTGCTGACTGGGCTGCTCTGGGTCTGTAAGTGAGGTCTGGGTCTGGCCGGTCTGGTGACTGGGTGCTGGGTCCTGAATGGAAGCCATCAGGCGGAACAGAATCGGCCCGTGTGAGGCTGATCATCCCTGACAGGACATCAGACAGCTAGCACAGAAATAATCAGGCTGAAATAAAAGCAGCATCTAACAAACGCTGACTTCCATGAAACCTAAGGATTATAGATGAGGTTTGTCTGTCTGTCTGCTGTCGATAGACAGATTATCACCATATTCAAAGCCACTTTCAACAAGAGGTTCATGCATTTAAAAAGAAGATTGCTGGTGACTGTTTTACTTGAACTTTATGAGATTGTGTCAGCAGTTGAAGTGTTCAGGGTGGATTAGGGGAAAAGTCTCGCCAGTCTTTCTTTGACCTTTGTTACTGTGACACACAAATGTAATAGTAATAGTAAAAGCCCCAAAAAAAATAAAAAAAAATAAGCACTTATGAATATGAATGCATTTGTAATAGCTGTATAAAGAGGTTGGAAAAAACCATGAATGACACTATCAAACGAGGCACAAAAATAATATCGAAATATTAGCAGTGAATGTCTATAGAGAGATAATGGCCATGAAAATGTGCACATTGCCTGATTCACATGCTGACATAAAGATTTTATCTTGAACTTTGCAAGCTCTGCAAAGTGTTATTCTGCTTTTTTGGCCACAATTCTACATTGATGTTAGGAAAGAAAAGAGACGGTGTGTAATGAACCATTAAAATCATGTGATGTCACACTCATGGTGTTATCTACAGTAGCTCATGTGAAAGTCATTTATACACACTTTTGATATGTTTACAATCATTGCAAAACAGATTTTTTATCTGCATGTATCAAGTATATTTGAAAGAGAAAAATATATTTTAGGTTTCTGCTTTGTTTTTCATTTGGTCAAATTTTTATTTATTTTAATCACTATTTAAAAAAGGCATTTTTTTTTACTTATTTATTTTTTATATCTCACACATTTCATGACCTGTGCACCTTGTGTATATGTGTCATTTGTGACTTTGATGTTAATCCTGCAATGTGAAAAAACTGCACATCACGTCACAGGACAGGTCAACTTTACAAACTTATTTTGTGTCAACTACCAATTGACTAAAAGGAAATAAACTGATTGTCAGCTTTTCAGTTTTTGTATGTTAGCTGCTTGCATACATCTGTGAGAACTTAAAACATTTAGATTCCCTTTAGCACAGTTATTTGCAGTGAACACCAAAAGCCCATTAAGTTAATTATGTCAGCATTATCCGCGTGAAGACTAATGCGCGAGGAGCCGGGCCTCATAGCTTATATACCACCCACTATTCCCCTTTCACTGACACACAGTCAGAGCTCTATATGTGGTCTGTCTGTCCAATCACACGAGACACACACTTCACCCTCGCGTTTTCTAGATCAAACGTAAGTCGTGGGAAAAGCCATAAAGCACATCAGAACATCTGACCTGTTGAAAATGTTTGTTTGCTGTACTTGCAGCTGTGTGCAGACAAAGACACGAGGCAAACGGCCTTGACTTCAAAGCTTCTTTGTATTCCAGATATAGATGATGTTGTGACCACAGAGCACTTATAGTGTAAGTGTGTAATAACATCCATCAGAGCTGCACCTCAAGTCAGAGAAAACCCAAACTTTTATATTAATAAGTTTTCATATTTCATACGAGCACAATCATCACAGGGTTTGTTTACAAGCAAACAGCAAGAAAAAAGGTCGCGAATAACTTATTGCTTCCTTTTTCCTGTAAGCTATGACAAAACGCTGTTATCTTTCCTCAACAGCATGTGGAAGTACGTCTTTAAAAATAATTTAACAAAACTATTGTTGTCCAGACTCATGATCTTGAAAATAAAAACCCATAGACAAATACCACTATTTATATTCACTGGAATTAAAACACGTCACATATCACCTCCCCCAACAGGAAAGGCACTTGACATGTATCGAAATCGATCAGTTCAAAGCAGAGACGGAGACGGAGAAAGTTCAGGATGCCAGCTTTTCCAGAGCTTTAATGTCAGGGTGTGCAAGGACTGCCAGAAAAATCAGTGGCCTAGGATTCATATTTCAGAGACAAGATGGATCGTATGGGAGTGAAGTTTAATTTGAACGTGCACATCATCTAATCTGTGCTGTGATGTTATATCTAACAGGAATTCTAAACAAAATTCCAAATCTCTTCCCGAATGAGAAGATTAACAGTGTTCCACAAATCCTGAACTGCAGCCTAAAATAATAAGTTAAATCTCCACAGCCAAGAGATTGAGAGGATATGTATGAATACAAAGTTTACATAACATCCCGTCTAAAATCCATTCATCTCATTTTGAAGACATTCAGTAGACTGTTCTCACTTTATTATATCCTAAAATCTGGCACATGCAGTTTGGTGGGTGGTTGATAAAATATGTGTCTAATGGAGCACTTGAAAGGAGTGTTTTCCTAATAAATCTCAGTTTAAGAAGAAACAGGCAGTATATAGTTAATATTTCTGTTACATTTTCCTTTAGCTCAACCGTTACATTGTAAAAAAAAAAAAAATGGTGTAGTTATGCAACTGTTTACCAGTAACTTACTGTAGATTTAAATGTATTTTATGTACTGGCAACAGTTTGTTTAAAGTTAAATGAACATATTTATCTTTACAGAATAAAATTATAAAAGAACAGCCTCATGCAAAGCATTCTGGGAACCATCATCAACCTTTTTCTGTTGTTTCCTTCATATTTTGGCAGATTTTTGTATTTTATAGTTTTATTTTGTAAAGATGTTAAATGTTTAATGTTGATTTAACTTTGAACAAACTGTTGCCAGTAAATAACATACATTTAAATCTACAGTAAGTAACTGGCAAACAGCTGACGGTAATACTGTCATTTATAGAGACATTTTTTACAGAGCAAAGGTCGTGGGTATGAAACCAGGAAACACACATACTTCTTTTGAATGAAAGCATGTGTCAAATGCATAAACACAAGTCAATAAATAGTTGCTTGGTTTCAATAGTTTGAAATAATTTCTTTATGATATTCTGTATATCTCAAGACATACTGGGCAGCGAAGCAGACACTTTACATTTCAGATTGCATTTCAGACATAAATCTTTTTGGTGATAGTCCTGCACTGTATGGAAATTGGACCATTGAAAGAGAAAGGGTTGAGGCAACACACAGATTTTGAGATTTGGGTGAGAGAGGAGCTAAACCTATCTGTACTTTAGGTTAAACATCTGTGTCTGTTTGATGTTTTACTATAGAGACTCCACACTGAGATTAAGGGCTGGGCAAAAAAAATCTTTTTTTTATTAATCTTTTTTTTACGTGGTAGATTCAAAATTGATTCTCAAAGGCCACAAATCTACTTTTTTCATATTTATATCTGCAAACATTGAACATTAAATTAACGTTAATCTAATCCTCTAGACTGTTCTGACTTTTTTCAGCATACATTTCATCTTGCATAAAAATGTATTGTATTTAACATAATTGTATGCATTTAAAAATTAGAGATGGGTTTTGTTTTAATGTACACAAGTGTTTCTAGAATAAAATAGTTTAATATACAGGTTTGTGGCTCTTAATTTCTTTTTATTAATTACCCTTGTAAATTTATGTTCACTTTTCTTTTTTATAAATATAGTATTTGTATTAAATCTATTCATTGAGTTGAATCGAGAATCAAGTCTAAAAATAGTTCAGAGAATCGTAATCGAATCGAGAATCGCAATCGAATCAATATGATAGCTTGTGAATCGAAATTGAATCGATCTGGAACATCTGAATCGATAGCTCTAGAAGAACACATGTCTACACCAATCTAGAGAAGAAAATCTCTTCACACATCCATCTCATTAAAGATTCATACTTGACTCGTTTTTGATAACTTTGTAAAGAACAAACTGAAATGTCTGGCATTATTTATTATGATAGCATTATTATGATTCTTCTGTGGACTTTTAGTTTGCATTTTGAGTTCCTGTTTCCTGTCTCGTGCTTGTAGTCCTGTGTAGTTTATTTGTTCAGCGTTTCAGTTGACTTTTTTCAGGCTTTCCTTTGTATTGTCTTGTTTTACTTTATTAAACTCCTGACTTGCATTAGGATCCTGGCCTTCACATCATGACCTAGATTCTTTTCTTAACTATACATAATAGTCGAAATCAAAAAAAGATTATTTATGAGCTGAACTATTATGACATTAGTGCACACTTTGTCCTATTTGTTACATGATTCATTTGAAAAATCTTTGGAGTTCTTGCAAAAATCTTGCATTTGCAGCCATTTCCCAAGACTAATAAATGACAAGGTCAAACACTTCAGCCCTCATCCCTTATAAACCTGTTATTAATCTGGACTGCTTTACCAGCCATGTCCACCCTTAAGTGATCAATTCATCTTTCTGTATTCCAAGCAGGATTTGGAGTCCAGACTCTTGTTGCATAGCAACAGACCTCTCAGAAGCCCCTGCTGATATTAATTTACACCCATAGCAACCCAGATTCCCACCAGGCGAACTCGAAAACCCTTTGCCGGCTAATGTCGATTTGTAAATCAAAGCATTGGGCAACAGGCCCATGCACTACTGTACCGAAATCAATTGTCAAATTAAACCATAGGTCATGTTAGGCTGACACGCTAAGTGACTCATTAAAAACTATGAACTGATAACCGCACCGATGATGTGTAAAGGTGCAGTTATTGATATCTGAATAACAACAGAAGTGGTTTTATCGGAAAGACTGTTGGCTCCGGTCTCAGTCGCAGGCCGATGGTTGTGTGATGGTATTGTCCGTTCCAATGTTCCAAGGAAAGCGAGCGGAAGGGCGCGATCGTTGTCCTGCTGTGGAGCTTTCCAGATGTTACTCAAAGGATATGATATCATTCCTGCAGTGTTATCTGGGTAAGCAAAACAGTCCTCAGGTCAACACACTAGGACCGGACCCCTGTGAATGTGTCTGATACACAATCCTGAGACATCCCGCGTGGTGTGCACACCCATAATGCAATACACAGACTTTAAAGACTATGTTTGTTGTTTTTTTCCACCATGAAGAATCTTTTCAACCTCATCTCTTACAGCATTTATACATTTACAAGTTTTTTTATCTGAAGTGACCCATGGTGCATTATTAATGAGTTAGGGGTGTATATATATATATATATATATATATGCGTGTTCACCCATAACCTTGGCGTTGCATGTGTTTGAAAAACTGATAGATGTTTAATCATCAGCAGTGTGGCAAAGAAAGGACAAAACTGAACCCATTTATTTCGATTCATTTAGACCTGAACATAAGGCTTTCATTCAGGTATCGCAAACAATAACAAACCTGTAACTTGTAAATCCTCATCTTAGATCTCTGAGCTCCTTTGTTATGATAATAAACATCTTTATCACTCCATATGTTCTGAACCTCTGATCTCAGTGTGAACGTGACTCAATTCAACACATCAGAATTAAAACTGGGAAGGGGAACACAATAGAAACAGCCTTACTTCTAGATTTAATGGATTTCCAGTGCCGCCGTATAGCCGGTAAACTTTGTGCAAAATAGATCTGATGCAGATAGGAAAAGGCATTGTTTTTCGTTGAATAGTGATTAGAGAGAAAGCTGGCCCATGACCTGTTTCAGCTGTTTTTGCAGTCAATTATAATCAGCGTATCTCAGAGATTTTCCTGTCCTGGGAGTGGAAGCGCTCACTGATAAAAAATGCTTTACTTTTTGTGGGGGTCAAAGGCAACAAGTCTGCTGGGACTCACTGTGTTCCAGTTTTGTTCAAACTATGCTCAAAATAGGGAAATGTTTTACTGAAAGAAGGAAAGAAATACATATCCTCCTTTTAACCTTCAGCACAGTTCACTTGAACATGATTTTTACATTCCTGTTCTCTTTCGCATAGGGCTGATATACCCAAGACTATAGTGGGAACAAGGACACATGAGCAGATTGTAGAAGATCGTCCATTATTTTGAAGGTTTTTAAATTTTTAACGAATTAATTAATTACAGTGAATTCATTTACAAGTGAAATTTATTCAGTGGTCTCCAACATGGCACCAGGTTGCCACATGGAGTCTGTGAGTTGCCTGCCAAGGCACATTTTATTAATAGCCTCAATTTTAAAATGTATTTATTACATATTTATTTATAAGTTTGGCTTGTTTAATTTATGTTAACATTTTAAACAATGATAAAACAAATAAATAAAAATGTAAAATATAAATGTATAACTGTCAGTACAATGTATCTGTATGTAGTTTATTTAAATGATTTTGGTATTGTATGCTTTCATCACTGGTCTTGTTTGTGTAAATAATTTAGTCATTTTATTTCTTCACAGGTTCAGTGTATTTTGATGTCACTATATACACAGTTTAATTTAAATTTTTAAACACAAATAAGAAATTTAAATAATAGTACCTCTTAAGATGTTTTTGAAATAATGTAATTCAACTTTAAATGCTTTTAGAAATTCCAATGACTGTTGCAATGTGGCTTTGTGTCAGCATAACTCAAGAGGTTGTGAGGTTAAGAAACACATTATTGAGAAATGAACTGATATGAGATATTATTTTACATTTGTAAAGGAAAAGTGAATTATCCAATAATACCACGACTAGATAAAGTCAAATAAAAACATTTTTATTCAAAGCACCATAAAGACTGACAATAAATGCATTTGAAAATGGTCAGCAAGCAATTGCTTCGGTGTCAAAAATAAATGGGGATTTTCAGTAAGAGAGATCATTTTGGCTTTGTGCTCATTGAACTGAGCCTGGGATCTTTAAATCCTGATTGGATAACTTCATTACTCCTTCACATATGTCCTTACAGCAACAACATCACCCATTACGCATTTCTGTAAGAAAAGAAAACAAACAACAATAGGTTTCGTTTCTTTTGTAAATAAATGATTTATAACACAGTTATATTTCTGTGTTATAACATTTGTAAATTAAGACCTCAGTAATAGGTATTTAACAAACATTATATATTATGTAACAGACGTATGTTACATTTAAAAATAAAATAAAATACAAAAATCCAAGTTTTTTTAATAATCCAAACTATCTGAATGTAATTACTTTGCATTGCATTAAGTTTAGGCCTAAGCAAATGTAATGGCAAATATATATTTTAATGCTATACTTTGGGTTTATTGTTGGTATTATAAAAAATTCTGAGATTCCTTACAGCTATTAATTTTCCATCAGTGATCTCTCTCTCTATCGTCGTCTCTTTGCCATCCCAGGTCTGTTTTTGCACGAGTTTACCGTTCTCGAGACTCATGACGGTCTGATGATGAAAACAGAGAGAAGTCCATTAACTTTAGATCATAACTTCATCATAGCATTGATATCTTCCAATAAAGTCTTTACAAACCGTTGTCTTTCTGTCATCTGCAGTGGTCTCCTCGAAAGCTTCATTGAGTTTGAATTTAATCTCAGTGGTTTTAAAGGTACTCTGTGATTTCATACATATCAACCCTTGATCATCCACACATAAGATCAGGTTTGGTTTAGTCCTGTTTCCCACCTGACGAGTTGCAAAACCTACGCCTGAAAAAAAGAAAATGGGATCTATGAATTATAATGAACTAAGGCATGTACAAATCATAAACTAATCATTGAGTACAACATGACATGGTTTTAGTTGTTTATGTATTAATAAACAACGAATTCATTTGTTGAGTCATGATGTAGTTAATGATGACTCTTCATTAGTTTATGATTAGTACATGCCTTAACTCACCATAACTTCATATCCAAGTAAGAATTAATTTAGGCATGAGCTCATGACCCTCATTATAAAGTGTTATCAAATAATGCACATCATGTAAATATTGCTCTTGAAGAGTTACTCGAAGGCTACATGTATTCTGCATTGTTTAACTCTGAATGAATCGTTTGCATTATGCATGGTAAAGACTCGCAAATATGTATAGATATATATATTTTATATATCGAGATGAACATACCCAGTGCCTTCATGTACTCGTCAAAGTTGTCGCTGTTGGTCATTTTCCATGTTCCCACGAATTTCTCAACCATCTTTCAAAACGATGTTGTCCTGTATCACTCAACTCCGGGCTAAAACTTTCATCCGATGATCGCGCATCTCATGACCGCGGGCTTTATCAATCACTTCTCCAGCACGTGCATCATTTGACGAGCCAATCAAATCATTATACGTCACTGTGTGGAGTTTCTCATCCTCCCACCTCAAACTCGGGGAAGGGTGCTGGCACAGAAATATCCACGGTCAAAAAACATTTACTGGGGCAGAGGACAATAATCACAAAGATCATACAAATGGTTTCAGGCTTAAAAATAAAACTTTTAAAAATGCCTTTGTTTGACTTTGCCTACTGTATGGTGCAATAAAGATCGCATCTGTTATAGAACAATATCCCTTTGACTTTTTAAAAACTTTTATTGGCGAACCAAAAAAATGGTTCTTCTGTGGCCTTGTTGCCTCTTTTAGAACATTTATATTCAAGTCTTTATAAAAGTGTAAAACTTTTATTATTAATATTATTATTATAACCTTCAACTAAAACACATTGACATCGTCAAGTTCTCTTACCTTCATTGATTCACAAGCAATATTTTGTGTTTTATGCATATAATAACATGTTTGTAAGCATTAATATACTGCACATGCACAACTCTTCTGTAGATAAAACCATGTTTACTCTTAATACAACATAATAGTTAAATATATAATTTACTTGGACGTCATGCAGAATTGGCCCATGTATTTGTATAATTAAATCACAATCATATATTCATTTAAAGTTAATCTCTAAAGAAAGAAACAAAAGTGACTCAAACACACGATGACGTCTTAGATAAGTTTATTGCATACAAAACACACACATACAGTATTTACATAGAAATATACTAACAGCAGACTATTTCTTGTCTTTTGCTTGAGGGTCTTTAGCATTGCAGCGAGTCTGTAGTGCTGACAGCATTTCTTGTGAGGTAAGTTTGGATCCTTTCATCACCAGCCTTTCTCCATCCACTGCCAAAAACCATGAATCACACATCAAAAATGCCACAGCATCATAATATTGAAGCGTCAGTAAACTTCACTTACAGAATGTGATGTCAATCAGAGGCTCTGATCGGTCGTGCTTCACCTCTGTGACAACTTCACAGTTCATATTTGAGGATCTGGCTTTATCAGAGCCGACCATGAAGAGAAACTCTCTGTCGGACAGAAGCAAACCGGTCAGGTTCTTTGCACTTGATTTACACATCGATGAGGTTTTTTTTTAAGGCATTTCATTTATGCAATCATAACATTATCTTTTATGAAACAGCTACAGTAACACACACACACATATTATAGGGCTGACAAAAGCATTATGATAGCTGATTGAAAATGATGCTTGTGTGGCAAATTTCTTAAAAAAAGACCTTGAAGTGTGGGTATTTCAGAAGAAATTTTCAAACTAAAAAACTTCAATAAGTACACTGGACAGCTTAGGACAGAAAAGACCTAGTCAAATTAGCTTTAAAAAACAGCAATGTTTACCATAAGAGCACGGTCTGATGAACATATAAATGCCAGCTATTTCACTCCAATTAAATTGCTCTGGCATTAAGGCCTTTACCAGAGGAAAAGTTACAAATATTAAGTAACGCATTAGAAACAAAATTTTTTAGCATTTTTTCTTAGTTGACTGTACTGATTACATGTGTTTAAAAGTTTACATGCAAAGAAAAGTTTGATTCATAATTTGGCCATAGTGAAAAGCATAATTATGATCTTGTTTAATTTAGCCCTGAAGGTATACTGTTTTTGTTTGGGAAAAGTATAGACATTGAGAAGTGCATGGAAAGAAATGGAACCTATAGTACTACTAATTTCGACCACTATTAAAAGTAGGCGAATTGGGAAGCAGTGCATTTGTTTTCCAACACGACTTTACAAGTCTGCTGCAATTAGTACATTTCATCTGAAGGGGGCGCCAGTAGTTCAATGTTTCAAAACAGAGTAATTGTTAGAGATAAAAAAAGATATAAAAATTGTATATATAATTTATAAAGATGATCTGCATAGTTTTTAGGCGGTATCATAAACATAATTAATATAACAACACTACAATCTCTTATTATCGACATGATTATTATTATTTCCAAGCACCTTAAGCACAAGTAGCTTAACTCTTTACGTAACGTTACACGTAAGTTGCATGATGTTTTTTGTGAGTCCAACTATACAGTGTTGCTTTAAAAGCGCAACAAATATTATAGTTGATCATAAACTGAGAAACACAATGATGTGCAATTTGTCCATGTGATTGACGTTACAAGAAGAGCTCCTACAGAACAAACCGTGCATGCATTTTAATGTTAGCAAACAGTCCGCTTTAACACAAATTGAATACAAATTAATGTATGTGTAATATTATTACCTTGTAGAGCGGACATTAGATTCAAATGGGCAAAACTGAACAGCTATTTTCTTGACCGTCTTTAACACTACAGCTCCTCTGGACGCCGCCATCTTTCTCTAGACGCCCTTTGACCTGATGATGACGTATCAGCCCGCATAATACATATGATGTGTAAAACACGTGTACATGTGAAAACATTACATGTAGATTAATTAGGGCTGTCAAAAGATTAATCGCGATTAATCGCATCCAAAATAAAAGTTTGTGTTTACATAACATATGTGTGTGTACTGTGTATAATTATTATTTATATATAAAAACACACCCAATCATGTATATATTTAAGAAAAAAATGTTATATTTATATATAAAATATTTATATTTATATATAATATAAATTATAGAAATGTATATACAGTATTTAAATGCAAATATTTCTTAAATATATACATGAATGTGTGTATATTTATATATACATAATATTTATACACAGTACACACACATATGCTATGTAAACACAAACTTTTATGTTGGATGCGATTAATCGCGATTAATCTTTTGACAGCCCTAAAATATTTTCATGTTAATAGTCTCAAATTCAAGGAAGCGGATTTGAAAATCAAGGCAAGATGAATATCTTAATGGTTTTAGGTTTATAAACTACTACTTCATAAGTTCTTTAATATGTAAGCCTACATTATGATAGAGTTTTTTAGCTGCGCAAATCTGAGCAAAATGCGTGAAATTTACGATTATGATTTCGGACTAGAGTTGTATATATTAAAGTGTTGTTGTTTTTAGGATAATGAACATGTCCAGTAGATGGCGCGAGTGGATGATGTATTTATGTGACGCAGCACAGCATTTACAATTCACTTCATGACATATTCAAACACCGTAGTCCTAAATGAATATCAGGATGTTTACAATGTGTGGTTGTATAAGGACGAGAAATTCTGCATAAAGACTTAATTGCCTTTAGTCCAATGTATGTGTTGCTTGAAAAAATAATAAAAGGATTTGTGTAATAAAAAACAGATATATTTATATGTGTTCTTATTAAGTGCATTCCAAAACTGGCTCAATGGAACCGATTCTGCTCATATGACTTTCAAACTAAAACACATATTCATACAAATGATTGTATAGATGCATTAAACATTTTCTGATCAGTCATCAGTAAGAAACTTTTATTTTTTCCCTGCTGTAATTTGTTTCAGTTTTATTTTATCAACTGTTTTATTTGACTATCACATACTGTGTTTTCTACTCTTTCTACTTCTTTATTCAAGTCTGTTTTTAATGAATGTTTAGTTCATCATTTGTAATTTGTTTTAAACATAAAACTAATATTATAACTGTCTCTTAAAATAACATAGCATCAGTTCATAAACAGGACAGGTCATGAACATCATGTTTATCAAATAAAGTGCAGCTGGGATTGGCCTAGAAGATATGAAAGAAAATTTGTGTGTATGTGGTTATGGTGTTCCTTTAAAAATTGCTCTGTAACTAACTTTACATTTTTATCTTACACAGTATTGAGATTTGTGGGATATTTATTATTATAATACTACGTAGTACATCTATTGCTAAGCAACTACTGAAACAATGTGCTACAATGGTTTTCTCATCATGTTTCTGTTGGTAATGTTTCCCTTGGTAACTAGTGAAACTCATTATTATTACACTATATTGTAATAATAGTAATTGTAATAATCCAAAACAATGTTACCAACCCAAAAATGGCTAGTTACTAATTACTATTTGTCACAATGTCACCAACGGAGGAAGCTAGCTCTTTTTACAGATTTTATTATAAATGTGACTGCTTTATGAATTATAGAAGTTGTTTAAAAACTTTGGGTACTCCAGTTTCCTCAAACAGGCCAAAAACATGCAAGTTAGGCAAATTGGAGATACAAAATTGTCCCTCCCCCAACCTGTGTATGATCAACTTGTCTGAATAAAACTTGTGTATGGATTAACTGGTTCTCCCCATGAATATAGCCGTAGATGCTGGAATAGTGTAAAGAAATAAAGGAAGAAGAAGAAGAGCCAGTTGTGCTCTGTATTTATTTATCTGTAACTTTCATGGATTCACAGACTGCCAAAATTATGCAATTACCAATTTGTTAGGGTGTAATGGAAAAGTGATAACTAGTATCTAATTTTTGCTGGGCGTATTGAGTAAAGCAATAATATTTCTTTTAAAAGGAGTAACTAGTAATGAGTTATACATTCAATTTTTGAGAAACTTTCCCAACACTGCTGGTGGTGTGAAAACATCTTGTCACTGTTATTTCACCAACACCCAGTGAGTTTCTTTACTGAATCACATTATAATACATGCACTGTTGTGGATACATTTAAACTACACTAGTCAACATTTGAAGTGGATCAAACCTTTCATAAAAGTGGTCTTAAACCAGTACCCAATACCCATTCTTGCCTTAGGGCAACTTTGACGAACTTTTTTGATCCACTTCAAATGTTGACTAGTATATATTTAAACATTGGGCCTGAGGTCTGAACTTCCTATTCAGCATTAGTAAAAATAATGTCAGTAAATGCCACTGGGAGCGGCTTTATTTAAAATAAAAATGAACCAAGCTACAAGCTCAAGACAACAAACAATGTGGGTGAAAACCACAAGGGAGGCGTTTTACAGTGTCAGTGTCAAATGTTAAATTTTAGAATAGCTGTCGTTGCTTCTTGTGTTATAAATTTAGAAGCTTAACAGGAAGTCAAACACAAGGCTTTTGGGTATTCAGTTTAGAAAACAGAAGGGTGGGGCATTAGGGACACTTTTATATGCTGCATACTGTTGCCAAAAACAATGACAATTGTAGACTTATCTGTAGATTTATAAAGTCATTTATACAGTATATTTGTGAACATGTGTTTGTCATTGTAGTAAATAATAATAAGTAAATCCTTAAAGTTATTTTCCCAACATAGATCAGGAGGATCTCTTGAAACTTCATTAATTTTTCTATTAACAAATGCTGAATTAAACCAATTAAACCAGGTATTAGTCATTAAGCCTCATGTTGAATAGTTTTTATAGCAAATAATAATTGTTGCTATTCATCACTTTGTACCAACCAGCTAACAAAAAACCTACAAATACAAGAGCCTGACACCCAAGCATTTTTGTTGCAGTGACGTAGTGACGGCGAAAGTAAAACTACATTTCCCGTGATCCATTGCGGCGCAACTTAACAATCGCTGCTGGGTTCTGTCACTCCACCCCTCCACATCTTTGAAGTGTAGCGGAGGACTGAGGGCTGAATAGAGAGTCAGAGTACCACCGGACCGGTATGTTATATACTGCAGACCTTCAGCCTCGATTTCATCTTCCTATTTACTCATTTATTTAACCACTGCACGTTGCCGCGTGCATACGATTGAGATCTGACCATATACGATAAACTCGACATAGGAGAACAGCTGATCTACGGATGCTCGTGTCGGGTAAGTGCTCGTTTAATAACACAGTCCACTCGATAACAGGGCTTCATGAGTGGAAAAGTTGTCCACAGGAAGGCATATATTTAATAACAATAAATGCATTATAATTGTCACTGCATGTCTATTGAAGTTCCCTCATGTACTATTTAAACGTCGCAACACGTGAGAAGCGGACAGATCGCAGTACATTTATACGATGAAAAATGTGCCTGCATATCGACAGTTACAATTCAACCTTTGACCTCTCAGTGTTACAATAACAAAATAACATGTGTTTAATCATAATTTATTAATCATTTACAATTATAGATGCCAGCATATTTCCTGGGATTCGAACTCACAACCTACTAAACCAACACACTATCAAACCTTGCGAAATCAAAACAAAAAATAGCATGGTTAGTTACTGAAGTTAAACAATGCTTACCACAAAAGAACCATGGTTAAACTGTATTAAAACTATGGTTATTTTTTGTAAGGGAATGCAATGCTGTGCCAGCTTAGCTGCGGGAAAACTGTAATAGATATGTGTTTATTTGGTTTGTGGAATAATAAATACTAGATCACTTCAATAAATGTTTGTCAGACTATAAAAAGGTAATAAAAAATCTGGCTCTTTTAAGAATCTATGACTGAAAGTGGATATCCAGGAACCCTGTCCTGAAGCTTTGTTTTTCTTCAGTTCAGAGACATGATCAATGATAGGGATGTCTTACAAATAGTCAGATCACATGCTCACTTTTTGTTAATAAACATGTTTTACTTTACTGTTCTGGTCAGAATGCCAGTGAGGGTTAATGACCTCTTCTGATAAACACATATTTTACACACAACTCTTCATTATAAAGATTACGTGTCAGGTGTTATCTGTCTGCAAGTCAGCAAACTATAAATATTTGTGCATTATAAATGTCCCCTCTCAGCACAAATAAAGCCTATTGTGAAATAAAGGCAGCCTTTGCAGGTTAAACCTAATATTACAGTGCATTTTCTTAAAGGAGACATGACTATTTTCATGTTTAAGTGCTATAATTGGGTCCCCAGTGCTTTTATCAACCTAGAAAATGCGATAAAGATCAACCTGGTGACTTAGTTTTGGTAAACCTTTCTCTGCAAGCATGTGAAAAAGTAGCTCATTGAAATTTGGCTCCCCTTGTGATGTCAGAAGTGAAATGTTCCCCTTAAATCTATGGGTCTGGATTGAAACAAGCATGTAGACATAAAAACTGTTGGTTTGACACTTTATAAGTCTGGGCAGAAAGCTCTGACTTAGACTTTTTTAAACAGATAATGCTGTCTCGGTTGGCTGAGCGTAGTTTCAGGCTTGGTTTCATCTCTAGCACTGCAGTGCACCTGTGCTTCACATTGAGAGTTTTAGTAAAGTTCCCATTGAAGAATTTAGATTTTGTGGTTTGGTTCAGTCCAAAACGACAGAGCAGATTATCTGAAAGTTTGTCACTGGAAGGTTGGACTTTGTTCTGGCTGCAGGATTGTTTTTTCGATCCAATAAAAACGAGAAGTCATTTGAGTTTAGGATAGATCGGTTTTGGAGCTTCATAGAATTTGGCTCATGAATGTCAAAAGATTATGTGGGAGTGAAAGATGGAAGTTTGAATCTTAAATGGAAGAGAGCTGAGAACTGATGTGTGAAGTCTGTTTTTGCAGTTCAGAAATGTCTGATTGGATTCATGGATGTTTCTACAGCTGTGGCTGGTATGCTTTTACAGGAATCTCTCCGTCTGTGGGTTTGTGCTTTATAGGAGGTGCACTAAATCCTGCCTAAATCTGTGCTTTTGAGACACAATGTGGATACTGATGCTCTGATGCAATATAATCCATGATACTTAAACACATTGTTATTGGGCTTAATGTTATTGTAAATGCGTAAAAAGTTTTTTTTTATCATGGAAAGCCCGTAAAAGGTGTAAGCAAACACAGAGCGACCAAGGCCGGGTCTACAGGTGGGCTAGGTGCCCCCCCCCCCAGATTTTCCTTTTGCACCTCCAAAAAGTCCAGCCAATCAAAAAAAAATAAAGTCTCTCTTTACAGAAATAGCGTCCATTGTTGGCAAACGCTATTTATGTTAGAACTGGCCACCAATGTCTGTGACAATGTTGGCAACATTGACCACGTTTACATGCACACCAAAAATGCGATTATTTCCAATAGTGCGAGTAAGGTCTTAATCGCAGTAAGATGTTTACATGACTGGAGCTAACCTCTTCACTCCGGTTTACATGCAGTTTTTATTTTCGGATTATTCACACAAAGTTCAATGCAGAGCACAAATGATGAACTCACATATATGGTCCACTGTTTTAATTTACTTACGTTAAATGACAAACACGTTGTTATAGATGTATTTCATTATCCGGTGCCGTGATGAAGATATAAATATGACAGTGCCTGTAAAGGGCGTTCACATGATATAAAAATATAGTTTTAAAAATCGTTTTATATTAAAGATAATAGCAGAGCTCACACAACAACTATAACGATAGCGATTTTGGCACATGATGAACGATAAACCATTGACAGCCAATCAAATCTATTTGAACTTGAAGTGCACGCGCACTTAAAATGCAGCAGAAAGCTCATTCATTGCTGAGGTTTATAACATAAAATTACCTCAGGTATCCAGCGCTGATGCTGTGAAATTTTTCTACCACACTGACTACGCCAAAAGGTATGATACACAAACTACTACATTCATTCAGTTGAGGACATCTGCTGGTTTCCCGCTGTGTAAATGCAACAAGAACAGCATATGTACATATTCAGTGACATGTAAACAATTGCAAAAAAGTTTTTATTACAAGAAATATCCAATATTAGGTAATGCCGCGCTCGTTATATCGAATTAGCATGAAGTTATCATTATGATGTTGTCACTAATATATTTATCGTTATATTTATCGTTATAATGTCATTTAAAGGTTTTATACACTGCTGTCGTGTTATTTGAGCTGTTTCTGAATGAAGGCAGACTGCTGACAGCGAGTCGTGTTGGCAGAGTTCATGTAAAACTTCCTAATGTCAAGATTAAAACGAATTTGTGCTTAAGGTGCGTGACTAAAACACACGTGCACTTAATTAGTGCGGTATAAATGCGATTAAAGCGTTTACATGGACGCATACTGCGATTATAAACGGCGTACGCCACCTCTTTTAATGCGACTTTACTTATTGCGATTATGAGCTTAATCGCATTATTTTTATCGAATTATTGCGTTTACATGAGGTAAAGTATAATCGCAGTATTGACAAAATCCCATTATAATCGCATTATTAGGGTGCATGTAAACGCGCTGATTGATGAGACACAGAATATGACTTATGTATTTTTTTTTTTTTTTTGAGGGAGACAAATAAAGTAAAACCTTCAGATCTGTTTTATATATATTTTACATTGAGTGTTATATCTGCACACCCAAAATTCATAAATGCCCTCCCAGGCCAGCAAGCCTAGTACCAGGCCTGCGACCAACCCAATCTCAATGCAAGTCATGTTAAAGTCACAAAATATTTAATTTTTTTGTGTACATGGACATGATTTTCCACTTTTTTGTGCCATTGATCATGAATGTCTTTTTCGTTTCACTCAGCACAAATTTCTGTAGCATGACTCTTTTTTTTTGATGCCATTGTATATATTATTATTATTATTTTTTTTTCTCATTTTTTACCATTGTTGCTTGGGAATGGGGTTAAAACTTTTTTGTTACATTTCAGACATCCCAACCCCAAGCGGAAATAGTTATAAAATCGGAAGAAAAACCTGTAGAAACCAATACATAAAATTACATCCTACCCAAACCCCAAATCTAACACCAAGCGACAATGATTTAAAAGTAGGAAAAAACAATGAGAAAACAAAATATGAAATGACATGAAAAAGAAAGTCATACTCCTGAAACAAAAACCTATTTATAGAAATTCATGCTGAGTAACACGAAAAAGTCATTTGTGCTCAATGGCACGAAAAAAGTGGAAAATTGTGTCCATGAACACAAATAAGTTAATCAAATATTTTGTGACTATACCACGACTTGGATCGGTACAGGTAGTTACCTCGATTTCGTGTTGCATATAAACACCTTAATCCGCTTTCTCTCAGTTTTGTTCATGTGCGCATGTCTCTTCGTGTGTAAAAGATAAATGTCACACACGGAAGTTAACGGCAAAGTAACGCATAAAATTCTGCGCTGAACTCAAGCAGTTTGCATAGAAACTGAAAAATAAAGCTTATGTTACATATACAGAGAGGAGATACAAAAGTATAACTTAAGACAAATTTCCTGTGTTTGTACTATGTGGTGACGTTACTGCCTGCGAGAAACCCGACAATTCTCCAAATCCCATGTAAACGCAGTTTTCTGCATAGCCAGTTTATTGATTTGCATGTAAACTCACAAAAACAGGTTCTTATAATAAGGAGATTTATCCACTTATTCTGTGCATGTAACTACTGTTCTAATGTAGTAAGATACACAAAATATGTGAGATGTAAGTTGAATATACCAAATGTTAAAAATAGCTTGATTTCTAGTTTAAGATTTCTGTGCTTTGATTTACACTTCACATTTTTCATTATTGAGAGTAGACAACATATTTATCCATCTGCACTTACGGTAATGGGGAGCAGTCAGACGCTGAAAACCTTTGCAGAATAAGATTCGAGAAACATTTGTGTTGTCCTTGGCAGATTTGTTTATGGGTGAAGCTAACGGTTGGATTACTCAACAAAATGTTGCCAGGTTTTTTTGAACATAACAAAAGTCACGCAGACACGTGCACCCTCCTGTTGTTAGGAATACATATGGATTTAAGCTAACATGGGTTTATGGGTTCTAGCAGTGTTGTTTACAACATTTGGGTCCAAATCACTATAAAGTGCATCTGGTGTCCTCATCAGTTATCTTCAACAAAATGCAAAATTAATGAAACTCTAAGGTTTTATTATAAATGGCCAAACATTTGCACACATGCATAAGTACAATCATAAGTGTATTGATGTTTTTTTCTAATTTTTTGCTACACTATATTGCCAAAAGTTTTGGGACACCTGCCTTTATATGCACATGAACCTGAATGACATCCCATTCTTAATCCGTAGGGTTTAATATGGAGTTGGCCCACCCTTTGCAGCTATAACAGCTTCAGCTCTTCTTGGACTTTCTACAGGTGTGTTTATGGGAATTTTTGAGCATTCTTCTAAAAGCACATTTGTAAGGTACATACATACACATACATACATACATACATACATACATACATACATACATACATACATACATACATACATACATACATACATACATACATACATACATACATATATATATATATATATATATATATATATATATATATATATATATATATATATACACACATTTTTATTAAAATAAACCAATTGTTTGATCAGGTTTGCAAAACCTTGTGTGCGATTTCTTGATTGCTTAATTAACAAATGAGGGCCAGTTAGTATTATTTTAAATTTTGGCTAAATGGTTGCTAGAATTTATTAAAATCTATTGCATATTTTTTTGCAATAAATGTTTTTTGCAGTAATTTCATTCTTAATCTTAAAAGATTTTCCCCATTAACTAAACGTGTGGTTTATAAAGGGAAACATTATCTTTCTTCAGATCAACATTATATAGTCACTGTATATAACCATCATTATTCCATGACAGGGATGACATCTTTTGTGGTTTGCTTGTATGTTGTTGACTTGCAGTTTATTTATAAAAAGTGCTTGAGCTTAGGTCTCACAGCCTGATGTGTAATATACAGCAAATATAAATTAAATTGCAAAATCTTAGATTAGGGGTCTTCAACTACTGTTCTTCGAGGGCCAGATTTTAAAAATGTAAATATGATGCAGGCAAAACTTTTACCCTTATGTTGACTTTTTATCAATTTTATGATTATATTTATAGCCTATATATATTGTAAATATTGTAAATATATATATGCTAAACCGCTTTTCCATTGTACACTACATTCAGACACGACAGTCAGAGTTCGCCCCCTAGTGGCAGTCGTAATGAAATTTCAGTTTAATTCGTAAATCTGAGCCAACCTGGGAAAGAAGCGCATTTCAGCTCAAGAGCCTTCAATCTACAAATACTGTATAGTTAATAATTTAATTATCAGTAATCAGTCATTTTTAAAATTAAACAAAAAAGGATTAATAATTTTTACCTTGCACCAAGGGCGTAACTTTGGGTCTACCATTGGGGGGGGGGGGTTAAACTCGCGGCATATTTATTTATTTATTGAATCATTTTCTTGTGTAAAAGGTTACATGCTCATTTGCCATTCCTGTATTATAAATACATTGTGATACCTTTACTGATTTAGACTACTAAATCAGTAAAGCAGAGAAATGAAAATCTAGATTGAGAATTATTTAATAATGTTGCTAACATTAGATTTTCATTTCTCTTCTTCTTGTCCTCTTAGTTAGGACTGTTATATTACAGACCTTGTGTATCTGATGCTTAGAAAGACCAATTAAATGTAAAAGCATACTTCATTTCAAGTAGCATTTCAGGTTAAAGGTGAAGTGTGTCTTTTATTGATTGACTACTCATGACATTGTCTGTATATTGTTACATTCTCTAATCTTGTGTTGATTTATTTATCATGGCAAATATTTCACTTATAATGTTACATCATTCTAATGTGACTTAATACTTTATCAATAAGCTACCAGCCACTGTTTAGTGAACATTACTGAGAAGAGCTAACAGAGATGAGACTTTGTAGTTTTGCATTGTAGATGACTCCGTAGATATAACAGGAAGGGCACCGAAAAAATACTGAAAGCCACCATGCGTACATTTTTACATAAACTACAGAGACCTACAGAACACACACGGGACCCTATTATGGTCATTTTTAAAGGAAATCCATCACTTTATTTTCTGTATAGAGCTGCAACACACTAGATTTACTGTAATGAAAGTCAACCTGCATTTGAATACATTATCTGCATGAGACATGAAATGGTCATCATCTAATAATTCATAAATCTCATGGGTTTCATGTGAACTTAGGAATGTTGAATCTCCACTCTGGTGTGTTTTATATGTAGCTGACAGGGTTTGCTGTTATCAGACATGTTTGGCTGGTCTCAAAAACAACAGGACTTGTCTTATCTTGTCTCGCTCTGTTATCAAATAATGGGCAATAGCAATTTTCTCAGGATAGCTGGGTGGTTCCTTTAATTGTTATTTTGTTGACTGCAGGCTTAATTGTTATTTTGTTGACATTTCCGCTCTTAAGAGGAAGTGTCTGGATCTTTCAAGTAAACACAGTAAATTAAATTAAACCCAAAAGTTGCTGGGAAGTGAAAGGTTTCTGACATCGAGTGCACCCTTGTGTGTCATTGTTCTGTGTGTGTATGTTTATGTGTGAAAACCACAGGCAAATTTGACTGCTGCTTTATATATAAATATGTATATATACAGTACATGATGTGTCTCCATATACAAACCTCAATTGTATACTGTTTTGATGTTCATAATTTTAGCTGCAATACAAAACATTTTGCTTTAGCGAGTACATTAACAATCAATGTTCACTTATAACATTATAATAAAAATGTATCATTTGTGCTGTTGGGTCAGACATTTCATTGGAAAGTCAGGTTTTACAACAAACAGGGTTGGCAGGTTTTCACAGCAAATCCTGCTCAATTAAATAGCACAGAACTTTTTAGGGGGGTCCTTCGGTAAAAAACACATAAAATCTGCATTTTGGCAAGGCTTCATCTACTAAAATCACCAGAGCTAAATACCACATTATTGGTGTTGCTTCAACCCACAGACATTTAAAATATGCTGTGGCAACAATGTAAACTCTTTCCCCGCCAGCGTTTAAAAAAAGTTGCCAGCCAGCGCCAGCATTTTTCATGATTTTCACAAAAGTTTAATGCCTTCCAGAAAATGTTCTTCCTTAAATATATAAACAAACAATATATCAAATGAAAGAACAGACCATCTGCTTTAAAAAAAAAAAACGTATCCTACCTTCAGTTCTCTTGTAATCACCTCACATATATGGGAAGGTTGGTTTCTTCAAAAACACACAATTTTGAGCAAAAAGCTGAGATAATTAAATTTTTGTGAAGGACTTTTGATAGGGATCAGATTCAGAGCGATCTTTAAAACAAACATGGAGTTGTTTCTCTTTAACGTGAGGCGTTACTTCCGGGTTGCGGAAGTTTTGCGGAAAGCCGGAAATTCTCGTCATTGGCAGGGAAGCGTTTTCTCGTCAATGGCGGGGAAAGAATTAAAGGAGCCAAAAAGCTATATACACACAGCCTGAGCCTAACTCAAAAGCAAAATGATGCTAGCCTCAGCAAACACTTTGCACAAAAGTAAAAAGTTAAAAGTACAGTAAGGATGAGATATACAAGCATATGCATGTCAGGGCTGTACAGTGTGACATATATGTGGCACGTGCTATGAAAAAACTGGTCTGTGCGATGAATACATTTTCCATTGTAGCACGCGTGAGAAAGGACAGTTTTGCAAATTCATAACAGCCGCTTAATAGTATGTGAAGTGTTTTCCTTGTTTATGTGTGTGTGATATTATAAAAAGGTTTCATGGTATAGGTTTCTTTGCTAGTTTGAAAATGAGTTTTTATTTAGTGATGTCTGCCCACAGATCTATTCTCCTTTTATGTGTAAGGTTAGTGTTGAGGTGTTGTCTGCACTCTCCAATTATTAGCAAATAAAGACTAAAAACTAACTTTAATGCTCCGTATGGGAACTTTATGTAGGTGATGAACTTCATTACTTGTGTTTGTTTACAGACATGATAACTTAATGGAAATGATGAAGTTTTATGTTTGTGCTACAGCAGTTTCAAGCTCTGTAACACCAGTGTTAACGTACAGCCCTGCATGTAGCCAACTGATGATCATGTTTAGTAAGTACTAATGTTTATGGATAGTCTGTCAGTTATGCCTTGGAGCAACTGCCCCAAATATTTTGAACCTTCCTAATGATGACAGATTTCACGGAGAGGTTTGGAGACTGAATGTCGTATCTGTGGAGAAGAGCTGCATAATTCGGGTTTACTTTGGCACACTGCCTGTGGATTGATATGACACAAGTTTCAGCCTCTCTGCCTTGAACCTTTGTTTCAGAGCGGCCACCACAATAAGCAGATGTGTTTATGAGAAGTGAAAAATGCTGTGTAGTGTATAACTGTATGCTCCCATCCCCCTGCTTATGATTTGACTGTGGCGTCAGGTGCAACGGTAACGGTTATGTGTTTATTTAATAATGACGAGATCACGCTGTCTGTGGCCTGTGGCTTATGACCAAGTACTGCAAATGCTCTTCTGTTGGGTCCTCTCTATATATTTACTGTGTTGGCGTATCAGCAATAATTGAAGGTCAGGTTTCTGATGTGCTGCTGAAATCACTGGACTGTCAATGAAGAAAAACTTTTTCTTTAAAGTCATTTATGCTCATCGACTTCATAAGCGTGGTTTGTGAAAGGTGAACTAATTTGCGCTGCTCTTAGTAGATTGTGTTGGTGATTATCAGCTGTTGAGCCTGTGTTATTTAATTTGCACTTTTACCAGGAGATAATCCCACTCCCATCAGCGCTCTTTTGGAATTGCGGTCTAGCGTTAATTTGCCCCGTTTAGTAAGAGTCGGTCAGTAGCTTAAGAAGGCCTCACCACATTTTTGTCCCAACAAGCTATTAGTTGTAGTGTTTAAAAAGCGATTTCTGAAAATATTTCCCTTTGCATTGAACTTTGAGCAAACCTTAGATGTTATTTATGCTCAGTCAGCAACATTAACTAAACTAAAGTTAAAAGGTGAAAATCATTTACCCCTTTAAACTTCCTGATCTGGTGACTGCTATCCAGCGTGGGTGTGGCAGGCCGTATCTGAAATGATATTATAATAACAACCTCTATGGTGACTGGACTTCTTATATCCTCTTGAGACCCAGTCATTTATTGTTGTCCTCTGTAGTGGACATGAGTTTTTAAGTCCAGCATAATTAGTTCAATCTGAAGAGGACATCCCAGGCTTTCTAGTAATACTATATTTGTGTGGATATATTTGTACAGCGCTCACAAACTTTTCACATTTTATGGCATGAAGGGAAGTAAGTAATACATTTTTTGCAGATTATATGTTTTCTTGATAATCATCAATTGTTTTTTTTTAACATGAATTAATCGAGATTAATCATTAGCAGAATAAAAGTTTTTGTTTACATCACATATGTGTGTAAACTGTGTATAATAAATATGTATATATATATAAATATGAACACATTCATGTATAATTTTAAGAAAAAAAAAATGTATGTATTAAGGATTTATATTTATATATAATATAAATTATACATAAATATACAAATGTATATGCACATGTAAACATTTCTAAAACATATACATGCATGTGTGTACATTTATTTATACAAAGTTATTATACACAGTTCACACACATATATGATGTAAACAAAAACTTTTATTCTGCTACCGATTAATCGCGATTAATCGTTAAGCATCCCTACATGAGAGTCTTGACTTAAAATTTAGCAGTATTTCAAAAATGTAAAATAATTCTGACCCTTTCGAAACACGACTTTTATTTGATGTCTTTTGTAGTGGACACCAGGGGCCTCATTTATAAAACTTTGCGTAGGATTTGCGTCAGAAGTGGCGTACGGATGAAACATAGGACGCGCGGACGCACAGAAATAATCGGATTTATAAAACCGTGCGCACGCACATCCTACGCATTTTTCCCTTAATAAATCACAATCAATTCTAAATGTAGCGCAGCTTTTGCGGCTTCATGACACGCCCATAGTTGTCCATAAATAGTCCGTGAAATGCCCACAAGTTAATATGCATTGATTGCGAAATCATGGCAAACACAGAGAGGAAATAAAAAAAAACGTAACTTCACTCAATGTGAAGTAGAAGTTATCGTTGGCGAGGTGGAAAAGAGGAGAAAAATGTTGTTTGGGGGGCACAGTGTGGGCATTACTAATGCCAAAAAAGGCACTTGAGTGGCAAACGGTGGCAGACTCCGTAAATGCTGTAGCCTCACAACCTCGGACCGTGGCCGAAATAAAGAAATGGTCGGACATCAAAGTCGAGGCACAAAAACGTCTAGCACTCTATCGCCAGAGTGTGTCTGCCACGGGTTGGGGAAAGGGGACATTGTTCAGCGCAAATGTAATTTCTTGTTGCTTTCTGAATGGTTTAGACATACGCCATACATTGTTTTATCAAAAATAAAACACACTAAAGGCATATGCATGAATACCATAATTCCGTAGATTATGAAGATATGGTTTACTATGAAAACAACTTTCCCCAGTGGACATGTATCTATTTATTTATCTATCTATCTATATATCTCCTTAATTATCTATCTATCTGTCTATGTAATTGCATCTATATCTGCTCCGCCAGATGGACACATTGACGAGCAAATCAGTTTTGTACATTATTTCATTCTGTGAACTATATTCTTTATGAGGATGAATTGCACAACATGCCAATATTATTGCAGAACATATTTCACTTTTCTTTTAGCAAATATGTGTTCATTTGAATTTCTGTTGTAATTTTCGATTTCTTTATTTTTTTGTTTCACTGCTGATCGATCAAACGGGTGTTCGTGTAAGGCTGTTAATTGTAAGACTTGCTTTGTGAAGTCTTCATGTTATTTATGAGAGGCAGTGTTGTCACTTTCACGTGTTTCTTCCATCTGCCGACAGTGTCGCCATTTCTCATTTCACCCGTTTTTGTGCGTACGCCTGGGTCAGAGCTTGCGTGACGGACAGCACATTTTCCCGTCAAGTTTGCTTTTTATAAATAACAACTATTGCGTAGAGAGTGGCGTACGCCTTCTTTTGTGCGTACGTAACGTTTATAAATGAGGCCCCAGGACTTTGTTCTTATGTTGGCCGTTCTATCACAGATGCTGAGATGTTTTTGAATAAAATAATTTGTAGCACTTAACAATAAAGTTGTATTTGTCAACATTATTAAAAGGATTAACTGACATGAACCAACAATGAGCAATAAAGTTTATCAGCATTTATTAATACAGTTGTTCATTTTAGTAAATTGTGCATTAACTAATGTTAACAAATACAACCGTATTGTAAAGTGTTACCAAATTGTTAAAAGAAAGTCACACCCAGATGAGAGAATTAGGAAATATGGTGCATAACCTTAAATTGCACATTGTGGCCAATTTGAAATTGAAAACAAAAATGTATGTAAAAATAAAATAAATGTAAACATTTTATCAAATGGCAAATACACTGAACATTAAAGTCCTGTTGTCATCTAGAGTGAACATGTCATAAAATCAAAATAAAAAAAAACACATTTTTTGCAATGTGTTTGTTACCACCCCAACACTTAATAAAAAAATTTACAACTTTTTTCCTAGTTCTCAGGAGGACATAAAGTGACCCTCCTAATTTTTCTGTGCTGTTATTTACAGAGGTCATAATAATAAAAAGCATTGGAAAACAGTGACGGGTTAACAGAGAACTGCCATGTGTGTTTTTTATGTAGATGTTGGCATCTCTGTTGTCTGTAAAAATACCAAATACACAGTTCCTTTGCTGGAATAGATTTACATCTATGCATTTGGCAGATAAAATGTATAGTTTAAATGCACTGTGAGTCACTTTTACCCTGGGACCAAACCCACAACCTTTGCACCACTAATATGCAATGCTTTTCCAAGTAAGCTACAGCAACAGTTATGCTGAAAATGTAGTTGAGATTGCTAAAATAACATGCAGAAGTAAAATATAAATGAATCCGCTGTGGTTATTGTCGAAATATAGGAGCTTGTGATTGTGGTGTATTGAGCTGAACTATTAGCAGGACACAGATGTCACACTTTATCAGCAGCTTAGCTTATATCTGGACCTGTTTTCTAGGAAATCAGACCATGTACTTCCTTAATCATACACAGAGAAAGTACCAGGATTGATTTTGTGCATCTTAAAATGGAGCACAAGAAATCTTAAGATAGGAATCATTTCTCTTAATAGTCAGTTAGACACAGCACACTACTCATTCCAGCATCAGTACAACAAATAATACAGCACAAACAAACATTTGGTCAAATTTTGAATAAACTTGACTTATTCTTTTTTTTACACAGTGCATAAGATTGACATGTTTCTTGGATGTTTTTTTACTTAATGCAATTTCTTGCAATTAATTCTGGTATCTATTTTTTGATAAGCGTGATGTTGCCTTTGAATGGGGCATCTTTGGGGTAGAAATCGAACATTTAGAGAGAGAGTGCAATGAATTGGAACAGCAGCGGATGTAGAAATGTGCTGAACTGATCTTTATTTCACACAGGTTCAGTGATTATGGTCAGTGTCTTAAACATGCACACATGGCACTGATGCCCTAAAATGCTTTAATATAAAGGCTTGTGTTTTGAAACCTGTGACTGGATGAAACCAGATTCTGATAATGGTTCTGTAATGTAAATAGTCCACATCATCACATTCCTTCATCCTTTTGCTTTCAAAGCACACGTCAAAGCAAAGCAATAATGGGAGATAGTAGGATGGCAAAATGATGCGATTAAAGCCATTAACCGTGTTATTTTATCATTTGTTTCAACTCAGCTCATTTCCGAGCTTGTGAGTTAGACATTAACTTGTAATTCTGTGACTAAAGTGTTTGTAAGCAATGGAAAAACACCAGGGCCTGATATCTTTCCAGAGCTAGACAATATGGAAATATGCTGCGTTTAGCCTCGGACAATAGCTGGGGGCTCCATCGCAAACAGATTGTGAATGACAAAGTACAAGCTCTGGCATGGGACCACCACTTTGAAAGACTGGGTGATGGGATCAGTGCTATGCATTGGGTTTAGTACAGACTGAAAGAATCCTCTCTAAAAAGCTTGTGAAACAAACTCGGGTCATGAGGGTCCCTAGAATGGGAGTTTCCTGAAGGGGGGCTACGCTTTAGGGGAAAAATGGGCTTTCATTGTGTTTTTTCACTACTCTACAGACTTTATTACAATGATAATGGCCTTCGTTTCTGATGCCCTTTGCTTACCAAAATATCTACTGGTCATGGTAAAGTAATGAGGATTATGCTAATTCGTACCAATGTGATTATGCGAATGGTTAATAGTCTATAACACTATTATATTTCTCTCTCTCTCTTTCTCTCTCTCTCTCTCTCTCTCTCTCTCTCTCTCTCTCTCTCTCTCTCTCTCTCTCTCATGCTTGTATGGATGTTTAATCTGCCCAGATGATACCAGTGTTTGTCAGTGATCTAGCAGGATTTCATATTTCATCGGATTTGTTTTTCCTAAAGTCTCATAATCTAATAATGAGATTAGGATTATCAAAGTTTGAGTCATTGATTTTAGTCTTTGACAGATTGTCATCTCAGGTACTTTACTCACGAGTACAAGTGTACAAGGATGAGCACAGAGCTATTAAATTTATGGTAATGTGGTGGATCATGATCAGCAGAGGGTCTTGTATCACACTGAAGGGGTTTATTTCGTGATAACAAGTTTTGAGCGGTAGTTATCTGAAAAGATTAAACCTTGGAATGTTGTGGCTGGCCAATCAGAATCCAGCATTTTAGAGAGCCGTGTCGTAAGTGATTGATATTTAAATGGTTAATCGACGCAGCATTATGAAAAGTTTAACACGCAGTGTGTGGCAGCGTGTTTTCATAATGTTGCGTCGTCGCATCGCAGGTCATGTGACAACAGCCAACCAGTCAGCTTCACCCTTTACTAGGGCTGCACGACATTGAAAAAATATGCAATATGCAATTCTGCTGTTGAATGTTGCATTTCTTGCGATATGTCTATTTCATAGAGAACTGCTATTTTTAATCAGCAATTTATAAAAATCTTTTAAATACGTAATCACACTGAAATAAACAGGTAATACTGATGTAATTAAATCTAATTCATGCTAAAAACAATTACAGTACCGTTCATTTTAGGTACAAGTTCAACGCTGTCGTTTTCCTTGCTCGTCTCGACTGCCATATTTATTTTCTGCTCTCCGTTTTGAGCCGCTAGGTTCACTGTTACGCCTGTGGTCTAGCCAATAGTATAACAGTATAAGACCTACTGGTATTTAGTAAGGCCCCTTCTGATTGGTCTAATTTGGACAATCTAAACATGCAACACACAAATGATAGAAACGCAAAATACATACATAAAGTGATAAATAATGTCTACCGTGGTAAAATCAACATCGATTACAGTACCACCGCCTAATGGTAAGCACATTGGAATAATTTGGTGATGAATTAGTTCATGTTAAAAATTGCATACATTGATATTTTGACAAATTTGATAATTCAGATTTATTAGGGTCTGTTCTAGGAAAAATGAAATACTACTACTACAGTTTAAAAACATTCATTCTCATTTAGGATTAGTTTTTCTTTCAGTCCTCTGTTTGTGGTGCAGAAAGACCTAGAGTCCAATCTGGAGGAAGCATTAAAATTACTTCTGCAGAACAGTAGAAAAAAAAGAAGTCTGGGAACTGAAGCCTTTGTTTTTGTAATCTAATGAGAACTTCAAACCAGGATGTTCCAGCGGTTATATAAGCCATACTACTTCATGTGAAGTTTGATATTTGACGAGTAATTATACAAGAAACATTTAGAGACAGGAAGAAAGAGGAGGTGGGGCTTTTTTTGAAAGTGTGGTTGGTAGCGAATGGAGAACAAATGTTAGTAACAGGAAGAGATCAAGGCCTAGTGAAAATGGAGTAAAGTGGTGAGGGCAGCGATTCAGGATGTACAGAAAGGAAATCCCATTGATAATCACACATCAGGACATCACTGAAAGAGACATTTACTATAAAGAGATGAAGAAGGGGATTCAGTCTGGGACCTGTTGTGTAAGACTGGTGTAAATATTATTATGCTGTATTTCTCAGACCTGTTAAAACATGTATAGCTCATAATTCACTATAAAATCTATAGAAATAATTAACATTGGCTTTATTATGACAGTAATGCTAAAGGTTTTATTGATATAATTACTGTGTATAATTACTTTATTACATCAAGAAATAATATTATAATAATATCGCAAAATGTGTAACTATCCTACAAATACAATAGGCTTCATATTCTTATGATATTATAATTAGGGCTGTGCAAAAATATTGATACAGTTAACTATCGTGATACATTTTCTATCGATATTTCAATCTCTACTATCTGTATTTTTTAAAGCCATCAAATCCCTCTGTGTGCTTCAGACGACCTCCTCTGCCGCTGCTGTAATTGTCACTGTTCAGTTGTCTGTCATATACGACAGATAAGTTAGCGGGAGTGAGAAAATGGCAGAAAATGTAAAAACACCTGCAGCTTTCAAAGCCGACGTGTGGAAGCACTTTGGCTTTAAAAAAAAGCTTTAAAAAAAATTCATCTCTTTTTGATAAAAAAAGGGAAAGTATTGCAATGTACCGCAACATGCAGTGTACAGTATCGTATCGTATCGTGGTACATTGCAACACAATCAATGTATTGTGTTATGTACCATATCGTGAGGCCCTTGCCAATACCCAGCCCTAATTATAATTAATTTAACGTGTACATGTTTTATGACATGCACCCTTTGTTGCAAATATTTCACAGGTTTGTACTTTTCATATAAATATACTAATCACGACATGAATATATTTAAATAGGCATGAATCATGACATTTTATACTGTCTAAATGGAGCTTAAAGTAAGGCTGCAAAACAATTAATCGTGACTAATCGTTTGCAGAATAAAAGTTTTGTTTACATTATAAATGTGTGTGAATAACATATAAATACACACACATGCATGAATATAACTTAGAAATATTTACATGTGTATATATATATTTTTATTTATATATCATTTATATTATAAATACTTAATATATAAATATATTTCTGTCTGCTTGTGTGTGCATTTATATATACATAACTCTAATACACAGTACACACACATATTTATAATGTAAACAAAAACGTTTATTCTGCAAACGATTAGTCGCGATTAATTGTTTTGCAGCCCTCCTTTAAAAACCTAAAGTAATAGCATTCACATGTCTAAACATCACAGTATTACCAGTGGCGGCCGGTGACTTCTTTTTTCGAGGGCGCTCAATGTGAAGTTCATCATGTGTGTGGTTCCTTTTTTTCAAAATATGTGTTCTGCGCTTTAAGCGATCCTGTGTGCATCACATGTCTTGTCAAAATAAGTGCCTGCTGCAGACGCGTCTAAAGGGTTTATGATAAAAAGAGACACTCGCGTTTGCCAGATACTCGCATAATCTCATGCGTAATTACAGTTTACAGTTAAGGGAGTGTCTTGCATGTGTTTTGTGAACGTGAGCGTCTCTTTTATCATAAATGGTTTTGACGTGTCTGCAGCAGGCACTTATTTTGACAAAACACGTGATGCACACACAGGATCTCTCGACATGCAGAACACATATTTTGAAAAAGGGAACCACACACATGACACTCCGAACACTTATTTTGAATTAGCGCGTCCTCGGATGAGCAGTCACGAGCCGCCACTGAGTATTACTATGATAATGTTTTTATGTTGCAATGCAGAGGTCATCAGACAGCATTGACTTTATACTTCAACCCTTGTTAGACTGCAAACTATTTTAACAAGGACGATCCTGCAATTCCAACACCCCTTCTCATGTTCAGTCACATGATTCCTCCAAATATCTGCAGTGGTGTCAAAAGTATTCATATTCATTACTCAAGTAGAAGTATAGATACTAGGGTTAAAAAAGACTTTTGTAGAAGTTGAAGTATCAACTTAAGCTTTTTACTCAAGTAAAAGTGAAAAAGTACTGGTTTCAAAACTACTTAAAGTATAAAAGTAAAAGTAATGTAAGGAAAAAATGTCATTACGGAAAAAAGCCTAGGCCGCACCACAGGGGCCTTTTGTGCACTACCCTATCTCCTCTAAAACATGTTTCTAAAGGCCATAATAACTATAGTGTTATATTAAAAATGTTAATGTTAAACAATTTGGGATGCACTAGGGCCAGGGGTGCGCAACATCAGTCCTGGAGTGCCGATGTCCTGCAGATTTTAGCTCCAACCCTTATAAAACCTTGGCTACCTGTAGTTTCAGGTGACTTTATAGACCTTTATTAGTTTGTTCAGGTCTGCTTGATTAGACCTGGAGCTAAACACTGCAGGACATCGACATCGGCACTCCATGTTGCCTACCCCTGCACTAGACTATCTGTTTCAACCACATACGGTACATGCCCATTAAATAATGAACGCATTTTAGTACAATGCAAACAAATACATTAAAGCAGTGGTTCTCAAACTGGGGGCCGCGAGATGGTGCCAGTGGCCCAAGTTTTATAATATTTTATGAAATATATTACTTTATTATAAATTCTGTGTAATTAAACCTCAAAAAATAAGGCTACTAAACAAAAGCAATACATTGTATAATTTAATATGTTTTGTTTAATTCAAATTGTAAGTTTTAGAATGTTTATGTCATACATTTTCTTTGGGGGGTCGTGAAGGAATCCACTGTACACAAGGGAGGCGAAAAAGGTTTGATAACCACTGCATTAAAGAACCACATATGTGTACTACTGAGCATTAACATGTGTTCCGTAGAGAGGAAGATATGATGACTAGTTGCCTATAAATATTGTAATGGTGCAAAAAGTCAAACTTCAGAGCAGGGCCGCTGCTGGCAAAACTTTTACAGTGGTGCCCTCTTTAGTTAAAAAACAACAAAATCACACACAACTATAGTATGTGTGAGAATAGAAATATGCTATTATTGTTTTCATTTAAAATTTTATTTTGACAGCAACACAAACTAAAATTATACAAATATGCAATTATATATTATAGCCTATATTCCTGTATCTGTACTTGTGTAGCTAATGGACTTTAGTATACTTTACTTTAGTCAGTATAAATCCAAGCAATTAAGGAGAATTACTAAATGTCTTTCTTGTAAGTAAATTCAAAATGTCAGGTTTAAGGAAACAGCTGATGTCTATTAACAAAAGCAAAAGTTGGTATGTATGGTTATGTGTTTGATTGATTGATTTAACACTCAAGCATTCAGCTAAGTAGGTTTTGTTAATGCAAATAAAATTTAGGGTAGTTATAAGCATATACAAAACAACAGATGTCTTTAGCATAGATATCTTTGCCATGCTTCAAAACGCAACGCAGCACAATGTCATTTAAGTTGAACAACTGTAGTTACCTGATATAAATTGGTATTGTTACACTATTTAAATCACACAGATGAGTTGGTGTCAGCAGCCAGCTATATATTTACACAGGCTTGTGAATGTGAACTGACCTGAAAGTGATGCGCGAGTGTTATTTCGTACTTTTCCATTTGAAGACAGAATGCCGCGTTCTGTTACTGTACAAACGGATGGCGGATGATATCAAAGCATCGCGAGAGGAAACTGCTCCCCATGCTTTCTAATCGCTCTCGCGGTTCTTTTATGTTTCTCTGTGCAGCGCTAGAGAAACAAACTTTTGATCATCTGCAGTAAGCTGGGGGGCGGGGATTGCGTACAAACCAATAGGGTGTCGGAATGGTGTATGTTTATACTTCTCATCCAATCACAATCGCATTTATCTGGATGATGCAACTTATCAAGATAGGTTTTTTTAACGATGACAAGCCGGAATGAAAAAAAGCAAACAAGCCGAAATAATAGAAGTAACGAGGCGATTTTTAAAATGTAAGGAGTAGAAAGTACAGATAATTGCGTGAAAATGTAAGGAGTAGAAGTAAAAAGTCGTCTGAAAAATAATTACTCCAGTAAAGTATAGATACCCAAAATAGCTACTTAAGTAAGGTAACGAAGTATTTGTACTTCGTTACTTGACACCTCTGAATATCTGACAGGTCATTTGAGATTGACTCTTTTCATCACTTGGGCACCTTCAAGGCAGAACGCCAGCAGCAGCAGCAGGACAGTTTATAAGTGTTTATAACACAGTCAGGTAAATCTGTTTGCCGTGATTTCAGTGAGACTTGTAAAAGCTGTAAATGTAATTTTTCTATTTTGACCCCCATTTGTCATTGGTTAGGGAATGTGAACACACAGGACCTTAAATCACACACACACATATACAGTAGCACTCAGTCCCCCATGACAAACAAAATTTTACCCCAGCTGTTCCTGCCTGTTTAACCGTCGCTGTGCAGAAATAATTGGTACAGAACATTCTGGAGAATGAAAATGCGACCAAATCTCTGTGAGGGGAACAGATCATAAAAACAGATGTCTCATGTTCCCTTCAAAACTGTAAATAAGGCTTTATGGTTTGGACCGGTACTAAATATTGTCACGTTACACTTGCTCGCTCTTTTCACTCGTAACACACAACGATCATCTTTTCAAAATAAAATATCTTGGGTTAGTCACATGATATCAAGTTCTACTAAAAATATTTTAGAATGATTCATCGACGGTTATTGTCTCATATTAGCATGCTTGCTCCATTTCTCTTCATTTATACGTAACTGTTTCTTCTGACATTTATAGTAACTTTTTTGAAAACGCCCAGCGGATAACTGTTGTAAGCGTTTAACGTGACTCATATCTTTGTAAACCCTGCTACTCACAGCAAAATGCAATGCAATGTGGAAATCATATGAGTAAGAGTTGATTTAGCGAGATGAGCAGTTTCATATCTGTTTACTAACCATCACTTCATCTGCAAGGTCTTGTTCAGCAGAAGAGACAGTTTCACTCTTTATTTCTTTCTCTTACTCTTTCACTTCCTGTTCACTCGCTCTTATATTAAAGGATTCACATCAAAGAACCGCTGTAGTGTTTGTCAGCAGGTGTATGGTTTTTATGAACGCTCTGATGTATTCTGTCTCACATGCTCTTCATTTGGTGGCTCATAAACCTTTGGGGTCTCACTTTTTAAATGTAAAGGAAAGCAGGTTAATGCATTACTCTTTTGAAGGGCTTGCTTTTTATAGAGATGTGGCCTCTCTGCAGCTGTATCGACAATAAATGAAAAACAGCTTATTCATTAGTCTAAGACTTGATATTTTTATTTACCCAAATTGATAGTTCAGTTTTATTCCATCTCGGAATCTAATTTGTAGTCCTGGTAAATAAATAAAAGTCCATCACAGGGAGTTTTAAAAGAATCTCTCATGTTACAGTAAGTGAATGTGACAGTTTTCGTAGTGATGGGCAGTAATTGATATTTCCCATCCTGCGCTCTCTGATCGAAGAGAAAGAGAGTGGAAATACAAAGAAACTCAATTCTGTACAGGCTGAAGGAATGTATCACTTATCTGATTTGGGAAAACCCAACACCATTCAGATTCAATTGAGGTTAGTTAGAGGAGACAATAACCTTGTGCAGCAAAACAATTCGGGTCTGAATGGATCCAGAATAGGGTAAAGAAGCGCTTTTTCTCTGTTGATCTCAGTAAGATTTTACAGGGGCTTCAGAAACTTTATCAGATGTAGGATGAGGCAAAGATTGTATCTTATGGGCCGTATACATCAAACGTGAAGTCAACGATTTGCGTGAATAGATTACATACAAAGTCAATGCAAAGACGCAAATATGCACAAACCCGTGCAGGGCGATGCGAATTACGGCAGTTGTGCAGCACGATTGCCGCAAATATACGCTATCCGTCTTGAGCCTCATTCAGACCACCAGCGACTTTCTCGCTCTGTCGCCCGTCTCTTTCAATGAGGCGTTTCTAAATCTGGTTGACATAAACAAGTGAATACCGTCCATTCCCGTAACTGACAAAGGTAAGATGATGTGAACTCCACTGCTTCGCTCCCATTGGTAGTCACTAGTGATGCACCGATGTATCGGCCACCGATATTTATCGGCCGATTTTTGATGAATTTGAAACCATCGGCATATCGGCAACAGCACGAGGAAGGCCGATACCGATTGTTTATTAATTAACTGCATAAAGAAATCCATTATATGTAAAAAAAATGAGTTAATGTTGTTAATAAAATAAATGTTGAATAGCAAAAAACACCTTTGAAGGTTGTCATGTTGTCTTATTATATTTGTTTTAGCTTAGTTTGTGCCTCTCTTATTATGTTGGTCAGTTAAATGTTAATTAGATTCAATCCATGTTCAGTAAAAATAATTTGATGCAGAAATAAACTATCTAATAGACCAACTGTATAGTATTGTATACAAGTGTTTAATATCGGTATCGGCATCGGCCAGAAGTTGCCTGTTTAAATCGGTATCGGCCCAAAAAAATCTTATCGGTGCATCCCTAGTAGTCACTACTGAAAATCGATCATCATTTGCATAAAGTTAAACTTTTCTTAACTTTCTCTGGTCGCTGGACACGCCCATACAACGGTCATTTTCGCTGGTGTCGCCAAAAGTCTGCAAGCTTTCATTGAAATGAATGAAATTGCGCCTCTCTGCCACTACTCAACAACGACACAAACTAAACTTAGACTGACTGTCTGTCTTTGGGCGTCAAACGTGTCTTCGCGCAAGTTAAAAATATTCAACTCAAGCGAAAAATGTGCATGATTGCGAGTAATCTAGATCAAGGAACGTGATGCTTTGCGTTTGGTGTGTACGCAGCATTTCTCATGACTGTATGATTATAAGTAGGCCTATATGAAAACAGAAACTTTTTAAATGAACCACAAAAACTTTTAAAAGCACACATGAAACAGGAAGTTATAGTTCTCTGTTAAAACCGCTGCTTAGCTTTATAACATAAAGGATTCTCCGGGTTTTTCCTTCTTCTGGTGGATGTAAAAGTTGACCTCGTTCATTTCAGCCCTGAGACGCTGTCATAATCTCTTATTGACCTAGAAATTCATTGTTCCAAGCTGTGAAAATGCCACAGACGTAGAGTATTTACAGTCATTTTCACTTCTACTATCGTATGCATCTACAGTACTACATATCATCTTAAGTGAAGTTTATCTATAGATTTCACTAAGAATATACGTAATTCATGGAATCATGACCTAGCTCCATAGGAGCACATTCCACTAATTCCATTGGGAATACTGCTCCACATTCCACTTGTGTTCCTGTTAGGACTTCTGTTTGTGTATTTTTAGGCTGGAATCTTTCTCTGCTGCTGGCTGCTTTATTTAAGGTCCCAGGACCAGGGCACTAACCTTAAAAAAGTCCAGTGAAATATCTCCTGGCGGTGCAGGCATTAAGTCTGGATTTGTTTTCTCTTTAATTATGAGGGGCTGTACTCCCTGTGTTTACAGCAGAGCCTCTGAAAGGAACTAATCCATCATCCTGCTTGTCCTCTCCTGTGGGAGTCGGAGATGTGAAGAGCTTTCTGAGAATGCACTGGTGATTATGTGAAGACCAGCCGCTGATGTCACAGACAGAAATCAGGGTACCCGCGGAGTCTTAAAAGTCTTGAAAAAGTATTGAATTTCATTTTTCAATATTAAGGCCTTAAAAGGTATTGAATTTCACCTCAAAGTCTTGAATTTTTCACGGAGGTCTTAATTTTTCAAATGATCAATAGATTTATATGCTGTTAATTCATATACAAAACTCACGTGCACGAAAACCACGCGCGAGCGATAGATATGAGCGCAGAACACTATCCATGTTCGGAAAAGAACAATATTCGCGCGCGGGAAAGCATTCTCGCGTGTTCACAGAACACTATTCGCTCGCAGAAAAACGTCCTCCCAAGAGCGCACCTCTGTTCAAAGTGCCAAACACAGCCACGCGAGCAAAGTAAAAAGTTAAGTAAAAAGGCTGGGATGATAAAGTAAAGGCTGGGATGAGCACTCGCTCGACTTTAACTATGCGCTCGCAGCTGCACAACACGCACTTGCTCGATCAAGATGACTTGGGACTGTGGGGGCGGGACAATGACGGGTGTCCAAGCACCTATGATTGGTTGTTTGATTTAATCAGTGACACACACAATCTTCTGTTCCACAATGTCTCTAGTAAATCTAGATAGAGAAGACACGTTTTTATATGATCATTATGTCGAGAAGGTAATTTATATGTTAAACAAAAGTCTGTGATCCATGCAATAATAAGCTGCAAACAATAACGCAAATTTGAAAGCTATTATATATTTTGTTTACTGTTTAATTAGATAATATCATCTTGCAATATATACTATAGGCTACATATTTACATTGTCACACTAAGTTAGCATTAGAAAACTTTAGAATGGTCCTGTATAAAAATTAACAGAAAAGATTAACAAAAATATATCTGTATATGAGCTTGTGTCCAGTTTTTTGTTTGGTGCAGTGAACAGATCTCTTGTCTTTTTAGGGTCAAAATAGCATTACATTTTAATTTGTTGTTGTGTTTGAGGGGTTTTTGTTTCATTTGCCATAATATGGTTAATTTTGTTTGTCAGTATTGTTCTGGTTCAGAGCATTACTGATGAGTGTTATTAGATGTTGTTATTATCTTAACTATATTAAACAGCAAAAAAAAAAAATACCTTAAAAATGGTGTTATTGTTTGGTTTGCAGCTTATTTCATGGATCAAACAAGGCTATTGTTTTAACATAAATTACCTTCTCCGACATAATGGTCATATTAAAACGTGGCGGGCTGCACAAGATAAAGAGGAGGGCCGCATGTGGCCCCTGGCCCTCCAGTTGCCCATCCCTGATTTAGGGATTTTCAAATTTACAATAAATGTACATTTAAATCTATTAAATCTATTTGATTGTTGGTTTTGATTGTTGGGTAAAGATAAGGGTTAGGCTATTTGGGCCTTGGACTCAGCCTTTCAGAGGCATGTTGTCATGAATGTTCAAACACTTGTAAATAGTAATTATTTGAGATATATTACGTTATTTAAAATGATTTATTCTACCCGAATGGGTGCGATGTAGGTATTAAATTTCATTTGAAGTGGTATTAAAAAGGTCTTAAAAAGCCTTGAATTTAGGTTTGACAATCCTGGGGGTACCCTGGAAATGCTGCTGACCGATGGAGCGTTTGCATAGAGTTTCTTTTCTTAAGCCCGGAGTACAGTCGGTTTTTTATGTGAACAGTACACGAACGTACGCACACGGCCGAACGCACAGCCTTGCAAAGTATAGTTTATTTGACTAGTACGCATGGACATAAATACAATGCCCTTCCCTTGGCTACATTCTACATCCTCCTGTAAGCGCATGCGTGACCTGCGAGTAAAATGTACGCTGGGTTTGAGAAATCCGGCGGTTCATGTACAGTAATAGCGCACTCTTCTGACAATGAAAATTGCGTCATGCGTAAACTATGTGTAAATAATGAGCCATACTTTGGACTTTACACTGTGTTTGGCATCACCAACCAAAAAAACATAAGAATTTTCTTGCTCAGATGTTTCTTTTTCATAGCTCAGGAGATTTGATAGAGATCTCAGTTATCTTTCATTTAAGGATCAAGTTTGTAAGTATTCGTAAAAATAAATTGAATGAAAACTTTAAGAGATTTGAACTGCACTTCTCATGTTAATGCTTTCCTTGGACAATTCATTTAGCTGTTTTTCCTCGCTTTTGCAAGTTGCTTTAGATAAAAGCGTTTGTTATATGCATAATAATTGTCTTCAACAATATTGACTTCTTAACAAATCTGAGTTCAGTTTGTGTTGAAATCTTATCTGAAACGCTAATAGAGACTTTCTCTCTCAGGAGACTCAAGCAGAGGTTTCATTTGCTCTTCATTGATATCTGGGAGAAATAATTCATACATTAGAGAGATAGATTTCATCTGGTTAACATAATGCTGTTGTGATTGAGGTTCTTGAAATTTCTTAAAGGGGGGCATATCATGAAAATCTGACTTGTTCGAAGTGCTATTATTGGGTCCCCAGTGCTTCTATCAATCTAGAAAATGTGCAAAAGATCAACCCAGTAACTTAGTTTTGGTAAACCATTCTCTACAAGCTTGTGAAAAAATAGGTCATTGAAATTTGGCTCCCCCTGTGATGTCAGAGAGGGATAATACCCCTCCTTAAACTGCACTATCCAACCACACCACTGCCATTTAGTGCAAAGATCAACTCATTTGCATTTTAAAGGACACACCCAAAAACTGCACATTTGTGTTCACACCTACAAAGTGACAATTTTAAGTGTATTTTGAGCTAAAACTTCACATATGTATTCTGAGGACACCAAAGATTTATTGTACATCTTTAAAAAGTCTTGTGAAATTTTTCCCTTTAAAATACTTCTTTTAATTACAATAACAAAAAAAACACAAACAGATCTTTTCTCACATAAATTGACAGCAGTTATTAATATTTTGACTTGGGGCAAGTGCATATTTTTGGACTTTATTTCTTAGCCCAACCTTACAGTAACCTGGCCTGACATTCAGTTAGTTATTGTCCACACAGGATTGAGGTCAGATATCCCCTCGATGGATATGAGGTTTTTCATCTTGAGAGGAGGAGAATATGATGGCTGCTATAAAAGAATCATTTTAGCAGAATTATTAACGATGCCGTATAGGTTTTAGGGTGACATGTCAAACTAGCTGACGGACAGTGAGCTGGGAATCTCTCTTTCATCATATTTCATGCTAATGACTCGAGCTGCTCAAATTACATCCTGATGGAGTGATCAGGCAGCAAGCCAGGCAGACATGATGGGTAATATGTCAGTGTTGAAGAGAGACGTGTGTGTGTGTGTGTGTGTGTGTGTTTAGCAGTTCTGCTTTAAGTATCTAGGGAATTAATGCAGTAATGGAAGACATTAAAGCAGTCAATTCAGATGTAATTGCTGCTAATGGAAAGTGGTTTTTCATACCCTTTCTGACAGCTCCCAGTGCAAACACCAGTACAAGTCATAAACTCCGCCCTCTCCATGCCACGAACGGGAATCGGGTCAAAATAAAAAATAAATTAAACTTCCAATTAAATTTTCAGAAAGATGGTTTGGTCCTTTAAGGCAGTGGTTTTCAAACTTGGGGGTGGGGCCCCCAGGGGGGCCGCGAGATGGTGCCATTGGGGCCCCAGTTTTATGACATTTTATGAAATACATTAATTTATCATGAATTCTGTGTAATTAAACCTAAAAAAATAAGGCTACTAACCAAAAGCACTACTTTTTTGTTTAATAATTAAATGGTTTTTTTATTAAAATGTTGAGTTTTAGAACAGTTTTTTTGTCACAAATTTTCTTTGGGGGGCCGCGAAGGAATGCTCTGTACACAAGGGGGGCCACACCCAGAAAAAGTTTGGGAACCACTGCTTAAAGGTAGTTGTCATCACACTGATATATGTTCAATTGTTAATTTTTGTGATAAGTTTCATTTAAGCTAGTAATTTGATGCAATGGAAACAGGGTGTGTCCTTATGATTGACATTTGTGATTGACAGCTTCTTTGAGTGGACTCTCGGAGCTTTGAAGGAAAATTGAAGATATAACTAACAATTCATTTTGTGATTTTTGTGTTATTTCACACTGACAAAATGAGTTGTTTTTAATTTACCTCATTTTATCAAGCCAGTCAAATGAGCTGTTCAAGGGGCGTGGTTGAATTGGGCGCGTGAGCGTTTGGGCAGAACATTGATACTGCATCTCCAAGCTTAACGGACGATTCCTTTTGCACATACCCTGGCTTCATTTTAGTGTAACATGTCCGCGCCCATCGTCTGACATTTTACGTTCAGTTCATTACAATGGAATGAAGCGGGGTTGGCTCATTCTTTTTTTTTTACAATCTGTAACCTCAATCCCCATAGACCCCCATGTAAAAATGGCCAACTTTAAATATTCAAAATAAATATGTTTACAGCCTGGTACAAAAAGTGTTTTGGGTCTATATAGCTAATTTTGCCCTGTGAGGGGGTGAAGTATTTTGTAACTCAATCAATTTTAATTATATTAAGCCTTAAAGTTTTGCATTATTAAGGGCGTGGTCACTTGAGTGACGGCTGAAGAGCCATTGCTGTCACAAGAGTCGAGCTAGGCGGGCGTGGTTTCAGCAACCAGCCACCTTAGCTTCACCCACGTCCCGCCTCTTTAAGTGACTGCAGGCACCGCCTTCTATTGGCTTCAAAAAAGCTCTTTACAAACCTATGTGTGACGTCATGGACACTTTTTTTTACAGTATATGGTATAAACACATTTAGGTATTTGCAAGTTAAACTGTTCAAATGCAGCAAGTGTGACTTCTGTGGTAGTCAAGGACTATAAAAAGGAGCTGTGATGTCTGTATTGCTAACTCATCAGCTCTGCTTATTTTGGGGTTAACTAAACCTTTAAGGAAATTGCAGCAAAGTAAAAGTGTGAGCTTCAGTTTTATGCTCACAAACTCTAATACCGGCATGTTTGACTCATTTTTTGTTGTTGGCTATGGACAAGATTTTATGCAAAATGTGTCTCTGCAGTCTATACTGTATGGTAGATGGATGAATAGTGAAAAAGTGAGAGATTTTAAAACCATTAGATAGAAAAGACCAATATCAAAAGCTAACTGCAGATTTGAAATTTCAAACCAGTGCAGCTTCGCAGGCTCTCTAATAATACAGCGTTCATGACAGAAGGACTGTAATCATGAGATTCAACTCTTACTTGTCTCTGGATGTAGAATATAGCAATTCTCATAATGATGATTTATGCTTTACAAAAGTGCATTATTTCACCTCTTCATTATTTCATGCCCTTGCAAAAAAGCTTAAGAACAACAAAGTGCAGTAAAAACACGCAGGGGTTTTTCATTGAAGTTGCTGTGTTTATACATTACATCACCGTGTGGGAGAAGTACTGAGTCTCTTACTTGTAATTACAAGTTTGGCAAAGACGTAAAGGGCTTTTACAAGTCAGAAGCTCATAATTATAATCATAAGCTGTGCCGATAGTAAAGGTGAGAGAATGGTTTAATTGTACATCACATGAATATTCATTAACATTAACACTGATTACTTTTGTTTAGACAGGGAAATGAAACATGCTTAGAGAATAGGTAGAAAACTTTGATTGGCTTTATTAATATTTAATATCAGATGAATATTTAAACATCTACATCATGTTTTGCAATCTGTTATAAACTGCACTGCTTATTAATTTGCTACACACTGTGATAGTAAAGATGAGTGTTAAAGGGCCAATAATGTCCATTTATAGGTGTAATATAAGTCTCAGGTGATGCATCTGTGAAGCTTCAGCTCAAAATAGCCCACAGATCATTTTTATAGCATGTCCAAAATGCAAAAAAGCGCTGTTTTCATAAATGCAAATGAGCTATAGCTCCTCACTTTCAGTCACTCTCAGACAGTGAGCGCTTTCAGTTTAAATAGATCAGATTTCTGTGAATACAGTCTAAGACAAACACATTTAGATAAGCTTTTGAGTAAAATGAACCTGTTAGTCAGTGGGCTGGGCTTTATCAGTGTGACATCACATTAACAAGAGAATCAAAACTGCATATCTAATGAAACTGCTCTGATTTAATGGGGATTAAAAAGGAGGATCGGGTGATTTTTTTTTCATTGTAGGATAGGGTGGGGCAGTAGTCAAACACTTCCAACACACATTTATGTCTAAACACCTTGTAAAAGCAGATTTTGCATAATATGGGCCTTAAAGTTATCTGCAGTTTATTGATCAGAAATAACTGAGGACCTAACAAGAGTTAAACTAACACACACACACACACACACACACACACACACACACACACACACACACACACACACACACACACACACACACACACACACACACACAGGGTCACTTCACAGATGTCTAATGTATTCTGCTCAAGCTAAGCTCTGTGAGGATGGCAGTCGCTTTAATTGCTTCATTTCTATTCTCTGTCATCTCAGCTCAACTCTGTATTATGGATTCAGAGTCAGGCCCATTTTAATTCATTTGCTGTCATGAAGAACTGCTTTTAATGGGATGTTTTAACATGTGCACTGCATTATATAAAAATAACACTAAATTCAGTTCATTTCAGTTCATTTTCCTGACCGACAACCTTAGCTTAACTGATTCAATTTTAATAAACGGCGGATTGTCATTTTTCATCTAACGTTACCACAGTGGCCATTTTTAAAACAGGACACATTTCAAAAAGTTTTGTTTTTGCGTCATCTTTCTCTGTTTGTGCAAAAAGAGAGATGTTTATGGTCAGGGTCTTGGACAGAGGTGATAAGCAAAGGTCTGTCCAGCTCCATGCAGCTTCTTAACCATACTCAAGCACGGACACATGTGCAGTACAAATAATTTCTCATACAATGAGAAAAGTGACGAGATGTCTGTAGGCGAGGTCGACATGCTCCCTGCGTTAACAATTATTTTTTTTTCTTTTAAAGTCACCATGAGACAGAAGTAGCGATTGTCTATTTGTCCCCGTGGTGACATATATCCGAGTGAAATGGCTTCTGAAATAAATAAAGGTTGTGCTGGGCTTGAATTTGTCCATCGAGAAATGATTGGATCGTTTGGGTCATGTTGATAATTGCTAATCGCTGCAATCTTTTCCCGGACCCTGCCCACCTGCCATACCAAATGACCGGAAGTAAAGAGAGATTGTTTCCAGGAGGGGAGGAGATTTGACACATGATTAAAAAATTTAATAATGAAGCGTACAACAATAGAAAAATAACAAATCACAGTTTTTAATTTTAATTTCATTTCGACTTTAACAGATAATATTAATCGATTATAAATTTGTTAACAGTTACCCGGTCAATATGAAAATCCCTATTTTAAAGGAGTAGTTCACCTAAAAATATACAGTATACTGTCATTCACCCTACATTGTTTGCTGTTTTGTGTATTATGAAATCCAAAAGTTTTTTTATTATTCAATACAATAATGGTCCATATAGTCAACAAGGCATCAAATTAACTATAAAACAGTGGCGGCTCGTGACTGCTCATCCGAGGATGCGCTAATTCAAAATAAGTGTTAGGATTGTCACATGTGTGGTTCCCTTTTCCAAAATATATGTCCTGCGTGTCGAGAGATCCTGTGTGCATCACGTGTTTTGGCAAAAGAAGTGCCTGCTGCACACGCGTCAAAACAGTTTATGATAAAAGAGACGCTCACATTCCCAACATACACGCTAGACACTTCCTTAAAAGTTAACTCTGAATATGCATGAGATTATGCGAGTATCTGGCAAATCCGAGTGTCTATTTTATCATAAACCCTTCAGACGTGTCTGCAGCAGGCACTTATTTTGACAAGACACGTGATGCACATAGGTTCACTCGATGTGCCGAACACATATTTTGAAATTACGAACCACACACATGACAGGAGACATACAAGTCACCAGCTGCCACTGCTATAAAAGTAGTTAATGGGATTATTTGCACTAGTAAAAGCTTATGCCCTACATTTATATGTGTTTTTGTCATTTTTTAGACCCTAAGATATATTGTCACTCAGGCCCGGCACTAGACTTGCTGGACTGGAGGGGCCGTCAGGAATCGTGGGTGGGCAGCCATAAAACTCAATGTAAATATACTGTATATAAATCAGATCTGAAGTTTTACTTTATTTGTCTCAAACAGAAATAAAAGGCTATAGGCTATATTTTTTGAAGATATTTTGGAGAGTACCAGCTGCCCCTGAGTGAGTTGTTAATGTCAACATTGTATAGATATTAAGGTAATGACATTCAATATGTGGCATCAATTCACCTTAAGCCAATGTATGGTGAGGTCATTCAATCTTACTACCTCGACATTCATGACATTCATTCCTGACTCTATCATACACGATGCTGCATGCAGTCAATCATATTTTTTCTAATGTATATTTTAAAGATGTGTTTTCTTTAAGTTATTGTCATAGAGAATAGTAGTAGTTTTCCTGTGAGTTAAATACTGCTGAGTTTTGTGTAGACGTGGCCTTGTTGTCACTATTAACTATCATATGAAAAAGATTTAGTTTGATCTTTGAATCAGTTACATCTTACACATCTGAAAATACATTATGATGCACATTAAATCATTTCAGCATTGACATCGCAATATTCACATCTGCAACAGTCATGTCGGAGAACATGCAGGGCATTTCTTAAGCAAAACCTACGGCAGAAAGAAATCACAGATTCAGTAACATTTCACATTGTGAAAGACATGGTGGTAACATTAATATGACTCCAAAGAAAGGTTTATTAACATGGTCTGGTTGTTTGACATGTGGTCAACAAATATTTCTCAATGTACATTGCAGAAAAACTAAATATTGCAAAGTCAGTTTCTTTCAATATATTGTGCAGGCCCAGATTGATACCAGCAACCTTCCAGACGTCTATCCTTGTTTGTTATTCAGATTTCTCCTATTCAGTACATACAAGGTCAAGGCATTTATATTTTCATCTTTAGTGTGATATAACCTGATTTGATGTTGCATATTGTGGAGAGAAAGTGATGAGCGAGCAGGACAGCGAGAAAGAGATGTCTTAACAAAAGCAATATGGTTTCACAGGGTGTAGTGCTTTGATAAATGATGTAAAGGAAAGGTCATTGTAAACGTCTGCATAGCTTTGTGCTGCCTGTTAACCCCCCCTTCTGCAAACACACAACCACACATGCAACAGACACACACTTGTTTGACCATCACACCCCCACCTCCATGTGTACTAAATCAAATAAATCAGACACCTCCCCCCTCCTGTCCTCATCACAAACACACTTCAAGAAAACCACAAGCAAGGGCAGAAACCATTTCTCCAGTTAGTGATGGTAACCTCATTACCAGACATGATTTATTACTGGATGTAGGATTTATCGTAGGTTCTCCTGTGAGCAGTGTAAACCTTGCAGGAGAAATTAATATTGCTATATATGTAAGGTATATTGCACAGTCAACGGTCTGGGAACCCCTTTATCAAATGCATTTTTGTTCAGCGATAAAAATGGTTATTTCCCCTTTTCGGCTTATTACACAGCTACTTATCCAATAAAAACACACACGAAATATTGATTTGAGGTTGAATTTGTGATGATGTAAACAGAGACTCTTGTGATACGATTGGGATGAAACCAGCATACGCAGAAATAATTAGCAACAACAGGGATTTGATGATTTAGGGCCAGATTTTTTTGCCGTTAAAGTCGCCATGAAACCGAAGTATCAATTGCCTAATTTTCCCCGTGGTGACGTGTATCCGAGTAAAACCGGCCTCTGAAATGAAATAAGGCAGGGCTGGATTTGAATTTGTGCATCGAGATCTGATTGGATCATTTGAAGTTGGGTCGCTTTGCTAATCGCTAATCGCAGCGATGGACCCCGCCCACCTGCCATACATTTTGACCAGAAGTAAAGAGAGATCGTTTTTAGGCGGCGAGGAGATTTGCATTTTTGATTAAAGATTATGAGGGCACATTAATTTTTTAAAATTAATGAAACTCACAGATAAATCATTTCTAAAAAAACCCCCACAATATTACAAAACAAATTACAGTTTTTTATTTTACTTTTCATTGCGACTTTAACTAACAACTGTCGACTAAAGACGTGCAGTGGATCATTAGTGCTGAAAAGGTGTGGTTATATTTTTGCGACTGATATTTTGCGAGTTTCCCTTTAAAGCCCGGGATACACTGCACGATTATTGGCTGTCCCAGACGAAAGATTGCCATCGTGAAACAATCGCCACAATTTCTGTTATCGTGGCTCTTCATCGGTGATCCTATGTCGTACAGTGAGAGAGGTTCAGAGACGTCCGTTTTTCCGGTCTTGCGTCCAAAGATAGCCTACGATAGTTTTCTGACAGTGTCAGAAATTCAACATGATTACTGCATAGTGTGTTTGCTGCTACGACCTGCGTACTGGTATTTGTTTACCACGAGCCAGGGTTGCCAGGTCCAAGAAAAATTTCCAGCCCAATGACAACTTAAAACCCGCCCAAAAGGAATGAAAACTAGCCCAATTTTTACCTTTGTCCAATTACAGTTGAAAAATTACAACAAAGGCTCTAAAATAAACTCTTACTATTGCTTTCAATGTACTTTCCATGCAGATGAACATTTTCTTAATGCACTTAAAGGGCTCTATTTTCACACACTATTCTGTTCTAAACAAAAAAATTCTACTTAAGTAATTCTTAAGATTATCTTAATGTTAAATGTACCCAACCGGGCCATTTTGAGACAGTATGAACTCTGCCCTTTTAACATACTATCTATGTATTTAAAATTTTCTATTTAACTTGAAAATATCATATAAAGATGGGTTCACATAGTGTGTAAATATCCTCTCAGTATAGACGTAACTTCTTACGTAAGGTAATTTCTTGTGATATTAAGAGCAAAACGTGCCCCTCCACTCACTTTTCCACTGACTTCCTGACGCTACAGCTGTCCTTGGGTTGACAGGTATTTCTTATGGGATTAATGCACATTAGGAAAATAAAGTCTACAGATAAAAAATGTTAATTATAAAACTAGCCCAAAAAACCGCAACCCGCGGCCCCCAAAATTTTTCCCGAAACTGTATTTTCAAAATAGCCCAATTGTGCGGGAAAACCGCAAACCTGGCAACACTGCCACGAGCGCATGCTGGTGACGTTGCGCAATGTGTGACGCTGCCGCCGAAGCTTCCGTGTCATCATCGTACAGCCTACATGCCTGTCGTACCCGAGTTTAAACGATCCATGTCGCACATTGTGATAAGTTAATGATCTTATAAGAGGGCAAAAATCCTGCAGTGGATTCCGGGCTTTAGACGCAAAATTTATAGGAGGATATTATTTAACCTCTTAAGACCCAAGCTTTGGTTTGACTTTTTTTGTTTTCGATTTCTTCCCGCTATTTTGGGGTTGGAAAGAACCAATAAATAAAAAATATTTTTCTTTGAACATAAAGCAGTGTAATTGTGTACAGCAGATTTCACATGTTGGTGCAACAACAAAAAATGTGATGTCTACATATGTGGACACACCAGGTCTTGAGCGATTTACTAATGTTTGTGATATCACTGATGTTTGCAATCTGTCAAATTTAATCATGTCTTAAATCATTTAGCACTTGTTGCTGATAGGAGAAGCATCACAGAGATCAGGATTTTTTAAGTTGATTAGGAATGCAACATATTATGTAAAAAATATTGTTTGCCAAGCCATGTTATTTTTTTATTTCCTGGAGGAAATGTAAAAGAAGTCACTAGGAGAAGTCACACAAGACCAGGTTTTAAAACTTCTTGTTAACTCTCATTTTTTGTCCTCCAGTTCTTTTCAGTGTACTATGGCTTTGTTAGCTGCGATTAAACACCCCAAAGTTTACAGCTGCGATGTGGTCTGTGGTCCTGAACTCAAGCACATCAGGTGTTAGTAGATCACCCGCACCTCATCGGCTCTCCTTATTTGCGACCCTGAACTAATTTGCGCTGCTCTTAGTAGATTGCGTTGGTCATTATGGAAATCAGCTTTTGCGCTTGTGTTATTTAATTTGTGCGTTTTTAGTAAATAACCCGCAGATATTAGGAATTGCACTTTCACGCTAATTTGCCGCGTTTAGTAAATCTGGCTTTTAGTGTTTTGGTGGTCATGGTAAAAAAATATTAGATAATTTTCATAAGAGGTCCATTTCCATTATGTATGAGAATATGGACAGTATATTACAGTTGATCATCTCAATATCAGACACATGAAGTGTTGTGGTGAATGAGTGCATGTTATTAGGCTGCTTAGGTTTTGTAAGATCCAGACCTCAGCTAAGTGTACAGCCAGCTTTTAATGAATCCATTTGCTTTGATGTTGCTGGACCGAAGAGCCCTTATGAAGAAATATGATATTCTCATGTCAATTTGGCCACTGCATTAAAACCTCATTGCCCTGTAGCAACCTCTCTGATAGGCCGAAGAACCAATGCATGGCAGTTGATGGGTGTGGTCAGGAGTTGTATTCGAGGATGATGGGATACACACAGGTTATGTATTGTGGTGAATCTCTTTAAAGGTGATTCACTTGTACCTTAACCACATGAGTTATTCTTATACCAATTCATTTATCTGCACAGTGATGCCTCTCAATGGAGCTCCAATGTCAGACACCAAAATGATCACTGTCAGCCTACAATGTTAGTGGTACTGTCTAGTATCAACTAGTAATGATAAATGCATTAAACAGTCACAGCTTCTGCCTACAAAGCTAAATAATTTGAGTCCATAGAGCGATAAAAGGAAAAAAATCAGTTCCTTTATAAAGGAATGTTAGGATTGTGTGTTTCTTGCCATAAAAAATAAAAGACTGGAAAAGTCATTTAATGGGGGAATGTGTTATGGAAAGCTGTAGTCTTAGAGCAAGGCAAGCAACTGTTGCCTTTTGCAACAAAGCCATTGTTCACTATACAGTATGTACCATTAACAGATCACATGTAAGAGCCTTATCTATCTGGATCACCTCACAAACGGTCACAAACTCCATGTATGTGCCTACATTCTTCTATCTGTGTCTTGAGATCTGCAGCGTCTGGTTGACATAGATCATAATAAAGAAAGGAATGGAAAAGCAGCATACTTGTAGATAAGTTGGTTCATAGTCATAGAGAAGCACGCAGTAAAACTTTTCTCTTCGGGGATCACGAAGAGGCTGTGATGATTTTGTGGAAAAGCACAGCTGGATAGCTCCGGAGAATGCATCCGGTGATGGATTTCCACTCGGGCGCCAGCGGCATCTATTGAATAAATAATTGCACAGAAGTGGGAGTAAAGCAATGAGGAATTTTAAGATGTTTTTCTGCAATCAAAAGCTTTGGTAATAACTCATCTTCAGCAGATCATGCTCGAAATGAAGGAAAGTTGGTATTCTGTGTAGCTTAAACTTGTTTAGTAAATCTGACCCACAGTATTGGTAAAATGGACCAAAGTGTTAATGCCTATGAAAGAATAAAACAACAGATTTTATTATATACTTCTTGTATATATATGCTAGGTTGTTTCAACAAGTGGTTTGGTAAATGCCAACGGTTGGTATAAATTACCTTGAAAATATACATTTTTGATCTAACCATAAGTTAAAACAACCCAAGCATTTTTGAGTGTGGGGTCTTTGAAAAGTACTTTAGCACCCATTACTCAAAATCCTGAAAACAGCCAGCCCAACCCTAGAAATCCTGGACACAACCCAACCCCCTACTCATCATCACCCGAGGCCAAATCATAGTGAGAGAGAGAGAGCGCTGACCATCTTGTGCCTGCAGTGTGAGAACAGAAGGATGAGGAAAGACACCAGCCTGTTTCATCATAAATCCTCACTGTACTCCTGATATAAATGATAAGATCATCACTAAACTAATGAACTGTGTACAGTCTTATTATGAGCGCTGTTTGGGGCAGAGTAACAGCAAATCATTTCCATGGGTCACTGACTGTCATTTGTGCCTGACAGTAAACAACTAACCAATCAGCAAACTCCTAGCCGAACATGAGCCAGAGGGCTCGTCCAATGAAAACAGCCACATTGGATCAGCTGATTTGTGTCTCTATGGCAACAGTTCTCATCTCATGGGTTTATCAGATGGTTTGCATATAGAAGGACCTTGCTGTGACTTAAACCAGTAACCATTACTAATGACTGTGTGAAGGTCAGATCAGTGCATCATATCCTACTGACTATAATTAATGATAAAGCAGAGGAATCGTTTATTTGTCAAACCATGACAGATAGAGTCAATGTTTCCTAGAAATGAGACCGATGTTCCTCATCAAAAGCCCATATGTTATGAAACAAGTGTCCCAGTGTGTTGGAGTTTATATGTGACAGCTGTTCCCATCTGTGATTACACTTCAGAGTGACGTCCCGTTACTGTCTGTCTGTCTGTCTATAGAGACACTGGGCATTTATTACTGCATGTACCATTGCCTTTTCATGACAAAGATACAATGGTGCTTAATTGTAATTTTGGAAAAGCCATTTTTTCTAAATACTATGCACATTAATATTTTTTATGTTGCATGTAAAATAAAAAAATACTATTGATCGACATGCGCAGACAACTTTGGCTATCATGGAAAATATAAATGTTTGCCTGCTTAATGACGTTTTTAATTCAAAATTGGAGGTCTGATCAAATAAGGAATCAAGAAAAATCTTGCCTGAATTTACTTTCATTAGTTGTACCAAAAGTAAAATAAATTGCATTGCATTGTGGGAAACTTTACCTGGTGAAGTGGGGGGTCATAGGCTGAAAATCTGACTTTTTCCATGTTAAGTGCTATAATTGTGTCCCCAGTGCTTGTATCAACCAAAAAAAATGTGATAAAGATCAACCCAGTAACTTAGTTTTGATAAACCATTCCCTGCAAGCCTGTGAAAAAATAGCTCATTAAGATTTTGCCTGTTTTGTGACGTAGGTAGCAAGTCTAATCTGCTATCTGCACTATTCAACCACAACACTGCTATTTTGTGCAGAGAGAGAGAGAATAATTGATATTCACAATTGAGTTTCAATTTCAACAACCCACCATTATGGCGATCAGTGTTTGCATTTCATCAGCTCATTTGTATTTAAAGGGACACACCTACAAAGTGTACATTTTTAAATGTTATAACAGGCCCGGATTGGCCATAGGGAGAACCGGGAGGATTCCCGGTGGGCCGGTCTGTTTTTTTTGGCCACGAGGGCCGGTGTTGTCAGGCCACTGGGATGACGGTTGCTGTCCCTTGGCCCCAGCAGCACCATTCCCGTATTTGCGGGTGAGATATGTCCCCGCCGCTTTATGCCCAAGTGGATTGTGTCCCGAGTCCCAACCACTTATTGAAAGAATTCTTGCATTAGGGTTCATTAACATGGAAAACGCAGGATGTGCCGCTTTTTTCTGCTTTTCAAAGCGCTTACTTGTGAACACGATTTTGTTTCAGACGCGTCTATATTTGAGTGCGCTTGCCGGCTGCGTGTCTATATTTAAAATAAACTTGAGCATGTCTTGATACAAACGGCCTCTAAAAGGAAAAGGATTTACAAATCGTATTTTTTTAAATCATTTTAAGTCATAGATGTAGCAATGAATCCTCTATGAATAGTCATTATTCATTGTTTATTGCAAGAGGAACAAAAATCTATTTGATGCAAAACTCATCAGTTTATTGGAAAAAAGTATGTTGTAAATGTTTTCTCTTTTTTAAAGGTAGGGTAACACATTTTGAAAAATGCTAACGGTAGCCGCCTAGCAATGAAATCCCGATCCCACCCTCAAGTCAAATCGCCATCCAAAGTCACGCCTCTTACAAAACACATGAACACGCACAGATCAGACGGTCACATCTGATGTCTCATTCACCAGTGAGAAAACTTTGCAGTACAAAGTGAATAACACTTCCAAAATAACCAAACAACTGGTTTACATCAGAATTAGTTTAAGCACACGTTCGATTGTGTAGACGTAGTAACTATATCGTTATACTAATCCGGAAAACGAACACAAATTTCATAAGCAACACAACGTTTCATCAAAGTAGAATATCTGAATCCATCTCAATACAAACATATCACGTACCTACCTTACCAAAATAAACAGTGCAACGACCCTTTCAGACCCTTTGCCTCCTGCAGCTGTTTTCATCTCGTGGTAAAGCAGTAAAGTTACAGATATTAATTTGGGTTTTTGCTCTTGCTGATCCAGGCAGTTTTTGCTGTTGTTGTTATAAAAGATGCCTTTAGTTTTGTTGCTCCTGTGTAGGTTGTCAATTCAGCAGAAAAGTTTGGTGTTCTCGCTGTTTACAGACAGGAGATGAGCGCACGTGAACGCGCCGATGGCGTATGGTATCTGCGTGGACTCGCTGCGCGGTGGGAATTCAAATTACGCTTACGTATGAGGGACATAAAAGGAATCATCCGTTCGGACCGAAATCTATGATTTGTTGAACATTTTTTGGTCCTACGCCTTTCACAGATGACAAATATTTACAAATACATTTAAACAACTTAACACAGTGATTGCTATCAGGATGTGAGGAGACTTTTAACCAGCAAAACTAAAAATGTTTCAGGATCAAATTAGCCTACGTTATTTGGCAATAGACATGATCTATACTAAAAAAAAATAAGATACAGATTTTTCCATTTGTTTCCAATGCATACTTCTTGCATACTTGCAATCTTGCTTGTGTATTGTATATCAGGGGTTTCCAAACTTTATCAACCCAACAGGTTATCTCAAGACCCACCATTTTTTAGAAATAGAAATATAGGGGAAAACACAAACCCATTTGTTTCCTTTAGTTTTTGAATAAGTTTACTTGAGTAATATTAAAATGTCCTATGGCAGGGCTGCACGATTATGGCAAAAATTATAATTGTTTAGGCAACTGCATTTGCACTGAATATAAAATTATATATTAAAAAAATACAATGAATTGCAAGGCTGCAGAGAACAGTGCTCTACTGAAGACTTATACTACTAAGGGTTTAATGATATTATTTTAATAGTCACCCGTGAACTAAAATGGGCCGGTCAAGGCAAGAAACTCCAGGGCTGAAAATGAGTCCCACTCCGGCCCTGTGTTAGAATAAATTATCTGTGGGGTATTTTGAGCTAAAACTTCACAAATGTACTCTGGGGACACCAAATACTTATTTAACATCTTAAAAGAAGGTTTTTTTCTTTTTTTACAATTGACATTTTTATAGTCTTTACAACCTTTTGTGCAACAAAACAGTTATATGAATGTGAAATAGTCTTTATTAAACCATACAACCAACAAAGAACCATTTATGAAGCTTTATTTATAAGAGTGCATGCTATTCTGGATATAGCCAACACACACACACACACACACACACACACACACACACACACACACACACACACACACACACACACACACACACCAACTAGTTTGCATATGATTTTGTTATGAGATACAGACTCCGTGTTAATGTTCCACTAGAAGATCTTGTTGCATGAAAACAAAACACAATTAGACAACAAAAACAAAAGTACTAAAAATAAAAAACAAACCAAAATGTGGTAATAAGCATAGTACGGGTTGTAATTTCAACACATTTTTCTGGGTTTACAGCAAGCCCTCATTTTGGGATGTTTTGTGCTTGGCAGATTCTTACAGACCCCTCCATTCTCTTCTTTCTTTCTTTCATCTTTTCTTCCAAATACTTTCTTGGCTGAATTAAGGAATTGGCTGTCAGTCCAAATCATTTGGTGGATCTCATTTGCTTACAATCACCCACAAACTCACTCTTCAGTCAACACAAAAGAGAAAAGGACATGGTGTCAGTTTAGGTAAATGAATTTGGTGAAGAATGTAAATGATACAAAACAATAACACTGAGTGTGTGTTTGTGTGTCTGTGTTTGTGTGTGTACCTGGCAATTATCACGTTGTGGGGACCAATTGTCCCAACAAAGATAGTAATACCAGTATTTTGATGTCCCCTGGAGGAAACAAGCTTATAAATCAAACAAAATGATGTTTCTTGAAAATGTGAAGTAGGTTTTCAATGTTCAATATTTTCTGTATTACCTAAAGTGCTTTGGACATGAAGGGTACTTCCAAAAGTGCATCTTATTAAGAAGTGGTGTGCCGTTTATAAACCTGTTAAAAGAACAGCTGGAGCTGGTTTTAGGTGGTTTTAGATAAAAGTTTGCTGGTTTATGCTGGTTTCTTACTCTGGTGAACCGGGTCAAGCTGGTATTCAGCTGGTGGTTCAGCTGGTCTTCCAGCCTGACCAGCTAAAAATGTGGTGTAAACCACTCTAAAACCAGCCTGGGAAAGCACCTGACCAGGCTGAGGGACCAAGCTGTTCAGTCTTTTTAGCTGGTTTTCTCAGCAGGGAATCCATTCCATATACAGTATGGAAATAGTCTCCGTAAGAATGGGTCAGTAGGAAGCAAGTGTATAGAACACCTTAAGCCCAAAGTATAGTCTACTGTCTATAGTCTACGTATGTGCACAGTCGAAGGCACAGCCTTGCACAGCATAGTTTATTTGACTCATACGTGTACGCAGACATACAGTGCATGAGCTACACGTACAGTTTAGCAGGTTTCAAAAATCCGGCGGTGCGCGTACGACACGCACGCACTCTTCTGATAACGAAAATTGCTTCACGCACACTGAACGCGGACCCCTGTGTACACTTAAAAATGGACTATACTTTGGCTTTTACCAACTGCATAGCAACACCCTGGTATGCACTCACAATGACTTCCCTTAAAAATCTATTTCTCTACTTCCCATAGTGATTTATCTTTATATCCAGTTTGTAAAGATCTAACTGATGTTCCTCTGCTCTCCGCCTCAGATAAACAGACAAACAGATTTTGTAGAGCGGCCGAATGTCACACACTGGTGCTTTTAACAGATGTCTGAGATGTTTTCATGCTGAGAGACTCATATAAGAGCTCTGTGATGGGGTGAGAGCAGAGGGCACAATCATCAATTCAGTTTGATTTATATAGCGCTTTTCACAATTGTTGAATTGTTTCAGAGCAGCTTTACATTAATAAAAGCAGAAGAAAACACAGAAAAATCAGCTAAGTAGCGGCTAAGATTAAACTGTACTGGCGAGCGGAGTAATAATGTAACGTATAGAAGAGAGAGATCTAAGTTAAACCAATGTCAGTTGACTCCCTAGGGGTTGAAAACATTATAGCTAATTTTAATTGGAGGAAAAAGGCCTTTGAAGAAAAGAAAATTATTATCATCTATTTCATGTGATTGCCTTGTGTTTGTTTAGTGATGGAGATGTTTCTGTAGCTGAAATGGTACAGCAGCCTTACATTCCCACACAATGATAATATTTACACTTTGGATCAAAGTGTGTGCCAAATGCAAAAAATTAAAGAGATAAGATCTGTATGTTTCTGATCACTGAATGAGTGACACATATTCTTCTCTGTGTGTTGTCTAGTTTTATGTGTGAGATTTGTCTTCCTAAATCTAATAATGGCCTGATCTCTCTGTTTCCCTGCAGGCAACAATCACCAGAGCCAAACAAATCTTCAGGTAGGACTTGTTATTAATTTTTGGTACAGGGAATTGTGCAAGACTGTGCTCTTGTGTGTTATAGCTTTTTGGGAAATATTTTTTATTACTTATATTACTTTTCCAGCATCTAGTATACAAAAAACTTTTGTGTGTGTGTGTCATTTCTGTGACATCTAGCCTCACGGCGAACAAATCAGCAAAAGTCATAAATCTTAAAAACTTTTTCCCATTTTCAATTTTATTTTGTGCTTTCAAATAGACAGGGAGATATGTTGTGTTTGTAGTTTACGTGCTGGGCTTTTCAAGAGAGTTAGTTAACATGTTAATGTGTATCAGTCTCATTTGCATGGGATTTTAAGTTGCACAATTGTCTGTTTCATCTAATACAAACATACTGTTATTCCCCCTGGCATGCGTTAACCGTGAAGCTTTACAGAGTAGGCTGAACATGTTTGCATAAAAGAAAGACTGAATGCATTCAATGTCATTTGTTTAGAAGCAATGCCAACGTTTTCCTCTTCGGGACTTTGGTTAGCTTTCCGTTCCTTTTTTATCGGAAAGTCTGAGGGAAAAGGAAAAACTCCCCCCTCTGAGCTGTCCATCTCCTCTCCCTCCTCTTCATCTCACACAAAGGATCAGACGTGCTGCTGGGCCTCGGTCTCCGCTGGGATGCCAGATATGTGATTGTTATCGGTCTATTCAGCTTGTGGAGGTGGGGCACAGCATCACACACAGCGTCCTGGACCAGAGCTCTGACTTAGACTTTTGGATGGCTGTCAAATGAAAGTTGCCTACATGTTTGGGTTACTAAGGAAAAAGTCCAAGAGCCATTTGTTCTGATAAAGTCTCAGGCTGCAGTACCGCACGAGAGCGGTGGGCTGTGCTACTGTATGTCTGGATTGGTCTGCCCTCTTGTGGCTGGCTTGCAAAGAGCCATAGAGATGAAAATATTCAGCACAGTGAGAGATGTTTGCAGGTTTGTTCCATGACGTCATTTCAGTTTGAGTTGAGCAGTGCAGATCTTTTGTGTGAGATGAAGAGGAGGAAGAGGAGATGGACAGCTTTAATATTATTAGATTTACCTTGAGAACATTTTTGCATTTCACCTCTCTCCATGCACAATAGTGTCTATGTTTTGAATTAGCATTGATATATACTGTAGTATGTTTCACAGAACACTATTAAAAATAAAGGTTCCAAAAATGGTATTTGTTTGGCTGTATGGTTCATAAAAGCTTTAAAGTTACATGATGTTAGTGTGTTTTCTCTCTGTCTTTCTGTGTTTTTCTGTCCAGCCTCTGCATTGAGGTGCATTTGGTCGATGAAGGCCCCTCATCATTGTGATGTATAATGGCTCCTGTTGCGAGTGCTGTGTTAGGGTCAGAGGTCACAGTTTTGGCTAAAGGTGAACTGGCTCTTATAGGCACCCTCACAGCACTCTCTGTTTTCCTGCTGATCTCGGTTGTGCTGCTGCTGCTGTGTGCGAGCTGTCAGGGGTGAGTAACATAAAAACTCAGTAGTTCTGATACGGCATTTCATAATATTTTTATAATTAAAATATCATAATGTTGTTTCAAATCATACAATGTTCTCATGTATACAGTGTTGGCTGGCTAATATGGGTTTTTCAATGGCCAAGTCTGATATTTAAACAGCAAAGGAGCCAAAATCAATCAAAAAAACATTTGAATAATATGCGAAATTCACTTTGAAGTTTATGTAGAAATTCATGCACCCTCTGACCACCTGACCTGATGAATGAATTCCAATCTTTTTTCAATGCGTGCACTTAATCTTTGTACAGCTCGTCATGAATGTGTTAGCATTTAGCCTAGCCCCATTCATTCCTTAGGATCCAAACAGGGATGAATTTAGAAGCCTCCAAACACTTCCATGTTTTCCTTATTTAAAGTTAGTAGTTACATGCAAGTATGGTGGCACTAAATAAAACGTGTTTTTTTAAGCAGATAAACAATGAGAACTATACTGTATGGCAGAAGAGCACTAATGGCGCTTTTCCATTGCATAGTACCCCACGGTTTGGTTTAGTTTGGGTCGGGTCAGCTTACCTTTGGGAGCTTTTCCATTGGGTGCGTAGTACTCGATACTTTTTTCCGTACCACCTCGGTTGGCGTTCTAAGCGATCTGAGCTGATACCAAACGTGACGCGAAAACACTGTAGATCACTGATTGGTCTGAGAGAATCGTCACTACCAGCGTCATCGCTATAATGTAAAAGATTAACTTTACCTTCATGCTAGCTTGTGCTGTCTCGAGCAAACATGTTGTCATCTGTGCTCTGCTAAAAGTTCCCAAACTCTCTTTTAGCGATGAAAAACATCCACAGGAACAGCATACCAGTTTTTTCCAGACTTGCAGTTTGTAGCGGCACATTTTCAACACACGTGTGCATTATATGTGTAACTTAAATGAGGCTCTTCGGAGCGTGTCGACTGACGACGCCACGGGTGTTTGTACAGAAACTGTCATGTTAGAAAGAGGTAGTGATAAAACTGAGAAATAAAGAAATGTATGGGAATGTATAATGACGTTCTCACTTGTATGATGTCACAGTAGTAGGCAGGACACAAATATAACGACACGCCTATAATCCCTCCCACTGCAAAGTGTTACTAAACTCGATGGAAAAGCTAACCACACCAAAGTGAGGTGAGCTGACCCGACCCAAATTAAACTAAACCGTGGGGTACTATGCAATTGAAGGTGCCATTAGTTTGCAGCACTTTGACCTCGGGCGCAGTAATATTGAAGGAAGTGTGATGGAGAGGGGGAGTAGTCGTGAGTGATGATGTTACTGCGCACCGAGGTCAAAGTGCTGCAAACTAAGTGCTCTAATGCCAATTAAGCTTTTGCAAAGAGGGTGCAGTCTGAAAATGTTGGAACTAAAGAAGCTTGAACTAAGATAAGATAATATAATCCCCAGCTGGATAAATTTGGGTGTAACAGAGCAAAAAAAAAAAAACAAGTGAAGAAAAATAGAGAGAGAGTAAGGAGAAGAACACAGGGACATACAGAACTATATATGAGAAAATCCAACCATTTTTATTTATATTTATCATGAGTGTAAATCATTTGGGATTCATTTCTGCTTACATAACCAAGACTCATGCATATTATTACATATACATATATTATTCGACCTATAATAACAGCACTCTTTTGTTACCATATTTAGAGTGAATCTGCATCTTGGAATTTTCAGTTTTATGTCGACGTTCAAAAATGGACAAAAGGCTCAACATTTCTTGACATTATCTCCACAGGCAGAAAAAAGGGAGCGGGCCTACAGGAGACCATGAGAACCTGATGAATGGGGTACGTGAGCATGTGTTACCATAATGCTTTCATCTGAAACAGAGCCCACGTCTTCTTTCACAACATTTCTAAAGGGATTTTTAATGACACAGGTCCCAGTGTTATATGAATGGTCTTTAGAGAGTGTATTTGGCATTGGTGCTGAAGTAATCGGTTGTGTTTTTGTGATGGGAATGTGCGAGCGCTGCGCTTGGGGGCTTGGTAAATTCGGAGAGAATGGGCGGTTATTGTGAAGCTTAGGGTTTGTGGGAGGAAGCGCACAGATTAAAATGTCTGTTTGGCCACGGGGACATGAGAAACTTCACGCATGAGTCGTCTTTGGATCTGCTGAGTGGGTGTCGTCTGTGAAATGAGTTCAAGAGTTCAGAAGATGTTTAGCTCTCAGTGAATGAGTGATTAAATAACCACATACATGTGCACATAAACAGCTGGATAGACAGGGACTATTGTTACTGTTATTACTGTATGACTGACAGCTTATGTTTATGGCTGCTTGACTGTGCAACCATTTAGAAACACACACACACATGTTGGTGTATGTGGTTTACAGGGACATCTCCATTGACGCAATGCATTTTATACTGTCCAAACTGTTATATTCTATTCCCCTTACCTACCCCAATCCCTAACCCCAATGTCACAAAAACCTGTTGCCAGTCTTTAATCTATGAAAAACTACCATTTAGTATGTTTTTTTAGCTTTTCCGTTTATGAGGACACTGTCTGTGTCCCCGTAAACCACCTTTATAGCATAATAAACATGTCATTATACACTATTCATGTCCTCGTAAACCACATAGACCAACCCACACACACATACACACACACACACACACACACACACACACACACACACACACACACACACACACACACACACACACACACGAACACACACATCCACACACACAAACACACACACACACACACACACACACACACACACACACACGAACACACACACACACACATGCACACACACTAACACACACGAACACACACATCCACACACACTAACACATACACCCACACCCAAACACGCACACACCCACACATTCTATAACCAAAACAACACTGAATTGGTGCATTACCATCGTGGTGGTAAAATACTACAAACAAACAGCCCTATCAATAACTAAACATCTACCACAACAAACTGTACATTAATTTATTGTGTGTGTGTGTGTGTGTGTGTGTGTGTGTGTGTGTGTGTGGGTTGGTCTATGTGGTTTACGAGGACATGAATAGTGTATAATGACATGTTTATTATGCTATAAAGGTGGTTTACAGGGACACAGAGAGTGTCCTCATAAACGGAAAAGCTAAAAAAACATACTAAATGGTAGTTTTTCATAGATTAAAGACTGGCAACAGGTTTTTGTGACATTGGGGTTAGGGACTGGGGTAGGTAAGGGGAATAGAATATAACAGTTTGGACAGTATAAAATGCATTGCGTCTATGGAGATGTCCCCGTAAACCACATACACCAACATGTGTGTGTGTGTGTGTTTTTGGGTGTGTGTGTGGGGGGGGGCTGTGTGTTTGGGTGTGTGGATGTGTGTGTGCGCGCATGCCAGGGTTGCCGTGTGTGTGTTGATGCGCACGTGTGCATGCAAGTATGTGCATGTGCGCATTGAGGCATATAGGCTTATATATAATCCATACATATATTTTCAAGTTTACAAATGTAAACGGGGATCAGATATACATTTCTTAACAAATGTGCATGTTCGTAGGCGCCGATTTCTTTTTCCGCCAACGTCAAGCAATACTTAGGTTACTTGGCAATGGCAGATGAGCGTTCAAGTGCTTTGAAAAGAAGGAAGAAAGCGGCACGGTCACATTTTCCGTGTGGTTTTAGACACAAAATGTGAAGCAAGTGACCTAGGCCATTTTGGTGGGTGCTCGAGCCCAGCCCCGAAGCACCCACGGGAACTACTGTATGTTTGTGTTTATTGTAGCACTTCAACACAAGGTTCAAGTGAAGAACCTAATTGGGTTTATAATGTTATTAGCCGCACTGAAAACGTGTTCTGATACTTTATTTGCAACCTTAGTGACCAGTAACCTTAGACTATCTTGCATCAATGTTCTGTCCCCAAAGCCAGCGGGTCATTACTGATATTAGTTTGCATCCGCTTGCAAATAGCACACTAACTCTGCTGGTCGTTTGTGACATGCACACCGCTGTGGTGGTGCGGTGATTATGACAACCGTCACAGTCGTAGTTATATATGTTCATATTCATAAGGTTATGTTTACCCCATCTTTATGGTTTTAGCTGTGCATGCTTGGTAAATGATGGCGATCACACAAGTGCCGGGACCCATTGACTTCAATAGGGGGAAAACAAATACTATGCAAAGTCTCCTGTGTGGTTACCATCATTTATCAATATATCCCATTCTGTGTTAAACAGAACAGTGCAGCCAATGTGGATGAAGGGGACGGATGATGTAACTGTTTATTCAGTGTATCCTAATAGGAATTTAATAGTGCATTCAATTCGCTTGTTATTCTTGCTGGCACATACAAAATGCTGATCATTATACAACATCCACATGGTTGATGATGCTAAAAACTAGATTTAATATTTAACCCGAACATTTTTGCAGCATAATGACAAGTGTTTTAAGTGAGAGACGTGGTTACGTATAAGACAGTATTACACAATGCGGGTGTTAAGGTTTGCAAAACGCTTTGGCAAAGGTCTGACATTAATCCTCCACACACTGTATTTTAAATACGCACTAATCATCTACAGATATAAAAACATGATGGATGTCCAGTGTTTAACCTTTGTACAATAATGAACATCTCATGTGTGAGTGCATCGAGCATGAATACGGTTAAAGGACGGCGTCTGTCGGCGGCTGACAGGTTAAATGAAGTCTTTGTCTTGCCTTGGCAATCTGAGTGGCTCTCAGCTTTAACCTTGTGTGTCTAAAGGATTCATCACCCTAGCAACAGGCTGAATCAAAACACTGCCACTAGGTGGTCCCATTGAGCCACTGTGTTCGATACACTTTGAGGATTTAAACAAAGAGCTCAATCCAAGTGTCTTTGATTTGGGTTAATACCTAATAACAGATCATCACTGAGTAGCATTTAGACCGGTCAGTGCATATATAACATTATAACCTGATTCCCCACAGGTGTCAGAGAAGGAAACATGCAGTCAATCAGCAGAGAGTCACGGCACAGACTTGGCATGCAACACCTCCCATGATGGTCTTGTCACAAGTGGTACAGGTAACAATGTGATCAAAGTATTTCTTCTCATCATTGTTTATAACCAGCTATAAGATAAAGTCTGTCCCTCATGTTCATTTGTCCACAGTACTCACGGACACGATGGACAGTCCCCAGGCTTCAGAGGACATGCTGTCCAGCCAATCAGAGATCAGGTCCTCCAAGTATCATCAGGACCGAGAATTACCCAGCATTCCACCCACCGATGCCCTCAATGCAGCCGTGCTCAATGGTGAAGCTGCCCCGGGAGACGGCACGTACGAGGTGGTGAAGGAGGCCGCGTCCCGAGACGTCAGCGCGGAGGACTCTCTGTACGAGACGGTGAAGGAGCTGAAAGACGTCGGCCTCCCCAACGGTACGCTCAACATAGAGGAACCGGCCGCACCCCTGGTCAACAGTCACCCGAGCCCAGCCACGCCAGACCGGTCGGTGCTGCCCGATGGCGTCGAGTACGCCTCCGTTAACCTCAGCAAGAAAATCCGCCACAGCACAGACATGGAGGCCAGGCGCTCAGCCGCCATCGTTTATCATGTGGAGCCGGAGGAAGACAAACCACCTCCAGTTCCAGACAAAGTTTTGGACGAGAATGACAACCAACAGATTCAGGAGCTTTCAAATGGACAGGTGGGGACTAGCAGACATTTTCAATGATCTACAGTTAATTTCTGTCATCATTTTCTCATCCTCATGTTGTTTTAAATATTTATGAATTTATTTTTTTCTTATGAACACAAACTATGGAAGTCAATGGTTACAATCAGCTGTGTGCTTATCATTATTTATTAAAATATCCTCTTTTGTGTTAATCGAACTCATAAATATTTAGAACAACATGAGGATGAGAAAATGAAGAACTACATTTTCATTTTTGGGTGGACTATCCTTTTAAATGGTATAATAAAACAACAACAGTGTAATATTACATAAAATGATATTAAACCATCATTACCAATCAAAACAGTTCATTTTTACATTCTCTCTTTTCCGCTGGTTTTCCAACATCATTAACAAAATGCATTTAAGCTCCTAAGAAAACTGTATTTATGTATTCATTTCATACATCAAAGTTTCATTGTATTACCATCTAATAGCTAGAGCTGGATGAAATGGCCAAAATTTCTATTGCCGGTATAGACCATTCTGGAGTAGACGTCACATTTACGTCACTGCAAGCTGCGCGCGCAATGCGGTTGCAGAAAAACAGTGGAAATGTATTAGACACGAGTGAAAAGAGCAAGATAACTCACTAGAAAATGTCCTGTTGTGCTGTTAAGTGTCAGAATAGAAATGACAAAAAAGATGGCTTTCATTTTTATAGAATACCATCGTCGAAGACATCATTTGAAGATAAATGTAGGTGTTTATGTTTGCAATAAGCCCTTAAACGGACAGACTGGAGTGATGAAATCATCTGGAAATCTTTTAATAATTAAAATAGAAAATAAGTAGAGAAGATGTCCGGTGTTCTGTCGAAGTCTGATCCCTCCATGTGTTTCTTATAGAATTTTATTACGTTACAATAATAATTTATTCAGAATAAATGTTTTTTTATACTGAAAAAGCAATAATATCAAAAAAATTTATATTTCATAATTTTTTTCGTTTTGTATAATTATTTCTTTTTATTTCCTTATATCTTAGCTTATGTCTTCTTCCTGTTGGTTCTAAAATTATTGTGTTTACATACTTAATAAATATATAAATATAGCCCCCCCACACACACACACGATGTAAAGTGTTATTAATATATAAACAGGCCTTTTTAATGTATGTTTAAACATAATAATTTTATAATAGTTTTAGAACAAACACGTAGGCTATAAATATAAGGAAGAAATAATAGAAAACAGGAAAATTATGACATATTGAATAAACGTTGTTATATATAATACATGATAGTATTGCTTTTATATGTACTTTAGCAATTCAGACTGTAAAAATAATAGATTTAGCAAAAAAGAAACAATAAATAATACATTACATACATGCATATCAGTAGCCAAGCCATTTAAACTTTTTATCTATCTAAAAAATAAACGTAACGTGATTAAAACGCTATAAGAAACATTGCACTAAAGGGAAATATAGGGGAATCAGACTTCCACAGAACACCGGATCCATAAAAATCACGGTTTAATGCTAAAACACTTCCACAGCTACTGCGGAGCTGTCACTTTCTGCAACCATGTCATCTCTGTTTGCAAACACGAAAGTGGTCTATATACGGTATGAATACGGTATAAATGCTATAATGGTATGAATGTTAAAAAAGCCTTGGGATAAACTGCAAAAAATGCCCAAAACGAATGTCTGTGTCTACAAACTTCTGAACAAATAAATTTGCCAAGTCTATGAAGCCTCCTTCTATAAACTATATAATATTTATATAAAAAATTGTATGAATAAATTGTTGTTCATCTTTAATTTGTATTTACCCTTTATACAAAATTAAATGTAAACTTACTGTCAAATAAACATAAGAATTATCTTTAATATGAATAAAGTTCACCTGAACATCAGTCATTGATAAATGCTGTAATGCACTAATGGATTTCTTTTATAGCTTTTTATCAATTTGCTTTCATAGTAGTATGTGCAAAAATATTTATGAATCAAGTGAAAGTGACCCTAAAACTTTTGAATGGTAGTACACTGAAAAAATGCTGCATTTTTGTCAAATCAACATACATTTTTATGCTATATTAACTTAAAAAAGTAAGTTAAATAACATCCGTTTGTTTTACAGATGTGTAAACTATTCACAGGTCTAAACTTAAAATTGTACGTTGAATTGACTTAAAAAGCAAGTTGTTTCAACTTCATGGGGCATTAGTTTTACAGTGTAGGCTATTTAAAATAATAAAAATTGATATTAAAGCTCTATTTGTAATTGCATAGCAAATTACATAATGAAATATTACATACTAGCATACTACATTATATACATAGTGTCATAGCTGCATACATACTTTTAACTTTTGCATCTTTTTTAAACGTGATGGGCACCTGATGGCGTAAGCCTATTTTTCTATATGGTGTCTTCATTTGGAAGCTGTGACTTGATGTAAACTAACCACACAACTTCTTGTCGTACTTCTGAGTGACAGCTCTTTTCTGTTCAAACCCTGCAGACCAGATTAATTGATCGCATGGTGACAATAATATGATTTTACACGTGTTACAGATTTAAGCTTAGCTATGAAAGATGCCACGGGAGTGCTTTGGAAGGAAGAAGCGCCTTGACCCGCGATTAACACTCATTTTTAGACCATATCACCGTTATTTAAAAATATATATATATATATATTACTTTGAAATATATTGATGTTGAATTATTTTCAAGCCCTACTAACAGCATTACTACCATTTCTTTAGAGAATGTAATAAGGGGTTAAAACAGCATCAGTTGATAATGCGGTAATGATTTCCTTGAGCAGAAGCGTCTCATGATACTCTTGATAAGAGATGCAGGACATCACACATACAGTAGTGTATATAAGAGAGGAATTATTTCATAAACAGACCAAAGGGACAGCGCTACAGCTGAAGTTAAAGACCGCTGAGGACAATAACAGGCTGTTTGTTTCCCGTTTAATTACAACCTTTTAAGATGTGATGTATGTGTGCCTGTAGCATACAAATGAAGGTGTCTGTAGAGTATTGAAAACGCTGTCTGTGTATTGTGTGATCAGCTTACCGCATTACTGTGTCACCACCGCCCAACATCTCTTTTGTTCATCATTCCCTCATGCTCTCTCTCTCTCTCTCTCTCTCTCTCTCTCTCTCTCTCTCTCTTTCTTGCCCTGGTGTTCGCTTGCCCTGCTTTGTTGTTTCAGTTTTTTGTCTTTGTCCTTGCACTCTATATCATTTATAGCCCTTATCTAAAGAAATGATGCTGGTTTGCGGGCCGGAACCAGCAGGGGACCCGTCTCAGCCGACCCACATTTCCACTGACTGGAGAGCCAAAAGATGACGTAATTGTTTTTACCTAACCTGCCCACGAACTGCGCATTGCATTGTTTACATGCGATATGAGTTTCAATAACATATTTTAACATCAAGAGTAATTCAATTACTTCAGCATCTTTATGCAGTGAGGATCAGCTGCTTATCTTAGCTATCAATCCAAACAAAAACTTTAGATGGACACATAAAATAAAGTGAGCTTAGGACTTGTGTACAGGTATAGAGACAGAGCGCAGTTATGCTAATTTGAAAACCACGCCCACCAGGCGGGAAACAATCCATCCGTCTCCATCAGTCTGTGTTTAAGCCGGGACGCTTCTGCGTCGGCCCTGCTGTAAAAGTGTGTTGGCCTGAGGGCAACTGTTTAGATAAACTGTGATTTTAACACATCAGGAGGTCTCTCTCTAAGGGGAAGGACGTTCATTGTTAGCGACACTGAGGACGTGTGGGCACGCTGAAAGCAAATACTGTAGTAATGGACACAATACATGAGGCCATGTCTGGTGGCCTTTTGTGTGCATCCTCACACTATGCATCATATCAGTTTTTTGTCTGATCGTTACTTATTTCTTATACAACAAAGTCAATAGGGAAGGCACTTTAATTAATAAAAAGGCCTGGACAAAGACAAAGGCAGGAGTGAATTAGCAGACACGTTATACGGTAAGAGGCATTTGTTATGTGATCAGGTCAAGGGTGTCTTCGCCGAGATACCCCAACGCCCCCAGAAGCTATTAAATTAATTGCTTTGCTAATTAAAGCAATATCAAAGCAGATCTGGCGAGACCCCACGTGCAGATCCAAAACACACGGGTGAGATGGTTTCATCAAAGTTTTCTTACACTTAAACGGTGTAGCTTTAACAGTAAAGAGGTTACAGATCGTTTCTCACTGAACTGTAATTTTTCTGTCAGCGCGGTGATTTGAAACAGGGATTGATCTTCTTCCTCAACAGCTAAGGTGTCTCTTATTGATCTGCTGTAGGATTTACTTTGTTAATTAATGACTCTTAGTTATTGATTTTCTTTGGATGTACAGTTTCTCTTTTGGCAACAGTGCTTTATACATTTGATTTCGATCATTGACTCTTTAAGTAATGAATGAGTTGTTCTGTTATGCATCAGTCTTCTCTTGACATCGACACATGTCAGCTGATGCGCTCCATTTCTGACGCTGATGTATGTTTTTATTGATTTAAATGCGGGTCAGTTTAAACTAATCACCTCGTTTCAATCGCTGTCTTGCAGTTAAACTCCTCGTCGTTGACTCCAGAGCTGCAGGATAACATGTCTCTGGATGATGACGTAAGTACTTGTGAAAAACTCTCATCTAAAAGACCCTTGTACTGTAAAAAAAAAGGAGCTATTGTTGTTTTTACTATTAGGAATTGCTGTTGTGCAGTACAAACATCATTCTATCCTTCAAAAAATGTATATGTTTGTTTAGGAATTTAAAGAGGCATTTTTAGAAAAGTACGTCAAATTTTTTGAACTCATTATTCTCTATGTTGGTTTATTAAAAATCATTATTTTCCAATAAAACACCAGTTTTTAGGATTTTAGAAGCTAATGTTTAGCACTTGGAAGTTGGAAACATACCGTAAAATTACTTAAAATATACCCATATTCAATTCAATTCAATTTTATTTATATAGCGCTTTTCACAATTGGTAATTGTTTCAAAGCAGCTTTACGTTAATAGAAGCAGTGAAAAGCAGACAGATAGCACAACATAATACACGATAGCATAAGCAGCTAAATTTGCTGCGGCTATGAATCAACATTATAAGCGAGCGTATTACTAATGTAACGTATAGAAGAGGGTGCTAAGTTAAGCCCAAGAAGGCTTCCTCCCCGGGTTGAAAAACCCCCTAGGAGAAAAAAGCCCAGACTTTTTAGCCGGGGAAATAAAAAAAGTCCCAGGAGGGAAAAACCCTTGGGAGATCACATGAAATGCAAGTGTCACACAGTGATGTGGTTTAAATCGGCTTGGTTCCAGACAGGTTAACTATTGCGGCATAAGTATGTTACCCACAGTTGAGGATTTAGCAAATTGGCGGCCCAATGTGAAGGTATCTATGGTAACTATGGGTCCCCATCTGATCTTTAAAAGAAAATTCCCTTAAGATAGTCTTATAATAGAAAACTAGTATGATTTCCATACATAAACGTATTACCATATTTAATATTTTTATCTGAAATGCTGCTCATTTTATTTAAAATAATTATAAATATTAATAAACTACATTATAGCATAAATAATAGTGACATTGCACGTCATGCTATAATAATATTAATTTAAGTTGTCTACATTTTTATTTCCAGTTATCAGAAATGTACTCCAAGGTAGGGAAGGCGGTTATTGAGGAAACAGATCACGACTACAGCAGCATCGCAGAGATCAAGGGTCTGGTGCCGGAGTCGACTTCGAGTGATCTTTACGCCACAGTCAGGGATGAATTCCCCATCGTTCCTGGTTCTCAATCTCAGGAGGAGCTTACAGAGAATGGAGAACCGGGGTACGAGAGCATTAAGATACCCAAAGCAGTTGAAGAGACTGATCAGAGTAACGGGAAAGTGGAACCAGACTATGAAAGCGTTGGAGAACTGGATCTGAACCGGGAGATCTCTCGTCTTTGACCGTGGATACTGGGAACTCGTTTGTTATTCGACATAGAATCTGGGGTGATATTTTAAGTATAATGCACTTAACCCTTCATGGGACAATTCACTAAACATGATATAGCATAATTCGTATAACATGTATGAGCAGCTGATTTACTACAGGAATTAGTCGATTATTGTAGCTATCACCCAAACAAAAGAAGCACACCCAAAAATAGTGTTAAACGTTGCTTGCGCGCTGTAATTCATGTGGTGAATGATGAACTGTAAAGCACTGCTCAAGGCACCTAAAGAAAATAAAGCCCAGTTATTATATGATCAAAAGAAAATCAACGTTAAAAAAATTTAACTGCGCCAGGTGAATAGTATTGTGAATGAAACTTTATATATAAAAAGCCAAATTTTGCAGAAGGCGGCATTTGTGCACTGAAAAAAATAATAATACAACAGCACTATGCCACAGTGTTATTTGCTCATTTAACTTGATTGTTAGTGGTTAGTGAAAATGACGCATGCAAAAGTGCCACAACGGTTTAGTGAATCACCCCTGAAACTTTCAGAGTACAGCATTTATGCACCCCTTGGTTTCAATGTGGCGTTAAAGCCATGAAGATCTACTTGTAAACAATATCACAGTCATCTTGACCCAGCACAAGAAATGAAACACCCCTAAGTGGGTTTGCTATGCTATTAATATGAAGATGTGGGCACAGCGGTGCCCCTTTTATATCAACTGTCCTCTTAAGAGACATATTCATAACGTGTACTAGACGTTTTCACGTTTTTGCACGCTGCATCTGCTGTGATCATTTTCACATGATACAATTCAAGCAAAAAACAAGTCGGTGTCCTTACATTATCCTAAAAATACAACCAGAGGTACAGCAGGACTTTCAGCCAATAAGGAACTTCAGTCATCTGTATGATTCAGAACTACTTTAGGTCCACAAAAGATGATGTAGGAAGCAGGTGATGCATATCAAATGAAATGTTTAAATGTAGCCGCACTTCTGAGACACTTAAGGGCCTCAGGTGTGAAAATGAAGTTTAAGGTACGCAAAGTACTCATGTGAGTGTGTCTTAATAGGTTATTATCCTTTTCTGATTTGACTTTAAGTCCTTTAAATGCCACTTATGATGTTTTTGAGTTATGTTACGTCAATATGAGATGTTGTTTTTAATTCATGCAGCTGTATTGATAGCGTGTATCAAGGTTTTGACATATAATAGGTACGCCGCATTTCAAAAGACTGATAAGCACAGAGGAAAGAGAAATCAATGGTACTGCCACACTGCCTGGCAGCTTTTTATGTACAGACATTATTATTATTATCATCAGGTATGCTTTTGAGTTGCTAGCTGCTTTTACATGTAGCTGTATAATCAAAAACAAAACAAAGCGTGACAATGCATGTGACAATTTCATGCCAAGAAACACTTGTAAATATTCAAAGGACTATTCTGAGCTGTTATAATATATCACTGTTTAAGGATGATTTTAATGTTGTAACCATTGACAACCGCTCATTTCCAATGACAGTACACTCTTAAAAATAAATATTGCTTATGCTATATGTTCCATAAAAGACCTTTAACATCACAGAAGATTTCTGCTGCACAAAGAAAACAGAAACGATTCTTTGGAAGTCATTGGAGTTTTTCCAAATGTTTTTTTAAAAGTTTATTATTAACATAATGAGTGAACAGGTTAATAGCAGGATTCAAATTTAAGGATTGAGTAAATTAGACTGTGGATGATGTTGTTTGTGTGTTTGCTTGTAATAATGGTACATTGTGTTGTTGGTACAGGTTCTGTATTGAGAAGGTCCTTATTTTATTTAATATCATGATGAAACATTACACGTTATGTTTTTCGATCTTATCACATTTTAGGCTTTTGGTTGTAAATAACAGTACATTTTGCATTTATTTCATCATTTTTTTATTATGATAGTTGCTTATTAAATCATGCTGGACTAATAACATGATGTGTGTGCATGTTTTATTCGCCATTTACTGGCCAATTCATGTGTTATTTATAAATCAAACATGTTTAGCTCTATGTTTACATGATCATTTCAGTAAAACATAGTAAAACAAAGCTATTGATATTATATATGTCAATATAAATTACAAAATATAAATTTTTTTGGAAAGTGTCTGGAAACAATCTTCAATAGTTAGTTTTATGTCACGTGGTAAATAAAGAGCATATTCCCCTCGACTGCCTGTTATTGATTCATTGAGACTGTATGCATTTTAAATGTGATTATTTCATAAGGAATCTGTGGTTGAAGGACACAGAATAGTTTTTTTTTATATACATTTTCTTCATAAATATTTATTAGATCTTTTCATCCCTAAGGAGTATTTCCAATGGACAGCTTCTTATGACTGAATCCTGTTCGCAAGCACACAGTAATAATTACTATACATGAACAGGCTATAGTTAAAAAGAATCAATGCTACCAGTATGTTAGAAGTCATGCCGACAGGGACATACATGCAAACATGTGTTGAACCAGACATGATGGCATCCCATGCTTGAACACTTACTAATGCACACATGATGACAAGATATCCTTAACAATAATAACATTGCAGCTTCTGTCCTTTCACTGTAAATCGTTTATTATAATGTTGGAGCCTCAGTTAGGTCTTTCTGTATGGAGTTTAAATGCTCGCTCTGTGTCAGTGTGGGTTTATTTTGGGTTCTCTTGTGTCTTTCAGTCCAGAGACATGCAGGTAAGGTGAATTGGAGTCAGTAAATTGCACCTCAGTGTCCTGCTATTGAAAGTCTATCTCTATCTATCCGTGTGTACCCTGCCTGCGATGGGCTCGGCTCCAGTCCTCAGTGACATTGCAGAGGACACGTGGTTCAGAGAATGGTTAGATAAATGTTTGTAATATTGAAATTGTTGAAATTGACCTATTAAAATTGCTTAACAGGATGGTAAATTTTGGTTAATAAGTTTATACACTTAACAGATGTCAATATATTTAAGATGCAAATATTACAGCTACATTTTAATATTGTGTGTTCAAATGTGATTATTTGGGTTATTTTGTTCCAACAACAAAATTTGCATTAAAGAAATATTCCACATAAAAAATCCAGATATTTTACTTACCCCAATCATCCAAGATGTTTATGTCTTTCTTTGTTCAGTCAGGAAGTTTTTAGGAAAACATTGCAGGGTTTTTCTACATATGAAGAGTTTGGTTCAAAAATGCGATAAACACCATTTTAAAAAATGAGTTTCCACCAAAATCAGTATTGTATCAGGTCAGTATTTAAAAGTAAATTCTTAATTTTACACAAAATCCGATATCGGCCTTGTTATTCGGTCATCCTGTCTCCCTTTTTTCCAAAACGCGATAAACGCCAGTCCTTCTTCTCTGCAGAATGCAATAAATCCACTCAACAAATATACATTGAATACACACAGAATACTAGTTTTCCTCATCTACTTTGTGATAAACTAACAAAAACAAAATAGTAATTTTGTTGGCATTGATAAACCTGTGGTGGTTTTCTGTGGTGGGGAAGAAACGTAAGCCACTCGGTCGACGGATAAATGTCGGCTGTTGCTTGTTCTCACCCGACAGCATCAAGCTTCTGTCATGCTAACACATTGACCCCAGGGGATCTTATTAAAAACTTTCCATTATTTTACTCGAAGTCAACAAAAATCGAGCAGGACCAAAACATTTAAGCTGATCCCTGTCAAAAAAGTTCAGCGAAGACATCCCAAGGATGACAGCAGCAATGACAGTGTTGTTAATATGACAAAGGAAGAGTTTTTATTAATGCCATTAATGTTTTTTTTTTTAATCAGTGTATACCACTAGTCAACTAAATGAATATAACATGGCAAAGATGAATTAACATTTATATATTGATTCAATAGATTTATAGAAATTTGCAAAAAAAAAAATTTCATCTTGTCACTTTCTTGGTATAGAAAATACATTTTTACTCAAATTAGTCAAAATGGATTTATTGTGTTTTGGAACCAAACTCTTCATTTAGTTGACATTAGTGGGCCAGTTTCATTGAGCTTCAAAGGGCTCTAAACGATCCCAACTGAGGGTCTTCCTATTTTCAGCAAGAAAAATGCACTAGCCTTGTGACCTTGCATATTATGTAATCACGTGAAAAGGTCATGCATAATGTACTACCGCTCCAGTGTTTATAAGTATGGAGAAAGAGGAGCGTTCAGATGTGTTTTGTATGCGGAATGATACTAATTAATGTCTTTGTGTCAGTTTATTGTTAATAATCTGCAAGTGTGTGATTCACATATCGTCACCTTCCTAAAATAATTGCATTTTTTGACAAAAATGTTTTTTTTTTTTGCATAAGCCATCTCCTCATGATCCTGGCCACGTTGGTAAAAGCGCCCACATCCTCTTTGAACAGATCATGCTATTCTACCCCTGTAGTATAAAGTCAAGAGTCATAAACGTGTGTTTGGTTTTATTTTACCTAAGACAAAAGACATTGAGACTTAGGCAATTTTACAAGCTTTTCTAAATGGCAGCTGTATCAAGAAGAACACCAAGTCTACTGAAGTTAGTTCCATTTATTTGTGTTTTCTGAGAAACCTGAAAAAATTACTAAGGCAATTATTTTAGGAAGGTGACGATATGCAACTTGTGACCTTTCCACATGATTACGCAATACGTAAGGTCGCGTTGGCATGTCACAAGGTTAGTGCAAGATGAGAAGTTGTGAAAAGTACAAAAGTACATATTTTTTATTTTAGGATGAAAATGAGGATGGTTTTGCTAGATAAGACCCTAATGCCTCGTTTGGGATCTTTTAGAGACCTTTGTAAACTGTAAACTCAAAATTGGTAAAATTGTAAAGTACTTGAGTAATTTTACTTGATAACTGTACTTAAGTATTATTTTGTGGGAATTTTACTTTACTTGACTACAATTAAAAATCAATACTTTTACTTAATTAAATTTTGTAAGAAAAAAAGTACTTTTTACTCCTTACAATTTTATTTACAGTCAAAAAGTACTTATTTTTTAGAGATTACTTCATTCTATTTTCCCTTGCTCTTACTAAATCAATTGAATTGTGCTGATGGCCAGTTTAATGTAAATGTTATTTATTCTGGAGCCTTTAGACCACACTAAGGAATTGGCCAACAGTTCATCTGATGATGAAGATTTTTTCGCTTCTTTGAAACCGACAACACATGAAGTGTGTTCCCGTGTGACACGTTCCCTGCTATTTAGCCTCTCTATCAAGACTAAGACCTTGTTCACACTGTCAGTACAAATCTGATTTTGGTGCATATCCAATTTGACAAACTCTGTCCATATTGTGTATCACAACTGTTTAAATCTGATCTGTGCGTCCCGTAGCGTTCTGCCGTTTTCGGGATTATCTGTTTCTATGGCAATGACGTCATGCTGTCTCAACATCTGACGTGTTTACGTGACAGCATGACGTAACCAAAAAGCTATACAAATGCGATCAGGGCGGTCAGACTGAAATGGATTTACGAAAATGCAATTTGAAAAAATATTTTTGGATGTAGCCTGAAACGGATTAGGAAAAAAAGGATTTTGTGTGGTTTTTGGCTGTTCACACGGATTCCTATCGGATATGCACCAAAATTGGATTTGGCCTGACAGTGTGAACAGCATGTTGCATACTGAAATTAGGTACATTTAGTCATTTAGCAGACACTTATGTCTGTAGTAGGCTTATAGTTTGATAAATAAATACAATTAAATACAAACAGTTGTAAAGCATGATAGAACTTTGTATGTGTTTCATTCACTTCATGGTTTTAGAGATTCAAAGTTTAAACAAGAATCTCTAGTTTGCATTCTTCCTATTACTTTTACTTTTTAATACTCAAGTACAATTTTAATCTTATACTTTTTTACTTTTACTCAAGTATGATTCTGGCCAGATACTTTTACTTTTAATTGAGTAAAATTTACACTCAGTACTTGTACTTTCACTTGAGTTACATTTTTGAGGACATTTTACACCTCTGAAAAATCACTATTTACATTGTATCTGTTATGAATATTATTTATAATCTATGAAAATGTTACCACTGCAAACAAGGGAACACAAAACCCTAAAATATTCAGATTAGTCATTAATTAATAATGTGCTTGATTTTTTACACTCCTGAAAATATGGTTGCTTGAGTATACATTTTGTACAGGAAATGTGTAACACAAATTGGCTAATAAAATGAAAATGTCTTAACTTCCTCAACTTTTCACATAATGTTTTGTACTTAGAGTGAGATCAGCCTGCTTTTTAAGTGAGTATGATTAGAGTGAGGGATTTAACCTACTCTGCAATATAACTCATCCAGCATCAGGACCCTCGGGAATCCCTCACGTGCCGCGTCATTCACTATGGCCGGGTCACGTTGTCTCGCATTCATCTCCCCTTTATTCCGCGGGAACTCATCTTCAGTATCGTTATGAACCATGACAAACGTAGGTAGCCTAAATTACTACCTCCAAGTGGTGACAGCGCTCCCTTTTCATCCTTGCGCCGTTGTATTAATCTGAGAAGCGAGCGCGTGGAGGCGTGTGCGTCGTCGGCCAATCAGAGTTCACACGGGGCGCGCGAGCGCACATGTTTACAGGCGACATTCCGCCGGTACAGCCACTGTCTCTGGAAAACCCGGACGGATTACACGGAACGGAGTCTTTCTCGTGCGACACCCGGTCTGCGGAGGCCGGGGCATAACGTTGCACATTGCAGGAACACTCAGAACAGTGGATGAGCTAGACAATGCTCTGACATCCATCCGCATAAATCCACAGTGGTTTATCGCATAAATATCGTAGTCTGTATTGTGCAAGACGCATCATGTTTATCGATCCGAAACTCGCGCTCCGCTCCGCGTTTTCTATAGCCCGCCAGCTTTAAGGGAACGACGGCAAGGAAAACAAACAGGTCGATAGAAGAAAGATATCGGTTGCCGGTGGTCAGTCGGTCGGATGCAGAGGTTATCAAAAGTAAAATCTCCTATTTGCATGTTGTAACGGTGCACCGGTCGCAGGTCCCGAACGTGCAAGTTCACGTTGTACATGAACGCGGACCAAGTGGTGAAATATGTGGATGCGCTCCAGATCTGTGAAAATGTCGCACGTTCGGCCCGTGATAATATTCGCAGAGCGCAAGGTTTGTCCGGTCGCGTTTTGCTGTTTTTAAAGCGAAATTACTGTTCAGCGTGATTATACTTTCATTGATATATGAACTATGCATACTCGGCGGCTGGTGAAGCGTTCGGTCATCGGAAGCCGCGTATACGCGCCGGGTTCACCGGGAGACGCGGCACCGCTCACGGGAGTCATTCAGGCTGTCAAACAGGACAACAGAGATGCTGCTACCGGTCACCGGCGAAACGTGTACACGGTGCTTATGCAGGACGGGAGCTTAAAAGAGTACACGGAGGAAGAGATCGCGCAGATGACTGCGAAAGCGCCGTTAAAGTCCAGTTTGAAGGTGTGTTGTGTGCGGTCAGCTGGGTTTGTTGTTGTTGTTGTTTTTGTTTACAGTGCATGGAGTGATAGTTTGTTTAATGGGTTTCAAACAGTACTCGGGTGTGTGAGAGTGGATATTGCAGTAATGATACTTATAAAGTAGAGGGCCTGTGTTTATCTGACTTTAGTGGGTGGATAACCGTGGCAAACAAACACGCTCTGCAGCATTTACGCGCCAGCAGTGGCATCTGAGTGCGCGCGCGCACCGGCTCTTTTTTTAGTACCTATTACACAAGCATTCATTGTCATTACACCGATCATGTCTTTGAAAACGAGTACGCTCAATTTTGCAGTTCTGCTTTCTGTAGCTGCGTTGAAAAGCGATGTTATCAATGCAAAGGTTGTGGGTTCGATTCCGAGGAATAACACATACAGAATAAAATGTATATCTTGAATGCACTGTAATAAAACGCTTTATATACAAAAGGCTGTCAAAGGCATGATGTTGTGCTTTATGCTTTGGCAAAACTTGCATTTATTCGTGAAATCGAGCTCTGTGTGTAACAGTTGCGCACTAGGGTGAGAGAGTTGCACATAATTGCAAATCACAAAAGGTTTTTTATATATTGACCTAATTGCAGTCGTTATGAAGTTATACAGCCTGAGGTGCCACATCAAACAAAGAGGGTCAAAATGACAAAGAACCACCGCTACTAACATTTACCACATAATGAAATGTTTTGTCTTTATTTTTTGTATTGATTTTTTGTTTGATTTCATTTGATAGCTTTTTCAGAGAGACTGTTGTTTCTTTCATGGCTTCGTAGTGCACATCTGCATCTGTTTCATTTCTATTTAGAAATAGTAAAGTGCAACATTGCTAATCCTGTTCCAGCACCTGCCATGTAGTGGGGAGCTTTGATATCTTCTCTGGTTTCATATGAGGAGTTAAAGTACATGTTGGCGGCTGTGCGAACAAGGAAGCGTTGATATAGGATGTGAAACTACGGTTGGGGGTAAATGATCCCAGTGCATGCAGCTCTACAGAGGGTCATGCTCATACAATCTGAGGCTTTGGCAAGCTGCCTGGAATCTCAAACCATTGCCATTTGGCTTGGGGGAATGCCACTTGTTGACTTGTTTCATGGGGAGGGGCTTCACGTTTGGTGGCTTTACAGTATGACTTTTCCAGACAAAGGCAGAATGGATTTTTTTGTCCCTCTGTTGTTTCCACTGCTTTATATCAAATTGAATTATCAATCTTCTGACAGACTTGACTGTTTATACACACGATGCAGATTTAAACTTCATTAGAAACAAATGCTTAAAGATTTAGTCATGAATGATCAGTGATGTAGTATGTTACTCAGACAAGCAGCAGATGTGTTTGATGATGTTGTTTTTTTACCAGGGACGTGCCTGTACTATATTGCCATACCTCAAATCTCGAGTGCATACAGTATGTAATGCCCATGTTTGATATAAATATTCAAGTATAAATAAACAGTAGATTATTAAATCTGTGTGCTTCCTGCTCTCAAATTGAATGCAATCTGTTAATAGTTCAGTTAAAATCTGTTTGTTAATTTAAATCCATAAATTTGGCTAAACAACATCTCATTTGAATAGTTTGATTGACACATGAATAGTGACCCATATTTGATCAGATGTGGCAAGAACGCCATGGCTGTTTAAAATTCAAATGTGTTTGTATCATAAGAGATAAAAAAGGAACCAAATAAATTGAAACTTGTAAACTGTGCATTTTTTGATTTGTTGCTTGAAAATATTGCACATCATGATACTGCTACAAATTTGACTTCATCTCTCAAACAATACTGCAGAACCTGACTGTTATCTTACATGATATGTCATTATTGTGATGTTTAAAGGAATAGTTTGCCTGAAAATTTGACTATGTTAACTCGCCCTCAAAGTCATGACCTTTAAAAAGGTCATCATATTGATATGTGGAACACAAATGTAAAATATCAAAAACAATTGTAAACCTATATACACTAAATGTAAGTCCATATAAGTTTTGTGTGCAGACTGCAAATTATGTAGTGAATAATTGATTACGGGCCGTTAAATTATAAGAAAATAATGCACACCCAAGACGGTAATGCTGCGCGAAGCGGAGTTACACCGCGGGTTTGCATTATTTTCAAATAATTGACCAATGAGTCAATTATTCCTCTTATACAGCATGCTTACACAAACATTGCTCGGGTGTCTATTTTTATTACATTGAACAGGTTAGGTGTGTGGTTTACAGAAAAATAATCAACACCCATGAAACATCTCTCAGACAATCAGAAGAAAGCATTCAACAGACCAGTGGTATAATTACTGATAATAATCCTCACCCTAGACTAAAAAATAGCTGTAAATCTTTTTTAATTTAAATTTGATGTATTACTGATATCAGACCAAAAATATAGCATCCATGTTATATGGAGTTATGTTACCCTCAAAAAAATGAATTGTTGGATTTACTTAAGAATATTTTGTCAACAGGTTCCACAATTTGTTAAGTAATCTCAACAAACAATAATTTAGTTCATTTCACAAAAGAAGATTAAATAAACTTAACAAACAACATTTGAGTTGATTGTACATAAAAAAATTAATGATGACAAAAATTTGAATAATGCCATTTTATAAACTCCACCCCTTTTATCAAATAACTCCTTAACACTGAATCAATCAATAGTGCAGCTGCTTAATACAACTAATCATGTAAACCTCTTAAAGCGTAACTAAACCCCTGGTCAGAGCCTGACTCCACCCACTGCAATATTTGAAAAATGCAAGAAAAGTGGGCAGATCCCAACGGAGATAGAGGGGACAAACTAAGTGTGTGGTGAGATCGTAACAAGGGCGTGGTGAGCTTGAACCTGCTTACGTCACAAGTTATTTCTTGGACCCAACATCCAATAGGAAAATTCAACTGCAGTAGCCACCGTTCAACCTGAAGAGGGCAGCACTAAGACGTTTTTACACCATATATTGGAGTATTGAAACACTTTATATCCAAATGTCAAAAAACTTACTAAAATCAATGAATAGCACTAATAAAGCATCATTCTTACAGATCATTAACTAAAAAAATTTGGTTTAGGGTTTAGTTACTCTTTAAGGGTATAGTTACAGCTTATCAAGTACATCATAATTATATTTGAAACATAATGTTACATTTCAAACCTTTAATTTGTTTGTTTTTGTTCTAAAAATATATCAGAACAGGTTAATTCACTCATATTTGGCCACAGCCCACATGTACCTATCTAATGGTGCTACACTTCTGCAAGAGGGTGCCAGAACAACAACAATTACCCATAATACACTGCAACATCATCAGCCAATGAGATGCCAGTCTGTATTGGTTTTATTAATGTGTTAATTTTACACAACACTGTTATGTTGGCTGAACAAATAATTTTTAGGTAAAGCTGACAAGTCACATCTTTTTGTGGAATTAACTCAATTAAATTAAGTTCTCGTTATTAAATATTTTTTTCTAAAGTAATCACAATATGAAAGGATTAAGTAAAACTGGCAAAGGCGAAAGTTAAATTTTTTAATGTTTTTTGTCTCTATGAACTATTGCTGTTTAGCAAGAGCTGTATTGGTTAATTTCTGCTTTTATGTTGCATTGAATAAATAAAAGCCTGTGGTTTTTGAAAGCAAGTTAATGATAGGATTTTAATGTGAACTATTTCTTAAAAGTACAACCACAAGCATCACAAATTGAATGATTAAAATGGTTGAGATTGTTTTCAAAAAGGTTTCCACCCTGCCACTGCCAAATCTCACACTGTCGGTTGTGCCAATGTTGCTGTGTTGAGCTAGCTGGGGTGAGACTGTTTTAAAAATGTGCCACAGAAAAATCAACTAACCTGGTTTATTTAGTATGTATTAGTAGTTTGAATATTTTAACGTGCAAGAAACTGCACACACTTTTACTTTTAATACTTTTAACACTGCACTGCGAGTGTTTAATGTTTACTTTTTTACCATGACCAATAGAGTTGTGCCTAAAGTAATCCATCTATTTTAACTTCATTATAGTCAGTAACATCACAGATGTTCAATGCCCTGGGTGATAAGTGTTTATGGTGTCACGTTAAGAAAATGATCTGGATTTTGTGTGGTTCATTGTTAGATCGGCGTCTCTGCGTTGTGACGTGTTTCATCTTGGCCTCTGTTTGCCCTCTCTGTAGTGTGCCATGTTTAGCGTGGTGCAGCTTTAGTCACAGTGTAATGAAAAGTCTACAGCTGCCATGTAGATGAGAAAAAGCTGTTCGTCTTTGCATCAGTGTGGTTACGGATGATGGCTTTCTGCGTGCTGAAATGACAGGGCGAGGGTGGTTTCTTTTTCTTTAATTTGTCAGCGGTACAAATACAAATAGGCCTGCTGATCAACGAATCGGATTTCTTGATTCAAAGCATTGCTCTGGTGTTTATATTGACCAAAGTGCTAACAGATTAAATGCATTGTAAGGCTTAATGATTGCAAGCTAATTATCTTTACAGTATGAGTTTTTGTCGTTAAAGACCCCTGCGAGGTAAACAAGGCTTTATTCATGGGAGCTACATAAAGAAGAGACCGTTTACAGTATATGTATTTTCCTCAGCAGAGCACCTGTAACGGTGGCCAGCGGGACGGACCCATGTCGGGTCAGAACGGAGGAGTTCAGAGGGGAGAGACGCCCTGCCTCAGCCCGGAGAGCGCAGACGAGTCACGGGTGCTGGAGCACAAGAGGACGGGTCGAGCGATTGAGCAAGAGAAGGAAAGCACTCGCTCGGTTTCTCTACTGGAGCAGAAACGAAAGGTGGTCTCATCCAGCATCGATGTACCACAGGCCAGGTAAGACTGATCTGCACCCCCTACAGGTGGTAATGAGAACTGTTTGACTGATTGGAAGATTCTCGTTTTTGAGAGTTGGTTTTAGATAAAGCATTTCTACTGAAAGTCTCTAAATGCAATAACTTCACATCAAAGCTGAAATTATTTTATTTAAATACATAGCACATCACAGAGCTTGTTTACACCTGGTATTAAGATGCGTTTTAGATCGATCGGATGTGTAAAAAACGTTAAGTGGAATTATGACCAAAAAGTTATATTTTGGTCTCATCTGACCACTTGACTTTCTCCCATGTAGGGATGTAACGATTATTCGTGTGTCCCATTTAAAAATGCCTGTCTGAAACCGATTCTGAATCGTAAGACAGCGATTATGTGTTTCATGCACAGCTTGTGCGTGTACTACGGCATTTGGTCAGTAGGAAGTCCTTATCAATCTAAAATTATTATGAGTCGTTGTCGTTTATAACGTGCATTTAAAAAAGCAACACTCGTTAAATAAAAATCATTCAAAATATTCTTTATTATCGTGAAGATACCTGAAACAATTTGAAGAACAGCAATATAAATATTCCTGTAGACATTTCCTGGAATAGCGTTTGTAATGCTACTTCTTCTGTGGCACAAAGGGAGTTTTTGCATGAGAGCACCGTAATTCATTCAAATTCATTCATTGAGAAAACGCGCATTTGCACGATTAATCATTACAGCCTTTTACGTAACATGAATCCTCTGGATCATCCAAATTGTCATTGGCAGACTTAAGATGGGCCTGGACATGTGCTGGTTTAAGCAGGGGAACCTTCCGTACCATGCATGATTTCAAACCATGATGTCTTAGTGTATTACCAACAGTATCCTTGGAAACAGGGGTCCCAGCTCTTTTCAGGTCATTGACCAGCTCCTCCCTTGTAGTTCTGGGCTGATTTCTCACCTTTCTGAGGATCATTGAGACCCCACGAGGTGAGATCTTGCATGGAGCCCCAGTCTGAGGGAGATTGACAGTCATGTTTAGCTTCTTCCATTTTTTAAGGATTGCTTCAACAGTGGACCTTTTTTCACCAAGCTGTTTGGCAATTTCCCCATACCCCTTTCTAGCCTTGTGGAGGTGTACAATTTTGTCTCTAGTGTCTCTGGACAGCTCTTTGGTCTTGGCCATGTTAGTAGTTGGATACTTACTGATTGTATGGGATGGACAGGTGTCTTTATGCAGCTAATGACCTCATCTAATTTAGGATAATAAATGGAGTGGAGGTGGACATTTTAAAGGCAGACTAAGGCCTAGTCCACACGAACACGGGTATTTTTATAACCGTGAGTTTTTTCACGCGGTTCGGCCGTTCGTCCACACAAAACCGCAGTATCAGGGCACTGAAACCGAGCATATTTGAAAACCCCGGCCAGGGTGAGCTTTTTAAGAAACCCCGGTTACAGTGGTGTCGTGTAGAGAGTAAAACCGGGAGTTTTGCCTTGCGACGTCAGAGTGTGCGCCGTTATCCACTGTGTTTGACGTCAAGATTGTGCGCCGCTGACTGCTTTTTTTGATGATTCTGTGCAATGGCGGACGTATCTTGCTAATAATAACTGTGCTAACAGGGCTTCTAACATGTATACAGATAGATGCTCAGTTATCTCACTATATTGCGGAACACGATTTGGGTTATATCCCCGCCTGCTGGTGTGGCATGCTCTTGACAGTGCTTGATAGCGGGCTTTTGCTTTATCGTGTGGATGGATATTTAATTTAAACCGAGCATGTGTGGACGGGATTTTTTTTAGGGAAAACTCCGGTTATAAATATACCCGTGTCCGTGTGGACTAGGCCTAACAGGTCTTTGAAGGTCAGAATTCTAGCTGATAGACAGATGTTCAAATAGTTATTTGCAGCTGTATCATACAAATAAATAGATAAAAAAATCAAACATTGTGATTTCTGAATTTTTTTAAAGATTTTTTATGTCTCTCACAGTGGACATGCACCTACGATGACAATTTCAGACCCCTATGATTTCTAAGTGGGAGAACTTGCAAAATAGCAGGGTGTTCAAATACTTATTTTCCACACTGTATATGAATGTTATAATCAAACAAACTAAATGCACCAAGTACCATGGTATTATCAAAGTAAATGATGTTGTTTTGATGAGGTGTATAACGTAGCAAGACTTGTATATTGACACAGGCATTTTTGTGGTTTTGCACCTTACAGCATTTGCTCTTTGAAGTTTTCGCTCTTGTGTAGAAAGTGCTATTTTTCCTTTTTGTCAAATGTAATTGGTAAAGGCCAATTTATGTTAGCCTAAAGCCTAACTTGGGTTCAGCCAGACCTTCTCATCTTTATAGGCCAGAAATCGATTTATAGCTCAACTGCCTCCATCTGATGGCTCTATTACTATACTCAGACCTGATATTGACTAAATATTTATTTGTTGATGAATTATTGATCAGTTTATTTTTTATCCATTCAGTAAAACGACTCATTCAAAGAAGTTTAATTGATGATGGTTTATTTTTTTAATTGTCTGTGTGTTTTTGGTTTGCCTACTGATAGGTTGACTACTGATATCGGCAGTTGTTATATTGATTCCTTCAGTAGTGCTCTCGGTGACGATCATTATTTATAATGTTCATAGGAAACGGACATTAATCCTCCATGTACAACAAATGATGTAGAAAGTCTTGCAAGCCCTGCACCCTCAAATACTTCACTGTCCAATACAAACACTTTTTTGAATAAACAGTGAAACTGAGCTATTCATCATCTCACAGATCTCTTATAGATTTGTGTGTTTGAGTTGATTTAGTCTCACAGTGCATTTGTTGAGTCTGTGTTTGCTCATATGTTTTGTTTTCTGTGTTTCTTTTGGATGACTCAAATAGCACGTGCACATTTTAAGCCCTGAGGTCTATTAGGCATGGAGCAGCGTAATGTTTCAATTCTCCAAAATAATTACAGTGTCTTGCTTTTGGCAGGGATGGTCAGCGTAGACAGATACACAGCGAGGTTTTGGTTTTATTTAGATTTTTCTTCAGAAAATTTTTGTTTTGAGGTAGGATGGGTCACAGTGGTTGATTTATGAAATAGCTTGGCATCTAGTTACTGACTAGTCCAGGGGTAATGTTCAAAACTTGAGATTTTTGTAAATAAGTATACACTTGTAGATGTATGTATTTGATGTTTTTGGCACTTGTGCTCTAGTTCTGCGTTAGTTCTTTAGACAGTTTGTGGATTAAATCCAGCCTGATCTAATGGAAATTTATACCGATTTTACAAAGTATGATTTGCAATGTGGAAATTCTTAGAAAAAGCAGTAATGAAGCCCCACCCCTAAACCCAATTTCCAAGGAGAAAGCAGATTGTACTAATAGGGTACAAATGAGATCATATAAATAAGACACCTGGTAAAACTTAGTTATGAATTGCTGTGAGATTGTGATGGGTAAAACTCCCTTAACATTCCACCACTACAACAGAAACACGATCAAGGCCCAAGTTTTATACACATAAGCTTTTACACATAAGCGCATGTGTCTGCACACAGTCGAATGCACAGGCTTGCAAAGCATACTTTATTTGCCTCGCACACGTACACAAGCCTTTGACACGTGCAGAAATTGCAATACCTCTCCTGTCCTACAGGCTACATATTCCTGTACATGCATGCACGACTTGTGCGTACAAAGTATTACAAAATTTGACGAAATTGAAGCGAAGTGTTCCCATGCATTTAGGTGGATGCTTTTAGGAATCTGTTTGTTTGATCATTGCACCACAAGTGTTGGCGTGTCAAGATAAAAAGTCCTATTTTATAAACACACTCATATAGGCAATTCAAAAAATCTGTAGTTTGGGCAGTTTACGATGCCAAAGAAACATAAGAATTAGTTTTACTGTTTCATGGAGCGTATACACCAAACCATTTAAATGCGTTTGAAAATCACAGGCGATGGTGCTGACCGTGGGCGCTTTGCCAGCTATTTTTGCAAGCGCTTTGGTTGCTGATACTTCTGTTTTGTTTATCAGTCGTTGAACAATGCACCGGTTGGTTGTTGTGATGTTTGTCCTGCCCCTCCTCCACTGTGATTGGACGGCTGAGTGAGAAGTGACTTTGATGAGATAAACGTTTTACCCAAAATTAAATCTGGGCGCTCAGCGTGGAGAAAACACAGAGCGCAGGAACTCTATGTGGAAAATAACGCCAGCGCTTCCATTGGAAACAACTGAAAAAATACACCGGCCGCCGCCGTAAACACTTTGGTGTACACGCCCCCTCATTGCGTAAAGTGTTTTCAACATGTCAGAATCAATACATAGAGCTTTGTGCCGAACGATTTTCATAGAGCACCCGAAGACCATGAGATCCCTTTGGGACAAGAGTGTATTGTATGAACTTAATTTATTGTACACAGAGAGCCCCGTGACAAAAGAAAGGATGGGATATAGATTTAACTGCTTTGTGTTCAGAACTCTTAAGTGACCTCTTAAGTGAATATGGCCATGATCAGACTCAAATTGTGATTCATTGCTTTGAAACAGTGGATGCGTCTAGCTTGATAGTAAAGAATGGCACGTAGCCAAAGACAATGGAGCGTTTAGGGTCACATCATATCTCCTGCTTTAATTGCCTTCAGAGAGCAGACCACACAATCTTGAAGTTTTTGAAGCTGTGGTTGAACACAATAGCCCATGACCTAAATGAAGTAGAGATCTTTGGTTTGTGTTTGATCTCTCTGTATGTGTGTGTGTGGTGGGGTTTGGTGACCTGCAGGTCGGTCTTGTCAGCTCTTTAAATGTTTATTATTGGACACATAATGGCTTAGCTCATCATATTTGTTTACAGAATTACACCACAAGCATTCTGTAACTTTGTATATTAGTTGACCCAGCGTGATTATTGACCTTTCTTTCCCCGAGCTGCCTTGCTGAGAGAGGGGTTTATTAAAAGATTTGAAAAATGCTTGGTTTTTGTTTTCATCGGTATAAGACGTGGATTTAAAGTAGCTAACCTGCAGTTAACAAAAAGGGTTAAACTACTATGAAAGGGCTGACAAATAGCCTCCAGACTGCTAACTGGAATTTGATTTGGTTTTGTGTGTGTGTGTGTATGCGAGTTATTAAAACATGGTTGGTCACTGCGAAGTAAAACCGGGCATTTGTTTTTGATATATCAGAGCAAAGAGTTAAGTATGTAATTTCTGTGTAACTAGCAGGTTAACAGAAAGTTCGGCTTAAACTGAAGTTGACCTGTGTTGAACCTAGGGGTGGGCGATATGACCAAAATCTTCTATCACGATAGGATTAATTTTATATCATGATAACGATATGTATCACGGTAGAGTTTTTTATGTTTTAATAAGGTTTAAATCTTTAATACCATAGAAATGTTCATAATTCTCACAAAAAACATATACAAGCATAGAAAGAAGATAAAAACAAAGAAAACTCAAGCTCTCTGAAGATACACAGTCAATAAGAATGATAATAAATAATTATGCATGTATGTATAGGCCTATATATATTTTTATTTAAGGTAGAAAAGTGATTTAATCAGGAGCGAGAGATTTTTTTCTCAATGCTGTTTGATTAACACGAGTGACAGACAGGAGCAAAATTAGGTAACTTCCCCTTTAAGACCAAAGTCCGGATCCAATACACTGTTACACATGCGCTTTCTCTTTTAGCTGTTTACTTTCTCTTAAGACCTTACTGGTCGTGTTTATGATGATGCTTGCAAAGACGGGAATTTTGACGCATATGTGTATTTAAGGCCAATAAAGCGGGAAAAATGCTCACGAGCTTAATAAGCAGAGGTCGCGCGACTTGCGCGCTCCTCACAGACAGAAAGAGCAGCGGTTGCGCGACTTGTCCGCTCCTGACACACAGAAAGAACGCACGCATACAGATCTGTTGTCTGTGTTTCAATGGCTTAAAATAACTTGTTTTAAAACTGCAGTGCTTAAATACGTGTACAAACGTTACGTTTTCGCGACCACACGCAGAGGAGCGTGACGTGGGCACGTAACCTCGATAGAAACGATAGTCCAAAATCTCTACCGGTTGACAAATTTCTACCGGTTAATTTTGTCTACCGGTTTATCGCCCACCCCTAGTTGAACCGATGCAATCTCACAAGCTTTACAGTGTTTATGCTTTTAAAGAAAATCAACCAGCAAATTTCTTACTCTGGGGGCTGCCACAATGCGCTTAACCCTGGGTTATCTTGGTTCTAAATTGCACTTTTAAACCCCTGGTTTAACTTTGTTCTTAACCACGCTTTTAACCCTGGGTCATATTGTTTCTCAACCACGCTTTTGACCAGTGTTTCCTGCAGCACTTTGTAGTTTGGGCAGCCCAACTAAGCTGTGAAACCCTACCACCTTAACTAGGTCGCCACACAGCCGCGACGAGAAAGACATGGTCCGGTCCGTCACTGTCTGGAGGATAGCCAGTTGATAAAACACGTGTCCATGAGAACTTTAAGTGTACTTATGTTTTGGGTTTATTTAAGCCTGTTATTGTATTAGTCTATAGTTCTTGCAAATTTAAAGTAAGTTAGCTGGTGATTTTGTTGTTTGAGCAACCTGCTAGCTAGGTTTCAAGTGCCTGTTGATTAGATATAATTGAGCGCTCTTGCTCACTTTATTCATGTGCATTATTTACATGCTACAGTAGTTACACTCCTTTAAGATAATGTCATTAATAGTGGGAAATAATCAGTTTTTTCAATCTTTATAAATAATCGTTCGCCAGATGTTCTACAACATCTGCTTTAGTTTGTTTTTAGTTTCACTTCATCACGCAGTCTATTAAAAACATTTAATTCATTAATAATCTAGCATGTGTTCATTTTCTGTCATAAAGTTTTATTTGAGTGTTTTAAATAAAAGTATTTTCATCATACTGTGGTCAGATAAAGAATGAAAACAAATTGTTTGCTCCTCAGGCAGCTTAATAATTCTTTGAAATATGGGCGTGACCTCGCTGCTGCTTTTCCTACAACAACAAGAATTTCCCGCGTTGATCCTGTGTTGCGATGTACTTTGTGTAAGTGGCGGGGGGATAAAGAGAGGGGGCTGCTCCGGTTAAAACAGTATGCTTTCTCAGAAGATCAGTTATAGCTGCCAAAGAAAACAACTTCTCTCAGAGAGCGCTGGTGGCTGGGTTGCAAGAGAGCTTGTGATTAGCATCTGAAAAGAGTCTCTCTCTCTCTCTCTCTCTCTCTTTCTTTCTTTCTTTCTCTCTCTCTCTCGCTCTCTCTCTCTGCTGAGCCTGGACTTCTGTGATGCTGGATTTTTTCCAGTGGTCTCACACTAAACTTCTCTCAAGTGCCTGCTGTTGGTCCTGGATGACTTGTCAGACTGTACACAGTGTTGTTGTTTTTTTCTTTTCTCGGACTTCCCCGAACTTCACCATGATTGAAACCATTTGGAGGCGCCTGTCTGATTGTCTGAGCATGCAGCAAGTCTCAAAATGCATGTTTAAATGTGTGGCGTATAACAAGAATAGAAAACGCTTAGGTTACTCACGTAACCCCGGTTCCCTGAAATAACGGGAAAGAAGCATTGCGTCAGTTTGCTGACGCTATGGGGGGAAACTCCTGTTTACTCCGTGATTGAAGCCTATTGGTTAACGTCTGTAGAAAATACAGACCAATGACGTTTGAGCCCGCGCGGGGCGTGGCACACGTCCCTATATAAGCCGGTGAAATACGTCAAGAGCTCATTATTATTCGACTGAAGCGCGCAGCCGAATAACACTCGCTGCGTAGACGTTTGTAGCACGGCCAGCGACGCAATGCTTCGTTCCCGTTATTTCAGGGAACCGGGGTTACGTGAGTAACCTAAGCGTTCCCTTTCAATACGGTTCACTTCGCATTGCGTCAGTTTGCTGACGCTATGGGGGAACGTAATCCCATCCCGCCGTGCATACACAACGGACTGAGGTGCCCTTACCGGAGAGACACTGCATGTGGCCCTAACCCAGCATATACATAGCTCTAGCGAGCGCAAGTGTAAGCACCATATATGAGACAGTAATACGCATACAGTGAAGTTTCTAAACGCACCATGCATATACAATAGAGCACGAGACGGCGGGTTCCCTGAGCGCGCCGCGAGCTGTGCATGATTTATTAATAGGTAGCCATGACGGTGAGCTAGCAACGCACCGTGAAGGCATACAGAAACGCGGTCGCGTGAATCATTAAGCCGATAAGACCTGTGCTTGTAAGGCAGGGACATCCAGGCTATAAAATCTGACAAACGTAGACGGCGAGGACCAGCCGGCCGCGTTACAAATGTCAAAGATAGAAATCCCCGTAGACCAAGCCCAAGATGAAGCCATACCCCTTGTGGAGTGAGCTTTTAAACCAACTGGACAATGTTCATTCAGGGAGGCGTAAGCCAAAGCAATGGCTTCGACGATCCATTTAGATAGCCTCTGTTTAGTGAGCGGCATACCTAAGGAATGTTGTGCGAAGCTTACGAACAGCTGATCTGACTTGCGGTATGAGGCAGAACGGTCCGTGTATATTCTTAACGCTCTGACGGGGCAGAGCGTGTTCGGGGTTTGTTCGCCGTCCGCCGGCGGGAGGGCGAGAAGTGAAACCACCTGAACTCTAAATGGCGTGGTCAAAACTTTAGGAATGTATCCCGCTCTCGGTCTAAGGATCACTTTGCTATCGTTAGGACCGAATTCCAGACACGACGGGTCAATTGAAAACGCGTGTAAATCGCCCACTCGTTTAACCGATGCCAACGCCAGGAGGAGAGCGGTTTTAAACGAGAGAGCGCGCAGGTCAGCCTGCTCGAGGGGCTCGAAAGGGGGACCGCGCAGCGCTTTCAGAACCATGGACAGATCCCAAGACCGTGTTAGGTCGCGGTGGGTGTAGTCTGCGAGCGCCTCTGAGGAATTTAATGATGAGATCATGTTTTCCCACGGTGCGACCGGCGATAAGGGCGTGATTCGCCGTTATCGCCGCCACATACACTTTAAGCGTCGAGGGCGCGCGACCGCTGTCCAGCATTTCCTGCAGAAAGGAGAGAATATGCTCCACTTCACAGGTGTTTGGGTTTAAGTTTTTCGTCGTGCACCAGTCAGAAAAAATAGACCACTTTTGAGCGTAAAGGCACCTAGTAGATGGGGCCCTAGCTTCAGTTAGAGTATTTAACACTCGTTCTGAAAGGCGTGATGGTTGCCGTTCAGAGACCAAACGTGTAGATTCCATAGCTCCGGCTGTGGATGCCATATCGTCCCTCTCGCCTGAGATAGGAGGTCTTTCCTCAGCGGTACTGGCCATGGTGCTGATGTTTTCAGCTGCCATAGGTCGGGGAGCCACGGTTGATTGTGCCAAAATGGGGCGACCAGAATTATCGCGCATTTCGTCTCTCTTATCCTCTGAAGGACCTGTGGTAACAGAGCCACCGGAGGAAAAGCAAATAGAAGACACGTCGGCCATGTTTGCGACAGGGCATCGTGATGTCTCGAGAAGAAGATCGGGCAATGCGCGTTCTCGTCGGATGCAAACAGATCGATCTCCGCCCGGCCGAAGACGGTCCATATTCTCTCGACCGTCTGAGGATGCAGTCTCCATTCTCCCGGCGGCGGACCGTTGCGCGAGAGAATGTCTGCACCCGTATTGGCTACACCCGGTACGTGAGTCGCTTTTAACGAACGTACGTTCGCGTGAGCCCATAATAAAAGCCGTTTCGCCAGCCTGGATAGGGAGCGAGATCTCAGCCCTCCTTGGTGGTTTATGAACGAAACCACCGTCATACTGTCCGACCGCACTAGAACGTGTTGATGTTGGAGTTTCGGTCGAAAGTGTCGTAGCGCTAAGATAACCGCCCACATCTCGAGGTGGTTGATATGTAGCTGAGACAACTGGTTGTTCCACGCACCGAAGGCGAGTTCGCCGTCGCAGTGAGCGCCCCAACCCGTCGCAGACGCATCCGTAGTCACCACTTTCCTCCTGCTCACGGAGCCGAGCTCCGTGCCCGAGAGGAAAAGGTGAGGGGATGTCCATATCGAAAGCGCTTTCACGCAGCTGTACGTGATTTTGATTAATAAGCGGCCCGACAACCAAGCACGGGGCAGAACTTTCGCTTTCAACCAAAACTGAAGCGGTCTCATGAACAGCATTCCCAACGGTATTAGTGGGGATGCTGCTGCCATCAGACCCAGCATTTTTTGGAATCGTTTGAGAGGGAAATGTGAACCCGCTTTGAACGATGCCGCCTCGCGTCTGACCGTGAGCGCGCGTTCCTGTGTAAGCCATGCCCGCATCTTTAATGAGTCGAGCGTCGTGCCTAAGAACGCGATTCGCTGCGTGGGGGTGAGCAAACTCTTCTGGAGGTTGATTTTGAACCCCAAATTCTCCAAATGCTGGAGTACAACGGTCTTGTGCGCAATAATTTCCCTCTCTGACTGTGCTAGAATAGGCCAATCGTCGAGGTAATTCAATATGCGGATGCCGCTCTGTCTGAGAGGGGCGAGAGCCGCATCCGCACATTTGGTAAATGTGCGTGGTGCCAGAGATAATCCGAAGGGCAGAACTTTGTACTGGTATGCTGTCCCGTCGAACGCGAATCTTAGAAACGGCCTGTGACGTGGCGCTATCAGAATGTGAAAGTAAGCGTCTTTCAGATCCACTGATATGAACCAATCGCCCTGTCGAATTAACGCCATGATTCGTCTGGCTGGAAGCATTTTGAACGGCCGTTTGGCAAGAGCGCGATTCAAAACGCGTAGATCCAATATCGGTCTGATGCCGCCGTCTTTCTTTGGAACGAGAAAATAACGACTGTAAAAGCCTGATTCGCTTTGATCCGCCGGGACCGTCTCTATCGCGTCTTTTAGTAATAAAGAACGCACCTCTTCCCTGAGGATCTGTATACGATCGTCTGGGACAGTGGTGTAGAGAACGCCGCGAAACCGGGGTGGTCTCCGAGCGAATTGAAGTGAATAACCGTGTTGGATTACGTTTAGAATCCAGCCCGGCATAGCGGGGGTGGATTGCCAAACGTGAAGTTTGACGGCGAGCGTCGATATGCTTATGGACGTTAAGCCGTTTGTGTGTGTGTGTGTGTACAGAGGAGGAAATTTGCTCTTTTTGTGAAAAGGTAAAAATTTGTGTTTCGCTGTTACAGCGAGGGTGTGTCCAGCGCCCGAGGGGACTGAAACACGCCGAACTTTCGAGGGCGGGCCGGCCGAAGCGGGACCAGAGCCTCTTTTCCTCCTCAGACTCCCTTCAGGGAGGCGGCGCCGGCGTCGGGTCCAGCGTGATCCGAGGACGGGGACCGCGGCGTCGAGGCGGGCCAGCCGGTCGTGAAGGACGCTGGCGCTTGACCTCCGGTTCAGCTCTCTGCTGGGGCTGAGCTGGTGCTGGCTTAGGGCGTTGAGCTGGCGGCGGTTTTGGGCGGCCGGTCTCAGACGCTGAGGCAGATCGTTTTGGTAGAAAATGCCGCATAGCCTGCGACGATTTCTGTGCCTCAGTGAAGCGCTGGGTGAACCCCTCCACAGCAGAGCCGAAGAGCCCCGACGGTGACACGGGCGAGTCAAGAAGGGCAACCCGATCCGTATCCTTGATCTCCGTCAAGTTCAGCCACAGATGTCTCTCCAGAACAACCAGGCTGGCCATGGCTCTTCCTACAGCCTGAGTGGCGACTTTAGTGGCGCGAAGGGCCAGATCAGTCGCGCTGCGCAGGTCTTTAAAGGTCGACGGGTCCGGACCTGCCTCGTCCATGTCACGGAGGAGTTTTGCCTGGTATACCTGCAGCACCGCCATCGTATGGAGAGCGGATGCAGCGTGGCCGTCGGCGGCGTAAGATTTCGACGCCAGGGTTGATGTCAGACGACAGGGCTTTGATGGATGGTTCATCTTCGCTCTCCATCCGCCGGCTGAAGACTGGCAGAGATGGGCGGCGACAGTTTCCTCGAGCGGCGGCATTTTGGAGTAGCCGTGTTCGTCGGCGCCGTCCACTACAGAGAGGACGTGGGAGACGGCGCTCTGAGCTCGGGTGGAGTGGGGAGCATGCCAAGATTTGGTGAGCTCTTGGTGAACCTCAGGAAAAAACGGCGCCTGCCGTTGGCGGGATGATTGACGGCACCCGGGCTGCAGAAACCACTCGTCCAACCGGCTGAGTTGAGGCTCTGACGGCGGCGACCACTTGATGTTGAGCTCCGCCGTAGCTTGCGTCAAGATGCGGATGAGCTCAGAGTCGTGAGGACGCGACTCGGTAGGTTCATCGGCGGCTGCGTGGGCGTCGTCATCCGAGGCCGCCCAATCCTCTAACTCCTCAGAGGATGACATCATCTCCAAGTTGTCACCGGACCCAAAGGAAACCATGCCGCTAGCACTCGGCAGGGGGCGTAGGTCCTCATGGGCGAAGGTGACAGGATGACGGCGGGGAGACAGAGCACGCGGGGGATGAGCCGGCGTGGACTCGGTCTCGGGGCGTCTTCCAGCTTCACGGCTCCGCTGCTGTTTAGGCGGGAGAGCACGGGAAGCCTTCCGTTTAAAGATCTCAAGGCGGGAGCGCAGCACCGCGATGGGAAGGAGCTCGCAGTGGGCGCAGCCCGCCTCGTTGAGTACGGCCTCGGCGTGGGCAGGGCCCAGACAGATGACGCACTCTTTGTGGAAATCCTCCACAGGCAAAGGGGCTCGGCAGGAGCCGCAATGCCGAAGCGACATTATCTCAACGCGCTTCTGCTCTTTTAGATGAAATCTCTCTTTTTAGGCTCACCGGAAAGCGACAGGGGAACACGCTGGTGTGTAGTAGTCCGCTGCAGTGCTTGGATCGACGGCGAGTAAGGGCTTCTTCTTCGGAGCAGCGAGAAGGTTCGCGCCGAAGGAGAAAAGTAATGAGCTCTTGACGTATTTCACCGGCTTATATAGGGACGTGTGCCACGCCCCGCGCGGGCTCAAACGTCATTGGTCTGTATTTTCTACAGACGTTAACCAATAGGCTTCAATCACGGAGTAAACAGGAGTTTCCCCCCATAGCGTCAGCAAACTGACGCAATGCGAAGTGAACCGTATTGAAAGGGAACTACACTTTTAAACTGGTTTGTGGTTGCATAGCTGTGAATTGAATAACATGAACTTACATTCTTATTTATATACTGGCATGCAAAAAAGATATAATGATTTAGACAGGGGATGATACCAGCGCAGCTTGTTGCTTGTATTTTTTTCTGTCGCAAACATCCATGTTAAAGTAATTAATCGCATACAAAATAAAAGTTTGTGTTTGCAAAATATGTGTGTGTTTAATTAACATGTTATATAAATATATACACTAACATTCATGTATATATTTTAAGAATATATAATTACACAGTACACACATATAAATTATGCAAATACAAACTTTTATTTTGTATGCGATTAATCACGGTTGATCGTTTGACAGCCCTACTGCCCTATACACTGTGTCCTTATTTTTTTTATTCTGATTCAAATATAGTAATGGCCCATTTCCAGATGCATTACTAATGGGTGTATTTAAATGTTGAAGGATCGTTTTTGTTTCCTTTATGTTGAAGCAGTGTTGTCTCTATAAAATCAGTGATCTGGAAATTGTGTTCAAAAAGGCCATTTGTGAACCGTTTCTTTATCCTTGCATAGCAATAAGAGCTGTTTTCATTAGATGCGTTAAATCATGGGGTGCTTGGGTGATGATGCAACCTTGGAAACTGGACCGCCTGGGATGGATTATTGAAATTTGTTTAATTTTTATGCAAATTAGGGGTTTAATTAAAACCCCTGAATATCAGTGAGGGGGAGTGGCCAAGAATGGCCAGGGAACAATACAGGCGCTTAAATTGCCCTTACTTGCTAATTCAAAGGGCTACCGTGTCTGACGCAGTCCAACATTACCATTAAAACTCACTGTTCCTATAGATGCCTGACTGAGGAGATTAATTTGTGTGTTTATGTTCTTTGAGATTCAGAATGAAGTCATTTCTGATCTTTTTTACACTGTTTAAAAAAAAAATTGAATAATTATTGAAATCTTTCCTTTAAGAAGCTTTGAGTGTGATCGTCTGATTGTACAGTATGATTGGCTAATGTTTTACAAATACACAAGTAAACAAATTCAAATACTATGATTAGTTATCAAAACTTTGACTGTCATTACACTTTGAATTTTTTTTGCAAAGCCAGCATCGTATTGCGTCAAATAAACTACAAGTCCCTGCGCATGAATCGTGGTTGCACATATCCATGCTAAATAATTTCGAAGAGGGTATAGGCACGCACATTAAAACAACATTTAATTTGTTTGCGCGGTGAAAAATCATACTTCTATTCTGTCTTGTTTTACAGCTAAAATTTTGAATGACTTGACTCAATACACTTAAAGAGTGTTTCTTATGACTGGAGCAGATTTTAAAGAGCACCTATTGTCCGATTCACGTTTTTACATTTCCTTTTGTGTGTAAGTGTGTATTGGTAAATGTTAACATATGCAAAAGTTACAAACCCCATAGTAAACGATGATGCTAGTTATCGTCTCCAAAGTGAATCTCTTTTCTTGGAGTACAACAAACACACAGATTGAAGGCAACAGTTTACTTCCTGGGATTGGTGATGTAGACAAGACCGACATTATCATAATTCATCTCGATTCAGACTCACAGCCTGTAAGTTAACTCCTGTCAGCAACCGAATCTTTCAAACATGGTAAGGAGCGCCACATTTCCAGCTGACGATAGAGGTATTCAGGCCAATCACAACGTACAGATTCGCTGGCCAATCAGAGACACAGAGCTTTTCAAATCCGTGCGTTTAAGGAAGAGAGTAAAATCTTGAGCTTGTTTTTTACCATAAATCACGCAAACACATTGTATTATATCAAATACACAAAATAATGTTGTTTTTTAGCAATGAAATAGGTGCTCTTTAATATTTGACAGTCGGAAGAAGCAAACAACTATGTGACTAAACATTTGACAGGACATTCAGCATAGTCCCCTTGTTTTACTTACATCAAGCATGCATAATAAACGTTAAATAAATTGATAATGAAAACAAGATAAGAGAGTCATTTATTATTTAAAAGGTAAAAAATACTATTCTTATTTAGCTATGCAGTGCATGTGTAAGTCATGAGTTAGTCTGCTGTTTTAAAGTTTGAAATTACTTTAATTTAAATGGAATTCAAAGCACCTCAATAAACTCGATTGTTTAGCAACATTTAAAACGCTTTAAAAAACCTTTAAAAGTTTTATGAAGCATCGCGGAGGAGATTTATTGTTAACAGATTAGAGCCGAATTCACCCAAGTATTTAAATATGCTTGTATATTAGTAAAGACATCTAAAACAACATGATGTTCAGATCTCTGTTCTCTAGGCTATTCTTAACCAACAGGTTTTCGTTCGCTTTGCATGACGTTGAAATTGGTTTCATACTTTTACTCACACATTGCATATTTCACAGATTTTCGATTACGGCTTCAAGTTACAATGTAAATTTGTTGTTGATATAAGCTTTATCTGAAGTGACCAAATGTAAGTTTTATAGCCTATAAAAATTCTCATATTTCATTAAAAATATTGTTTTTATAAGTTTTATAATAAATACTCTGCATGCATTGTCTTTTTTTAGGCTATTGCATTAGTTTTGCACAGCAGAACATGCTCCATTTTACTTTTCCTAAGCGCGAGGCCCTGCCTTCAGGTCTGCTTGCTGCTATAAAAGTTATGGGGCTGCCAGAGAATGGAGAAACTCTTGAGAAACAACATAAGAGGGAGTAAATCATAACAGAGTTTTTATTTTGAGATGTGCAGTCTCTTTAAGCGCTTAAGGTGTAGAAAATCAAAGTTTGTATTTCTAGTCTTTAGTCTCTTATCTTCTGGATGCTAAGAGAAAGTACACTGTAAAAAATTGTGCCGTTAAATAACAGTAATCAACTGGCAGCTTGGTTGCCAGCAAGATAATGTTATTTTACGGTTCTGCCTCTGTTAAAATACAGTTCTACTTCCGTTAATTTACAGCTCTCCTATTTTAACAGTATGTTAATGTTATAATGCCCTGAAAGAAACTCATTTCATTTAGGAAACCAATTGCCTGATCCATTCAAGTTTATAAATATTATATATATATTTACATGGTGGTGTTAGTATTGTGAACTTAATTAATTTGAGTCCACTGAAAACAAATATTACTTCTAAAATTGAACTGCAAACATTTAAACTTTGACACAAATCTCATGTAGTTCACCATGAGCAAACTACACAGTTACTGCTTTAAAATAAAACAACAGGCAGCATAACATCAATGATCTACTGCCCATCCTTGACCTAAACAACCACACTACTCTTCAGCACAATGGTAACCCAAAAACTGAGTCAAATCCTAACAAAACAAAACATTAAACACTAAGAGATCTCTCACATTATCATCTTGTGTAAATCCTCTGATCAGTTTTTAAGTTCACATGATTTAAAAAACAAAATACAAGGACTTTTCTCTAATGTCTGTGTGAAATTAACAAATTTCTGTATGCAAATTTGACTGTTGGGTTTTCTGTTTTTTAACAGCACATTCTGTTAAATAACAGTAATCAACTGGCAGCTTGGTTGCCAGCAAGATAATGTTTTTTTACGGTCTCCTTCGGACTGTTAAAAAACATTAGCATTCTGTGTTTTTATATCTTACATATTTAACCCTTTAAACCCCATCGCAAAATTCTTGGTGTCAAAAGAACACTGCTTAATGTGTCCACACTACAAAGAGTAAAAGTAACAGAGCCAATGTTGAAGTTAATGAGATAATGAAGTGATGATTGAGTTAATTATGAACAGCTGCTGTTAACAAACACAATCACTGAATGAAAGATGAACAAGAACCAAATAAAAGAGAAAACAAGCAGAAACTCAACTTATAGACTTAGAAGAGACTCAAACTTACTCAGATCTCACAAGAAGATCATCAAACAACTCCACAAACAGCATTACCATCTTCACTTATTACAAACCAGTTAGATTTTATATTATATGTACATTAGCTCTTACTGAGAAATAAATCATACGGTGTGGTTTCCTAAACAGGTATTATCTTAAACCAGGAATAGTTTAATTAGGAAATTTAACAAGTTTTAACAAACATGCCTAACTAAAAACATTACTTGTGCATTTTCAGGCGAAACAAAGGGCACTGATGTATTTTAAAATATGTCAGTGCAAGTTGTTTTGAGTTTGGACAGCTCTAGTCTAAAGCCCTATTCGGACGGGATTAGTTTTACAGGGGGACCTCTGAGAAAATGGTGCTTCTCAGAGGTCCTCTGTGTTTTTAATCCCGTCCGAATCGGCCATGTCTGTGTTTTTCTCTGACGACCTCCGTAAGAATTCCAGAGCAATTTACCTACAGTTTTTCGCCGAACTCAGAGGTCCTCTGAGAAATTTAATCCCGTCCGGATGCAAATGTCTGTGTTTGCCCGCAATATCTTTTGAAAACGCGGTTCATTTCGTGTTTTGGCCACCGTGATCTGCCGTAAGGTCTTACTAGTGCGCGTATATTGTATTTCCTGAGTCCCATTCATTCAGATATGGATGTTTTTTCGCATTCGACAAAATAAAATAATTAAATCAAGACGAGCTGAATATCAAACACTGTTAAGACTGGCCACTGTAATATCATTAACGTTATAAGAAACTCTGTTCAAAGTTGTTCAACTCCGGAATGTTAATGTTAATTATTAAAGATAATAAATTGTTATTAATCATTATTTCTTCATTTCTTTGGGTTTATTATAAGCAGACAGTTATATAAAACACGTAGGCTAACGTAACTGTAGTAGGATTTGTATATTTTATTTTGATTCGTTAAAATTAAATTAATAAATTACATGTTCTGTCATAATTTTACATTTAAAGCAAAATATTAAACATTACAAACACGCGTTTCCAGAGCACGTGCTCTTCTGCAACGCCCAAATGAAGAAACAGACACTCCCATCTCTGGAATAGCCTGAGAATTTTAATCCCGTCCGAATCGATACATAAAATCACAGACGTCCTGGGGGAAACGTTGAAACTCAAACGTTGTTTGGAAAACTAATCCCGTCCGAATAGTGCTTAATAGTCTAATCCCTAAATAATAGTTACCATTCTCGTGATCAGTGTTTACTTTAGTAGGACTCTTGATCCTTGGATTTGCCCTTTGGTGTTATATTTATTCATGCCTTATCAATGTGATTTGAAAGACATTGAATATGGCAAAAAAGTATAAATAAAGTATTATCACTAACTAATGACTGTTATGGTGTTAGTCTCATGAGTCAAAAGTAATTTACTGATTTATACAGAAGCTCATAAGTGATTAGATGGGTGGCAACCCCTTATAGTAGTCTTATAATGTGACAGAAACTGAGTGTTGAGGTAGCCAGAGGAATCTTAAAAACATTGGGATTAAATGAAATTAAAAAACACGAGCAAACTACACACACAGACATCAAGAATCAGGCTATGAATCTCAACAATGGTGACTATCAAATGAAAAGCTTCATGCTGCAATGCATGCTGGGTATCAGCATAGTACAAAACTCATTAGGCCGATGAACTGTTTTTCCATTTTCTTTTGTCACCCTAGTTGAGAATCGTAGGCTGATTCTTGATGTCTGTGAGTGTCATCTGTGGACTAGTTTCACGTTTGCAAAAATACATTTGTAGGCAACTCTGTCAAGCTATTAGATTACTGTTATACTAATAATTCATGTAATGATTCTGATTCAAATATGTAAATACTTAGTCATTACATCCCTAAGAACTACTAATTTTTATGATTAAGCTTCATAAGGCTGGTAAGACAAACTACTGATCAATAATCAGACATCCAACCTCACAAGAGTCTATCATCTCTTGGTTTTCTTTGCCATAACAAACATGCATCATAAAGACACAGTTATAGCAACCAGACTGAAAACCAAGTCAAGAGCCCAACTAATGAAAACAGTGATCACCATAATGGTGACTTTAAAGAAAATGCTTGTAAAGTCTAGTAAACACCTGTTTGTTCTCAGTAAGAACTGTTGTAGATGTATAACAGAAATAAAGTCAAAGTGGTTTCTAAGTGAAGATGGTAATGGTGTTTGTGTAAATGTTTAATTCTCCTCTGGTGATATATGGAGAGATTTATTGTGTTCTGTTATTTTCAGTTGATGTTCATCTAAGTCTTTGTGTCTGTAAGTGTTTCTGCTCATCTCATCTCATCTCTTCTCTTTTTTATTTCTCTTTTCTTTAGTGATTCTGTTTATTAGCAGCAGGTGTCCATCATTAATGCTTCAGTATCTGAACTCATTGACTTGATTTCAGGTGGATCATAAGGAAACTAATGTAGGGAATAGTGAATGAGGGTGTATGGTGTGATTTGGGACGCAGTCTTAAACGGTGGACTCTCAGGGCTGTAAATTCACATTATTCTGAAAACTGTTTTTTTACAGAATGCAGAATTTAACAGTATACTTCTGTTTTTGTTAAAAAACAGAATCATACTGTTAAATTTGGCTGTTTTTTAACAGCAATTTTTTACAGTGTAATTCAGTTGGAGCTGTGATCAGTTGGATCATGATATTGAGGTACTCAAGTGTGTCCTGCATTTCTAATTATAACTATCAGTTTTGACAGCATAGTTGGTAACATAAATTAAGCCTTTATTAATTAAAGTGGAGATATAATAATTACATTCTTTGCATGGGGTGTCATAATTGTCTCAGATTTAATTTGGGTGGCTCTCATCAATTTTGTCATAGTTCAGCGGGATGAGATGTGGCATGGGTTAGAGATACCCGGATGAGTGACAGGAGCCTTAATCTGATGTTATTCAGTGTCAGACTAATGTTTGTTTTTTCTTAAATTTAAAGTTGCCTTAATACATTAACATAGTTGCAAGAATTATTTAATGAATGTTCATTACGGCTTACTTGGCCCTAAACAAGCCATACATTAACCTTGCTTACAGAGTTGTATTTTGGCCATGATGATAACTATTTGTGTAAAAAGAAATATGTGTTTCTTATGGAGGTGGGCTATCCTCATGACCTAATATGTTTTTAAATGTGAAAGGGATGAGAAGAGAATTAATATTCATCTCATACAACTGCTGAACTGCTATTTCCACACCTGCAGGTTCACAGCCAAAATGTCTCTGTAGGGATTACATGAAATGAATTTAAAATCATAAACTACATACTGTAAAATACTGTTTCATCATTCCCACCCTTACATAACACACTGAATAATCAAAATGTGACAACAGTTTGATGTTCAGCAGTCTGTGGGTCTCAATCAGATCCCCAGGTTGTGAATCAGTATGTGGTGTACAGGGGCTCGGCTCACTATACATTGGGACACATGGGGGCGGTTTCCCAGACAGGGCTTAAGCCTAGTCCCAGACTTACCTAAATGTTGGTGTTGTCTTGACCAAAAACAATTCATATCTTAAAATATATCAGTGCGAGTGTTGTGTCTCAAGATGCACACCTGTAATGTTTATTTATAAATTATGCAATAATTGTCCAAAGACGTGACTATTAAAACACATTGTGAGACATCACCACTGATATTTATAAGCAACAAGCGGAAGAAAGGACATCTCTGTGACTTTATTTTGTTAAATATAATATAATATGAATAACGTAATTATTATTATTATTATTAAACTTGAATACAAAACATATAAAAATCTGTTATGAAATGTAACATTTACCTCCACCAAAACAATATTAATAAAAACAGACTTAAAATGAATAAAATAAACAAATAATAGATTGAGTATGATACCTGTTGTTTAAATATACCCAAAACAAATTAAATCTCATGTTTGACAATCACACACATTCATCAGAGCCAGCGGCACATTTCTGAAGCTCAGAAAATGTCTGAGCAAATTTTTAAATATGCACTAACTTTACTAATGAACTGCAGATTTGAAGCTTACACAACTATTTTGTCCCCTTAACTATCTAGCATTAAGAGCCCATATGACCAGGGATGCTCCAATCGGTATTATTGCAGCCAATACTAAGTACCGATTTTTTTTTTGTCGTCATGATCAGCTGATACCAATGCCCAATACTGATTCTTCAAGCTAGTATGCAAACTTTTTGATGACTGTAACTGATAAACTTTTTTTGCCTTCGTTATATTGCTTGCAGTAATTAGGTAGCCTATATTATTGTTTTATTAGAGAATCAAATAAATAAGCACAACAATGCCTTCTACAAAGAGCAATTTAATATGCCTTTAAAAAGGCTTATGCCTGTAAAAAGTACTGAAAAAAAACACTTCACAGTCTTCACTGTATGAATTAATTATACACAGATTCTTTTAAAGTAAAACAGTTCTTCATTCAAGAGCAGAGACTGATTTTCTCTTTAATATTATTAATAAATGACTCAGGTTACTGTAGCTTTAAGACATGAGAGAGATCGCTCTGTACTTGTGCCGAATGATAGGCTGTCTGCGTGTGCGTGAACAAACCAAAAGAAAACCATGAAAATCGCATTCATGACGATTTATGGTGATTTTATTTCCATTACACCATTGCCCACAATGACGCTGATGTGGGGTTGCCCTGTTTCAAGATGGCGGCTTTATTTAACGCATTCGGTCCAATGAACTGCCGTAGCCAAGGCGTCATCTAGTGTACATATCTTTGGCCTCAACTGATGTTTATGTTGTCATGTCGTGTATTGGCCACCAGTTTTGTGATTGCAATATCAGTTTTGGCCACAATCCTAAATACTGTTCCTTTAATAATAGTTTTTCAACTTCTAAGAAAGCCACAGTCAGTTCTGCTGTTGACTTGTCAGTTATTGTGATGTACTTGTGATCTATTATAATTATATTGTTATTTCATCTAGATTATTGGTGTAATATTGTTTTTAGCAGCCAGTGTTTAAGAGAGGATGAACTGGCAACCTTTCGGCGAGGGCTTGAAACGGCACTCAAAATCTCTCATGTTTAAATTAATGTGGTTTTAAAGCACTTGCTGCAAGCAGTTTCCTTATGCATAATCGGTTGTAGGCCGGTGTTTTTTATTTTTATTTGATCATGTTGGTTTTGCTTTATAGGTATATAGCCTGTTTATATGTTAAATATCTGTCCTATTATAGGATATCTTATCAGAAATCAAGTTTTCATATATTGTCTACAGTAGCTCTTGATCCCATGGTGTATTAAAACCAATGGTGGGAAATCAACATTTCAGTATAAGAGAAAGATTTTGACCTTGAGTTGTTTGTGTTGTCACCATACTGCAGATCAACACATTTTGGGCTTTGAGATCTGTCTGCACCTCAAAGCCTCTCTGGATTTCTTCTTTCCCCTTTGTAGTTGTGACAACAGGTAAAGTTTCCCCCTCAACCCTCCTTCAAGAGACACGTTGGTTGGGGGCTACGTTTGTGTTTTTCTTCTCTACAAAGACTTCACCGTGTTGACAGAATGCCTGTGTGCCGGAGTAAACAGTAAGGCGGTCACGTGTGGGGCAGCGCAGCAGGCCTGCAGCATCTGTGGGAGAGGCAGCGCTCTTCTCGCAGGCTCTGAACTTTACCCCGCTTGGAAGGCCGCCGACCAGCGCTGCCAAACCAGAGAGGCTGCTGCTCCTCTCCGCTTTGTGGCTTGTGTGCACATTAAAGTCGCCCGTGTAACTCGAGCAGCCGTGAAAGTGAGAGGTTAAGGCTTTTGGTGCTTCCTAACAGCACAAAGTCTCAGTGAACGCTGGATTTTGTCAACGTATAATAGTCTTTACCGTGAATCACGTTTGCAGAAAGATGTGTGTGTGTATTACCATTGTGTACTAGTTTGCCACTTGGATGAGGTGTCGTGGAAAAACAAGTGACCTGTGTTTTACAAAGCCTGCTATAAGCCAACCAAATTGTGGTCATCTGAGTGAATTTTTTTCTCAAAATGTGAAGGCAGATGGAAGTGAAAAGGACATGACTGTTTTTGACCATGAATCTGGCAGTGGAGATACAACACTTTCATTTCTTGCCTCTATCACCTTGGACGTGCGAGAATTCTCTCTACTTACAGCATTATTTATAATTGTTTGCAAATGGCCGTCATCCAAACCCCTTATTTAGACTCTTTAAACATCATATCTCACAAAATCTTAATTTGAAAGAGTAGGATGCAAAACCGCTGTGATGCGTTTTGCGAATGATAAATTGGGACTCGAGCCCTTTGAGATTCTAGTGGCTGACCTAACCCCCCTCAGCAGTTAGCGGTGACTCTCAGGCGTGGTAGAGGGGTACGTGACAGCCATAAATGAAGCCGCAGCCCTTCTGCAGCCACTCAGAAACAATGAGAACAATAAGCTCCGCCCACTCCCTCTCGCTTTCACTCCCTCCCTCTGTTTTTACTTCACTCCCAGGTGCTGAGTGGCCAAAACCCCTCTCCATCTCTGTCTCTCTCATTATCTCTCTATTTCTTATCTCTATTTATCCCCTAACTCTCTCGTCCCCTCGCTCTCCCCCTTTGTCTCCCTGGCTCGCATGTTTTTCTGCTCAGTAGGTGAGAGATGTTCATGCACCGCTGTGCCGTGCACTTGGTACGTTGCCTATCACTTTCACATTTACATATGGAGCAGCCAGAGCATCTGCTGCTGTTTACTCAATCAACATGCACGTCATCTTCACTGAATACAAAGGAGAATTAGTTATTAAGATCGTGTTTACTGTTCTTGTGCCGTTTCATTTATTTAGTTAAAGAAAAACACACAGAGGTGTGTGAGAGTGAGAGTATGATTGGTTAGCCGGGTGTTGCTGTGCAGTTCATAAGGTGGTCCGAGTGGTTTGTTATGGGGTTTGTTTTGTGTGTTTGCTGGGGTGTTACCCTAATGGCCCAAGTCAAACAAGAGTCCCTAAATATAGTTTAGGTCAGAGGTCTTCAGCCCTGGCCTGCTCCTGGAGACCCATTGTCTTGCAAAGTTTAGTTCCATCCCTATTCCAACACACCTGTGTGTAATTTTCAAGTGATCCTGAAGATCTTGATTAGATGTGATTCAGGTGTGGTTGATTAGGGTTAGAGACACTCGTTAAGTACAGTGTCCAAATTCGGACATCCTTCTGCCTCAGAGTCCTGCAGCTTGCTGACTGAACTCAGTCAGTGTCACGCTTCAGACAAAAAGACATCAACTCTCAGAAACGTATGCTGCGTTCCAGGCAGGTTTTTAAACCCGTGAGTTACGACTTGAAAACCACGACTCACGACCCTATGCGTTCCAGGCAGCCTGTAACTCGTGTTTTTACAACCTTCTACCGGTGAAAGTGCACTGGAACGGCAGTCAAACCCGTGACTTCCCACCCGTGAACTCGTACTAGATCGATGTACTCCCAGTTCAGAATCGTGAGTCGTGGTTTTGAAGTCGTGAGTTACGGGTTACAGGTTGCCTGGAACGCAGCATTAGACCAAAAGATGAAACCAGATCAGGTGAAACGGCCTGATACTCAGACGAAAACATTTAAGATAATAGAATGCCATTTAATAAATAAAATTGCCTTTATATGTTTCTGTAATCAGTGTCAAATGTTTGGCATGTATTATCATGTCTAAGGGCCAGATTTACTAAATTTGTCTGCGATAATTGCCAATGGGACCAACGCAATCTACTAAGAGCATCGCAAATTAAATCAGGGTCGCAAATAAGCAGAGCCGATGAGGTGCGGGTGATCTACTAACACCTGATGTGCTTGAGTTCAGCACCACGGACATCGCAGCTGAAAATGTGGGATGAAAGGAACTGGAGGACAAAAAATGAAAGTTTACAAGAAGTTTTGAAACACCTGGTATTGTGTGACTCCTTCTCCTAATGACTCCTCTTTTATTTCCTTCAGCAAACAAATACTAACAAGACTTGGCAAACAATATTTTGAATATGTTCCTCTGGCATTCCAAATAAACTGTTACATGTTAAAAAAATCCTCTGCATTGTGTCACACGCCCTCTATCGGCAACAATTGCAATCATTTCAAGCGCAAAATGATTTAAGACATGTCACACTTTTTCAGCACTAATTATCCACTGCGTGTTATTTAATGCCAAAATGATGGTGTGCGCAGGCACAAGCTGTTAGTAAATCTGGCCCAAAATGTACATGTGCTTACATTAGTTTTTGTTTTAAAAGAGCATTGTACCATGAAAACAATCCTCGTCTATACTGCTGTCTCAAAAAACATCTATTAATAAGTATTAATACACAGCTTGTTGCAATGCTTTATTTTGATTGGCCAGGCACGGCATGCAGATTTGTTATGTAAGAAATAATGGGCCGTCAGAAATTAATAAACACCCGTGAAACATTTCTCAACCAATCAGAATAAAGCATTCAACAGAATAACAACAGCCTAAAAGTAATAACACACGGTAACCTGGATGCCGCAAATTATTTTGACAGTTACAGTTTAATATAACACAAAATGAAACATGAATAGGGCTTTTAGTAACACATATGAAATTATATTTACAAATGGTTAAACCAAATAGGGCCCTATCTTGCACCCAGCGCAATTGACTTTGTCAGTGACGCATGTATCATTCGTATTTTGCACCGGTGCACAGCGGGTTTTTCCCTCCACAAACGCACGTCTGCAAACTAGGGAATGAACTTGCGCTCCCTGGGCGGTTCAGCGCAAAAAAAGAGGCGTGTTCAACAACAATTGCGCCACTGACCAGAAAAAAAAGTTTTAAGTCAGTGGCACGTTGCGCGTTGTTCATTATGCTATTTTAAGGGCGCATGCTTGACCATAATGTATAGCGTGCACAATGCGCATACACTTTGCTTATCTAATCTACACAGATGCAACAGTTATTTTTGCAAATTATGAATTGTTACAATAAAAAATATTAACACATGAGATAAGGGAAATCATAGTGGTGAGCATTGTGGTGATAGTTTTTATTTATTGTGTGGCTGCGTTAAAAAATTCTCATGCAAATAACGATTAAAATATTTTCATAAGTTTGTTGTGTGGCTGTATTACGTTTATTTTATGTAAATAATAATTAAAATGTTTTCATAAGAAACATTAATGTATATGAACTTGATTTGTAAGAGTACTTTGGGGTTGGACCTTGCTTGCGTTTCTTGGGTTCGATTTCAAAGCCCCCAAACACTTTCAGCGGTGAGGGTGGACGCAGCGATGTCCTCTGCTGGCGTCTGTGTAGAGGCAGATCCACCTCCCGTTACACGGCGTGCCCGATTTATGCTGGCAAGCTTGGGATTCCCCCGTCTCCTGACATCATTGTAGCGCTTGGCGCAACGATGGGGATGCCAGCTGATGAGACAATTGTGTCTATTTCCTCTCACGCCTGTTTAACCGACGCTGATTTGGGCGGGTTTCTCCTATCCCCATACAAAATAACTTCTCTGTCTTTGACTGCTCTTACAAGAACGTGGGTCTCCTCGGCTGTGAACCGCTCCTGGCGTGCGCCTGGTAAATCCGTCATAATAATAGCAACCCGCCATGGAACTTGCGCCCTTGCGTTTAAAGGGAATGTTGGATAGCGTTTCTGATTGGTTTATTTGACGTTACGCCCAAACCACACCTATGAATAATGAACCTACTTCAGACCAACCCCTTATTGATTTGCGCCCGGCGCAAGAGTTATTTCTCACGCCGGGAAAATAGCAACAGCGCCCAAGATCCGCCCACAAACTCACTTGCGAGTTGCGCTTCGCACTTGCGTTTCAGATCGTTAAAATAGGGCCCATAGTGTGTTTGTGATATTTGAATGTCTTGTCTTATCCTACACCAAAGTAAATGGGTTTTCCTTGCGGAAGGTCTGCATTCGTTTAAAGTGAGCAAATAAAATATTTCAAATCAATATTTAATGTTCCTCACTTTACTTATGCTGTGTAATAAGTGGGATAATGTCCAGTAGCTAGTTGTTATTGTGAAATAAGTCATTCAGGGCGGGTCCTGATCACACTGTCAGGGCTTTTTCTGCAGGCTGCCTGTACATTATCCCTTACAAAATATTTTCAGTCATTTGGATTGTAATTCATAACTGAGCCCCTGGTGTGAGGACAAAGTGCACTGCTGCAGATAGATCGAAATGCTTCTAACACTATATCTCCATCAGAATACGTGTTTTAAAAACAAGTTTATAATCTGTGACAAAAGGTTGGTGGCACTAAGTGCACTGAATAGGATGCAACAAAAATGATTTTCACATTAAAAACGATGCGCTGTCACGTTATATGTTCTCATTAGTGAAACCATTTATGATAGTACTTGTTTTGGGTGTTTGTGTCATAAATAAACACATACTGAGTGTTTGAACAGCTGAAACTCAGCAAAGCCTACAGTTCAGCTTCCATATCATTGTTTACACAGTCGTTGTTGGCTGGTCATTGTCATGTTTCAGTATCATAACGGTTATTAATGTTTATATACAAAGCGAGTTTTATGCTGAAGTCTTTGAAAGTGTTAAGAAGAGCCTCTAACCATACTTCAAACGTAACCTATATTGAATGTGTGTGATCGTTGTTATTGTAAGATTGTTTATGTCTGTAGGGGAAGGGTTGAGATCTAACATTCTCTGTGCATAATGTTGGTAAATAAATCAAACACTGACGTTCCTTTGAGGTTCTACCCACAGTCATATTCTCAAACTTAACCTGGCACCTGCCCATTTTATTACACCCCTTAGGCTCCTTTGTGTTGAGTCTCTCGAAGGAAACCACCGTAACTCCTCTAATAAGAGTCCATAACATGTGCAGAAGTGACAGGGTCTTTGTTTTACCCCAAGGCATTCAAGAGATGATGTTCAGGGAAAGACCACTAACAACCCCCTTCACCAAAACACAGTTTTATCCTGCAGTCCAGTCTCGTGAAGATTGGCTTTTATGGGGCACTCCATACACCCCCTACACATACACATACACACACAATATGATTAGTCCTTCTGATGGGTCCTTGGGGAACTGTAGATATTGGTGTGGGAGGGGTATGAGGGCAGCGTGCTGCTGAGAGGGATGGTTGGCATTATGAGAATCTACAGATTTTGGGTGAATTTCTAGAGGTATAAATCTAAATTTGTGGGGTCCATTAGGTCGTTCACTTTAACTCTCTAATATGGAAGGAACAAGGCAAGTCTTCTTCACCCTTATGAGACACAACTATGCGTGCATGCTGAAACTCGATTATAATAACATTTACACTGCTGAATGCCAAAACCAAAGGGGGAGGAACAGGTGGACACAATCCCTTGAACGAGTCTTCCAACCACACCCACTGACCAGTCATGGCAAAAGAAACTAGACTCGACACCCCCTTAAAACAGTCATTCAAATACATCATAACTCAACACAAAGCTTTAATAGTCCAAAAGATAACTCCTGCACTCTTAACTCTCCAACTCCTTCCAGCAACCTTGGCGCCTAGGAAGCAATTTAAGAAAAGAACCGAGATAAAGACGAGGAAAATAGGACAAATCTTATAGAATTACACTAATGGATATGCAGTTAAGCTTCAGCAGTTATCTTCTCTGCGCCTTTAATGTGGCGAATATCTTACAGGTATCCCTGTAAAAACAAGCACCACCTCATTAACCTTTGGTTAGGGATCTGTAACAAATAAAGAAAAAACTAATGGATTATGATCAGTAAAAACATGATAAAAGCACCATGTTGTATGTCTGCATATGTTAAATAACACTCTTCAACATCATTAGATAAAATACTGATGCAGAATGTGATCAACTGAAAACATCTCTGAGATTTAAAGATCTTTATCTGCCCAGTAGTAATAATAAAATGTTAAGTGCACAGATCAAGTACCGCTGCTGACTCCGGTGAATGAAGTTTAATAAAACAAGTGTGTATAGAAAGAGGAGGTATGCTTGATTCGAAAAGACTTGTAATGACTCACTTGACTGCTGTGTTTTTTCATGTGGTGATCTTTCTATCGTTTTCATTTCTTGAGAAATAAAGTGTTGAATTGCTTACAGCAGAAGCATCACTCTTTCGGTCAAACAGATTCCTACAATTTTTTGCAACCCACTGTGTCTCTTAAAGGAACATGCCCACATTTTGAGAATTTAGCTTATTCACCGTATCCCCCAGAGTTAGATATGTCCATACATGCCTTTCTTATCTATGTGCGTGCTGTAACTCTGTCTTACGCAGCCTTCGCTAGCTTAGCTTAGCACAAAGACACAAAGTGAATGGCTCCAGCTAGCATACTGCTCCCAATAAGTGACAAAATAATGCAAAGATTTTCCTATTTATGTGTTTTGATTTGTATAGTCACACCTTGTACAAATAACAAGGTCATACGAGACACAGCCATCTTTTAACAGTATACATACTGTTTAATGGGTGTTTTAATTATTTGTGTGTTGTCAGCTTTTACACATTGTGTTTGTCTATTGCTGTGACCTAGATGAACTGACATGCTTGTTTGTATTTATGTATGTATGTATCCACCAAGTCGTCTTCTGTTATTGTTTAGAAACACTGATTTATTCTACACTTCACTTGCAGGTCTACTCTTCTTTTTTTTCTCTCATACCCAGTCTCTGTGCCATAATTACTAAGGTTATAAACAACTTTCTCCAGGCTGGCCAAGTTCTGGCTACATTGAAAACTGCTGTCATCAGACCACTTCTCAAAAAATAATGTTTAGACCCAGACGTCCTTGGCAATTATAGGCCCATCTCCAACCTTCCAACCTTTCTATTTCTGTATTGGAAAAGGTAGTTGCTAAAGGTCTAAAAAAATGCTTGAAAATTTCCAGTCTAGTTTCGGCACGGAAACAGCTCTGGTCAGGGTCACAAATGACACTGGTTCTCCATCTGTTCTCATCCTCTTGGATTTGACTGGATTTGAGAGTTTGTCACTGCGGATCATAACATTCCCCTTCACTGTATACATTCTACTGTTGGTTTATCTGACTCCGTTTTATTAATGGTTTTCATCTTATCTCACCGGGAGAACTGAGAATGTCTCCTTGTGAGAGGCTAAATCCATGACGTACAATGTCACCTGTGGTGTCCCTCAAGGCTCTGTGCTCAGCCCCACCCTGTTTATCTCCTATATGCTCCCCCTCTGCCTTGTCATCAGCCAGCATGGAATTATATTTCATTTCTATGTTGATGACACGCAACTTTATCTCAAGACAAATTCAACCTCCTCTGCTACTCTGCCATCATCCACCTTGACCACCTGCCTGGAGGAGATAAAGGTGTGGATGAAGCAAAATTTTCTCCAGCTAAACAGCTCCAAGACAGAAGCTATTCTAGTCAGCACCCCACACCAGGTCCGTACATTTGTCATAACCATTATTACTTTTTCTGACTCTCTATCACTCTCAACATCTTTTACCTGGATGTTATAACAGACTCTTATATGACTTTTGAGGCTAACATAAATCATCTGTGTAAGACCTTAGTAATATTGCCCAAATCTGTCCTAAACTTACTTTTGCATATGTGAAAAAGCTTGGCCAGACCTTTGTCTCCTTCAGACTAGATTACATCAATGCGCTGCTTATCGGGATCCCTGAAAACCATCTTCGGAAAATGCAGTAGATTCAGAATAGCGCTGCTAGGATTATGTTGAGGTTGCGCAAATATAACCAGGGTGCGATTTGTGAAAAAAACAGAGGGGGGGATGTTTTCAGAGGCGTCGATTTCGGCGACGGTGGGTAGGCCTACCATATTTCGTCATGAGTTATTTTGAACCCACCACTAGTTTTTACTTTTTTGACTGTTTTCAGTGGTTATGAAGAGCAATATGAGAGAGAAATTTGGTAATCATTGTCCGACCTAACAAAAATCCATTATAATATATTTTTATATATATATTTCTAATTAAAATATTTCTAATATTCAGAAATGCGCTCTCCGCTCACGAGCTCTGATCGGAACAAACCCGAACCTCACTGTCTGCTGAACTTGCGCAGAAACATCAAAATAACCAGCTTTTTAAAATGGTTTTAAACTAAACATTTAGACTATTTTAGCGCAAATTATGAGCTTATTGACGATTTTTTATCATTCTTGACATAATGCGTCTGTTCACAGCACATTTCAAAACATTTTAATTCATAAAAATAAATCATGAGAACATTAACTTCATCACTGCATTTGCAGGAATTGTAAAAAAATTCTTAACTCATGAAGCAGCCTAACGCAATATTTTTACACTAATAGTTTATCTTTCCCCACACATATGAACTGTGATCATGCACAACGAAAAAACACGCAAGAATTAAATCTTGAATGGCAAAACTGTATGGCACAACGTAGTGTCAACTTAAACATATATGAACAATGTATTGATTGCAAAGTTAAACCATAACAGTAGAAACAGCTTTACTGCTGCTTTTAAAGTAATAACATTAACTTTACACCGCAATGCTGAGCTACAGTGAAATGATAAAAAAGACAGATGCATTATGTCAATTAGCCTCATTTGCGCAAACTGGACGCGCCCGCGCCTCGCTAAACGCCTCATCTGCATTTATCATGTGTCACTTCTGCCATTCTCAGTGGTGTGACTGGGACACTTACTCTGCTTGTCATCATAAACAGATTATCAGATTGTGATGTTTATTCTCGCTTTATTAATATGCGGATGAATATGCTGCCTTCCATCGTTTCGACACACAGCTCCATAACCATCTCGCATGTGTTGATAGGCTTTTACTCGTGAGGTGTAACCGGGTCTGTAACCAATCAGATAGCGCCGTGGGCGGGACATTGAGCAAGTCTTCAGAGTGGTGAATACAGAGAGGCTGCGCGGCAGCTGTATCAGAGCCAGCCAAAGCAGCGCATTTTAAAACAAAATTGACTTTATTCAAACCACGGATCCGTGATAAGTTTTGTGATCCGTCTCGCCACTAGTGTAGTAGCACTGATCACTTTGAGGGGGGGATAAATTTATCCCCACCGGGGATAAAAATTATTAAGCAGAGGCAGGGATACATTGACCAGAAAGGGGGAAATCCCACGCATCCCCCCCAGCAAATCGCACCCTGAATATAACCATAATATCCCCATTCTCAAATCACTTCACTGGCTTCCTGTCTCATACAGGATCGAGTACAAGGTCTTTCTTCTCACTTACCAGTGCATTTATGGTGATGTTCCTTTTTATTTAAGGAACTTCTTATCCCAGAGACTTCTACACTTCTCTGTACTATGGGAGACCGGGCTTTCTGCTCAGGCACTCCCAGTTTATGGATGCTCCCCCTGACCACCTGAGGACACCACAGACTGTGGATATTTTTAAATGAGGCCTGAAAACCTAGAGCTTTTGGTTGATTTTAAACTTTGTCTTTTTGTTTTTACAATTGAGGTTTTTGTCTAAAAAGTAAAGTGCATTACAAATAAAAATATATTATTGTGTTTTCTGTTGATGTGCTCACTATACAGCTGTAGTATCAGACATACTTGACATATTTATTCTTTCAAGATTTTACATTCTGCCTTTTTACAGTGCCAACATATGGCGGTGTCAGATTGAGCCTCATTTTATATTTCCCTTCACAAAAACAGGTGCGAATGTGCCCTGTCCTAAATTTGATGTCGGCAGTAAATACCGAAGCTCAAACCTGCCTGTGTTTAGTGGGAATTTGGATATCTCCCTTTTTGTGAGTGCGCTTGCCCGTCTCAGAGTCACAAACGCTCTTGAACGCTACAGGGAATCGTAAAAAACTCTACACATAAAACCATGCGAGCTGGGGGAAGGGGACGCTGTAAATGGACCAACGGTCGTATAGAGGAAACGCTGTGCTGTATTTTGTCTCTTAACAGATTAGCAAGTAAACAAGGGTATCCACTATTATGGGAAATCATTGTTTGGATCCAGCTTTAGGTCCACACACAGGCACAATGTTTATTTTTACTGTGGTAAGCTGGGTTGTGTGTGAGGTAATGATGGGCTGGCTTTGGATCAGCTCCAACCACTATGATTTCTGGACCGTTTCAAGCACCCCAGTTTTGACCGACAGTAACCCCTCGAGCCCCACACACTCGATGTGTCCCATGCTAGCAGTTGGCGTGCAGGCATTAGGGAAACGCTACACTCTCAGAAAAGAAAGGACATAATTGTACCTTTAGGGGTACAATGGCTTGTCACTGGGGCTGTACCCTCAAGGGTACAGTTTTTGTACCCTTGGCAGAGGGTACAAATTTGTACCCTTGTGATTTGTACCTTAAGAGACCAGTTTTGTACCTCTGGTGACAATTTTGTACCTTTATTTAACAGTACAAATATGGACCCTTCAAAAAGGGTACAAAATTGGCTTTGACAGGGTACACTCATTGATTATGGTTTTAAAACTTATACATATATCTCAATCTAAGTACTGTAAACTTTAAATTATAAGTGCATATGACTCAATATATTTGTGTTGGTTTAGCCAATCGTTCAGCGTAAAGGTACATTTTAAACATTAGTATAAAAAAATGATAACAGAAAAGATAAAATACACAGTTTATTGAACAATCATTTATTTTACAAAAGGTTTAGATATAAAACAGAAGTGTGCTGTTCAGTCCAAATTCACAACATTAAAAACTAATATTACATTTACACTTATGAAATATATCAAGTATTCCTTTATGACTTTAACAGACTGTCCAAACAGGAATATTTTAAAACAAATCAGTGTGCTGTTCCTTAAACCAAACAACATTTAAACATTTTTAACAGGGCCACATCTGTCCTTGCCAAGCAGTGAGAAACACACAAATATAAATTTTTTCTCTGATAAAACTGTGGTGTACTCACAGCATAATGAGTAAATGAATAGGTCCATATGGAGTAACATTTCTTTAGTTTTTGTTGTGTTAATGACGGGTGGTAGAGGATAGTCAGTCAGCCTCCTTAATGGTAAAGATCGAAAACTGCTCTGGGCACGTTCATACTTATCTGTGAGAAAACACAAAAATATGAATACATTTTCCACTGACAGAACTGTGGTATACTCACAACATAAATAAATGTGGTACCTTTAAAGTTTTTGCGTGTGAATGATGGTTGGTCGAGAACAGTCAGCCACCCTCAATGGTAAAGATCCAAACTTGCGCGGGAAACGTTTGTGCTAAACTGTGAGAAAACACACATAAATATGAATTAATTTTCCACTGTTTGGTTGAGCAGACAGACAGACAGTCAGTTAACGTCCTTACTGAGAGAGAAACACATAAATATGAATTATTTTTCACTGACATAACTGTGGTCTACTCACGCAACATAATAAATAAATAAATGTGGTAACGTTACCTTTAAAAGGATTCTGTGTAACTGACTTTTGACGTTTGGTGGCGAGTAGACAGTCAGTCAGTCAGTCAGTCAATCTCCCCCCTGACTGAGAGATTCAAACTTGCGCAGGAAACGTTTGCGCTAAGCTGTGAGAAAACACACATAAATATGAGCTAATTTTCCACTTACAGAACTGTTGTGTACTCACTTAACATAATAAATACATTAATAAATGTGGTAATGTTACCTTTAGAAGGTCTTAAATGACTGTTTGGTTGAGAGCAGACAGAGAGTCAGTTTACGTTAGTCCTTACTGAGAGAGAAAACACATAATATATTATTAATTTTCCACTTAACGTTACAGAACTGTGGTGTACTCAAACAACATAATAAATAAATTAATAAATGTGGAAAAACGTTACCTTAAAAAGGTTTCAGGGTAAATTACTGTTTGGTGGCAAGTAGACAGTCTGTCAGTCAATCTCCCCCCTGACTGAGAGAGATTCAAACTTCCACGGGAAACATTTGTGCTAAACTGTGAGTAAACACACATAAATATAAATTAATTTTCCACTTACAGAACTGTGGTGTACTCAAACAACATAATAAATAAATTAATAAATGTGGTAACGTTAACTTACCTTTTAATGGTTTCTTGGTAAGACGTGTAACGTTATACAGTCTGTCAGTTAATCTCCCCCTGACTGACTGAGAGAGATTCAAACTAAACTGTGAGAAAACACACATAAATATGAATTATTTCTCCACTTACAGAACTGTGGTGTACTTAATGAACATTAACCAGCTCATAAAAATGAGTCTGAGGAGTATGAGGCAATAGTGCTGTGTCAATATCGCGTTGACTCGTCTTATACAACTTTACACAAATAACCGTAACTGAATCAGTATTAAAATGAAGAGCCACGACAAACAACACATTTTTAAAGTTTAAAAATGTTTTAAAGATGATGAATGAGTTTCCAAAGATTACCTGTTAATGTTTTTATGTGTCTGTCGTCCTCCTGCGCTGCTCTGTGAAACTGACTCCAACCGTGAGATGTGGGGGGATGGGCGCGTGTCAAAATAAAAGCGCGGGTTTTTTTCGGTGTGTGTGAGGGATTCAGTTATTCAATATTTATTCAGTTTAAATAATGGTTAATCAATTGCAGTTTTTGAGTTCATATCACAGTTTTTATTAAGTGAAATTAACTTTTTTTTCATTAAAATTTAAAATTAAAATTTAAAATTAAACACACTGTCAATGAACTGAAGAAATCTAATACTACTTCAACATGTGTCCAACTAAAGGAAACAAAAATTGACACAATAGTTATTTACGTTACTCACCAGAATTACAGCAGTTGTCTAGAACAACAAATAAAAAAAATGGCAAGAGGCTGTCTCTTAACATTGTACCTTATCCTTTAAAAGAAATGGTACAAATATGTACCTTTTAATGCTTGGGAACAAATATGTACCTTTTTGACCCTCAAAAAGGTGCATATGTGTACCTTGAGGTCCAATAATGAGCCCTATGGGGTACTTTTGTGTTGATTGTACCTTGGGGGACAGAAATGGACCCCTACTGTACCCCTATTTCTGACAGTGTAGTAAGCGGAGGCAATGAATGAGCATGTGCTGAGAACAAAGAACATAAGCGTGTGTTTGTACTCTCTGTGTCAGCGACCTGCTGGACCTGTAATAAAACAAACTAATAGATAGTGAACAAATTAATCTTTGTTTTAATCAAATTAGAAAGAGATAGATGTGTGTATCCCAAGGTTAATCACTTTCCCAGCAGAGCATTTTGCAAATTTGCCTTGGAGAGACAGAGAGAGAGAGAGAGCTTCCTAGATAATCTATGTGGATGATAGACAGTACAGTAGTTGAACAAGGTGCTGTATGATATTTGTGTACTGTTTGTACTGCAATATATCCATGACATAATTAAAGCAAAAGACTCAAAGTAGTATTTGATCTGTATGTTGCCGATTATAAACCCATGATGGCTCGGCCAATGACTGGGTGTGATCAGTATTTCATAAGTAGAGATCTCAGTAACAATGTAGTGTAACTTATGTACAGCATATAATATACTAATGTCTGTGGGGTTTTTCTCACTTCGTATGCAGAATTTTACGTCCCTGGCAGCCGCGCCGTTCTTTGTGATAAGAGAAGGCAGGAGGACTGAGATGTCTGATTTATAGCCCGTTATTCAGAAGGAAATGAGCATCATACACTAGTGACTGTAATAAATGATGGGCGGCCCGGCTCAGGCTGGCTTCTAACAGAGCGAATGGGACGGGGAGGGGCTGCGAGGGAGGAGCCGCTAGCTCGGGTTTTTCGGGGAATTCCCCTGCCCTCCTGAAACCGCCGTGTTGTTTCAGAGATATCTGTGTTTACTGATGCTGAATGTGTGCAGTTTGTTTTCAGTCATCTCAAAAGCAGCTCTGTTATTTTGTCAGGCTGTGGTTTCTTATGTTATGCAGAGCTCAATTTCGAGGATTTTATTTCTTTATTTATATTTATTTTGTTATATTCATAAGCACACTTTTGATGGAAAATGATGGTTTACAATGCCAAACGTCATTTTCTCAATTCCAACAAAACCTCATCCGTGTCGTCTGTCAGCAGAACAACATAACTTTAAATACAACACAAAGTACGTATGTAGGATTCATCAATCTCCCTCACTGGGTCGTCCTTATTGTTGAATCCTGTTGTATTATAGCCACTAGTGGCGGACAAAATGATCAATGAAATCATAGATGACAGACATCAGTTTGGGGAAATGTCTGTAATCCAATAAGTTGTTATTGTGTCCACTAAACCACTGTTATATTTGAAAACATCTTCACAGTGATGTGCCAGGGTGGGTGCAAGACCTCCTCAATAGACGTGTTACAGAAGAAAAGTCCAGATGTCCGGGAACAGTAACGATGCCTGCTTGTTGGATAGCCTTTCTCTAGTCACCCGCTCACTCGTTTGTCATGCAATTCTTGACAGCTACAAAAAGTTGGCACATCTGCCCGCCGAATCGCAACAGATGTCGGCCGACCGCCTCCTTCTTCTGGCCGGCTGCCATCTCACCCATTTACCTTCATGACCGAAAAGAGCAATTGATGTTCAGTTTCCTGCAAATGATTGTGACCGTGGGGAGGATTACAGTGCATTAAATGAGCCTTAGATCTGGGTAATTTAAACCCAGACTTATTTTAACCAGAGGTCATTAATTTATACCCGTCTGCCTGGAAATTAACAGGAATTTTTTTTTTCGGGATGCAGCCGGGTTCCTGTAAGTGAGATGGGAGACAAGAGTCAAATCGCTGGCTTTATTTCAGAGCATCTGTTTTGTTTATTCTGCTTCTCTTCTTGGGGAAAGTAACTTCTTTTATGTTTTTTCTGGCTAAATATTTTGGTGATGATGGAAACGGAGCCTGTGATTTATCTGCACAAATGCTGCTGTTTCTCTGAAATCACTGCACTGTAATGCAGGATTATTCTTTAACTGAAAGTCCCTTGAGGACTCCTTTCCAGCGAAAATCTGAACGCATCAAAGGTCCTAAAATAACTTTGTTTTATACGTCGTAGACAGGAGATGAAATTAACACTTGGAGAATTGGCGAGTATGGCAGACATAGCAGTAAATCACCCAGACAAAAATATGTTTTGGGTGCAAACCTCTCAAACAGAGACTTACAGACATGCTATTGTGGCAGAAGGTTATTTTTGGCTGTAAAAGCTGTTTAGTTTAATGAGTGTAATATATGGATTTCAGAAAATTTGTTCAGCCAAATGACCTCACAAAACATTTGTCAAATCAAAATCAGACGTGACACTGCCTTTTTGTATGTAAACTCATTCTACATAATGTAAAGAACATTCTGTGAAAATTTACTATCTATAATATTAAAGCAACACTATGTAGTTTTTATGTAAAAATGACTTACAGCTCCCCCATGTGGTTGAAAAGCGCAACAGTGCTTGGTATCAGACACTCTTCTGCAGGCAGGGGGAGGGGCGGGGCTGTGTTTCCTACCCTCCACCGCCACTTTCAGAGTGTGCTTGTAGCAGCTAGGAGGCTGCTCAGGTTGCAGCAACAGTACAATTTGTCCATTTTAAAGTTGTTCTATCACTGAAATAATTTTAGAGACATTATTTAAAGGCAAAAAAACTACATAGTGTTGCTTTTACTGAGTAAGATTGAAATCAATGAGTGAAATCAAACATTGATGTTCCTCATCTCAGTTAGATTATGAGAATTTAGTCTGGATTTCACAGACAGGGTCACATGCATTGTTGGGTAAGTTACAAAAAAAATAAATAATAATAATTACTAATTACATCTTAAATCATGTCGATTATTGTGCAAATGACTATCTCCAAAAAGTATTTTATTATTTATTACTGATTACTTTCTTTATCCTATTTAGTCAATGATATAAAGATCGGCTTAAAATAGCTCAAATAATAAATCATATAAAAGTACATCAATTATTCGGGTCACAATTTTTAAGGTCCAATCCTCACTATTAACAAATTATTAACTACTTTTGCCTCAATATAGTCCTAATTACAGCTTATTCATACTTTGTAAAGAAGTTAAGTTCGGTGTTTTACACTTAAAGCCCTGTTTTCAGATTGTTTATGATGAAATAGAACGGTTTTGACTGAAATTTCGACATATGATGCTGGCCCGAGAATTTTCGGGTATTTGTTGTATCACCCCCTACCTCTAAAATGGCTGCATAGGTGCACTGGAACAATCCTTCCTAAAATGCATTAAACTGTTGTTTACAAAGACGTGAAACTCACCGAGTGGTCAGGGGTGTTCACTGATATGCTCACACAAAAATCGCTGCAAAAGATGATTTTCCAACAGGTTTTATCGTAGTTTTTGTGCTGTGAGGTACGGTATTACTCCGCGCCGGGAACGTTGTTTGTATTCTTGCAATTGGCAAAGGCGGATTAGCGCCACCAACTGGGCTGGAGTGTCTATTATTCAAGCTCTCAACGGAAGAATATGCAGGTGTTAGGCGTTTGGAAAAATAGGTCCACAAGTTTGCAGCGATTTTTGTGTGAGCATATCAGTGAACATCCCTGACCACTCGGTGAGTTTCACGTCTTTGTAAACGAAAGTTTAATGCATTTTAGGAAGGATTGTTCCAGTGCACCTATGCAGCCATTTTAGAGGTAGTGGGTGATACAACAAACACCCAAAAATCCTTGGGCCAGCATCATATGTCCAAATTTCAGTCAAAACCATTCTATTTCATCATAAACAATCTGAAAACAGGGCTTTACAAGAAAAATAAAAAATATGCACGTTTAAACCACAACTTTTCGTCTTGGTCCGGCCCAGCGCGACCTCACGTAAATGCGTAGTGACGTAGGGAGGTCACGTGTTACATATATAAAACGCACATTTGCGGACCATTTTAAACAATAAACTGACACAAAGACATTAATTAGTATCATTCGACATACAACAATGTCGGAACGGTCCTCTTTATCAACACTTGTATACACTGGGGCGGAGTTTCGCGTTTGTCCTCTGTGACCTCTTGACGTCATGACGTATTGCAAGAGGTCGCGTTGGCGCTTTCAGGGCCAGACCTAGACGAGAAGTTGTGGTTTAAAAGTGCATATTTTTTATTTTTCTTGTCAAAAATGACAATCGTTTCGTTAGATAAGACCCTTATGCCTCGTTTGGGATTTTTTAGAGTCCTTTGAAACTCCGTTGAAAAAAACTAAGTGTTGAGTGAAGTATTACGTGTTGGGCTCTATTAAAGTCCATTAAAATGAGAAAAATCCTGCAATTTTTTCCTCAAAAAACATTCTTTGTTCAGTCGAGAAGAAATTAAGACATCAACATTTTGGATGACATGGTGGTGAGAAAATTATCTGGATATTTTTTAAGAAAATGGACTTTAAGGGCTTATTATAGTTGTGCTTAAGTCCTACGGCGTAGCCTCGATGCTGTAGGCTACGCGCCAGTTATCATATATATTTCTGCGTTGTTGTCCATGTCGATGTGCAATTACACATGCAGACCTAGTATTGTATCCAGTTGTATAACCACAATAGCAGTGCAACAGCCAAAGAAGAAGCAGATTATCCAATAAACCCACAAACAAAGAAAAAGCAGCAGCTTGTTGTGTATGATTTGAGATATTGGTGGAGGTAAATAGACAGCGACTTTTGTAGCAGTTTGAGTTAAGTCACTCTTCAACTTGACCCATCTTTGTTCTAACCATCGACGCCGTTCTTTTTACCTGACAGAAGGGGTTCTAGTGGACCAATCACAGCACTTGTGGTGCGCGTCAGGCTACGCAGAGCTATGCACAGCCTAAGGATAACCTACATACATGCACGACTATAACTTGCACTTTACACCCAACACTGGTCACACGTGTGAAATAACTGTGTGAAAAGCACTACACAATAATGTGCACACTGATAAAAAGCTTTAGTAGTTGTCTACTCTGCTGCAGGTGAAAACAGTAACTCTTACTGTCTGCTGTGAGTCTGGATAATTGGCCAGACTGGATCAGATGTTTATAGCAGCATTTCTACGCTGTGTGCTGTTGTCATACTCTAACATTAAGGGTGACTAAGATTCATGAACCATCGTAAAATGTTTTTTATATTAGTTTATGATGAGTAATTAGCGGTCTTGGGTCCTGTTTTTTTTTTTTGGCACAGCCCCCATCTATTGTGTTTGTGCACGGCAGCCGGTTCTGATGCACATGTCACTTTGTCCCATCAGATGCATGTTGCGCTGCTGAATGTATCACTAACCTTCTTATTTAATTACCATCCATAAACACCGGGTCCATCCGCTCCTGTGAATTGATAAGGACTGTACAGTATTAATGACCAGTGCTCTGTGGGGATGACGGTATATCACATGTTAATTACACAGAATCTAATGCCTTTTTCAGTAAGTACAGTATATCATTGTATTAAATACAGTAAAGCTGTTAATTAGTGGATGTCCAGGATCAGTCAGCGGGACACAATCTGAAAGCTCCTTCACACCCAATGTGCTCTCCCAAGGTGACCAGGAAGTGACTGTAATGGGGGAAAGGTAGCATCCGGAGAAGATGGCGTGATTTATCGGAAAGCCATAATGACATCATTCTCACCAAACAAGAAACATAAATTAGGCGATCTCTAATGGAAGTTCAGCACTCTCTCCTCGCTTAGATGTCACATTGCACCTTTGACAGCTGAAAAGATTTATTTTGCACATCATTGCTTTCATTCTCAATCACAGAAAGGAAATGCCTGTTTTACACATGTCCTCAGCTGAATATAAACCTGTGATGTCTCTTTTTTTGTTGTTGTTTTTTGAGTGTTGAGTCGTCCGAAATGGATTGCATCGAGGTAGCAACAATCATCATCATCATTATAATCATCACTTTTCTAAAGAAACATGGTGTTTTGCGAGTGATGAGAGCATCTGTCAGGGCAGATGTTCCTATTCTGTCCATCATATGAACGCTGTGTGCTGCAGCTTTGGAGACCCCATAACAATAAACCAAGCAGCTGTCGCAAAAGCATGGAAAAAACAACTCTGTACAAGTATTCTTGTCTTGTGTTTCAGTTAATATATCTACAAACTCTAAAACCGATATATGACACTTTATAGCAATAAAATACAGTAGAGTATGTAGCTTGAAAATAACAGCATTTTGCACTGCAAGATTTATCAATTGTTGATACAACACTTACTTAAATATATTTAATCAAAATGTAGATACATTGAAAACAATAAAAAAAACATTCGATTCTTTTGCAGTGTTTTTTCTGGTCTGGTTGATATAATAATTTGATGTTTTTTTGTTGTTGTTGTCGCTCATAGGAAGTCAGAGGAGGAGTTGGATATGGACAAGGTGACAGCTGCCATGGTGTTGACCAGCCTGTCCACAAGTCCGCTGGTACGAAGTCCTCCTGTAAAAGTCAATGGTAAGTAGCTGATGTCATGTTAGTACTGTTGTCCCTGAGCAGCAGAATGTCACACTGCGCTGCGTGCAATCAACAGTTTCCTGTTTTCATCTGCATTAAAAGCTTGCATGCAACTGTCAAACCTCTTTCAGCTGAGGATGCTCATTTTCAAAACTTTTTGTTATGCACCAATTCATTTAAAGGGGCCATGGCACAAGACTTTTTTAAGATGTCAAATAAATCTTTGGGGTCCCCAGAGCACATATGTGAAGTTTTAGCTCAAAATACCATATAAATTGTTTATTATAGCATGTTAAATTGCCACTTTGTAGGTGTGTGCAAAAATGTGCCGTTTTGGGTGTGTCCTTTAAAATGCAAATGAGCAGATGAAGTGCAAACACTGATCACAATGATGGTGGTTTGTTGCAAATGAAACTCAATTGTGCTTTGAATTATTTTCTCTCTCTCTCTCTGCACTAATTGGCAGTGCCGTGGTTGGATAGTGCAGATTAAGGGGTGGTATTATTATAATAAGATCCCCTTATGACATCATAAAAAGAGCCAAATTTCAAATAACCTATTTTTTCATGTGCTTGTAGAGAATGGTTTACCAAAACTAAGTTACTGGGTTGATCTTTTTCACATTTTCTAGGTCCCAGAAGCACTGGGGACCCAATCATAGCACTTAAACATGGACAAAAGTCAGATTTTCATGCCATGGCCCCTTTAAAGGGTCTGTACTAGGACTGCATGATTTAGAAGAAAACTGTGTCAATATTTGATACAATAATGCATAGTTTATTCAAATAATATTAAAATATATTTCAAAACTAATAATAATATAGCCAATATACATGTCCCACTTTCTGTCTGGGAGATTGAGATAGAAAACATCACTACAACTTCTGAAAGTAAACAGCCGTGTTTTACTGTTTTAGTACATAAATACGTCTTGCTTATTAAATGTTGCTTGCATACATTTGAGCACGCACATGCATTCATATCCTAATATTCACCTGTCAGTCTCTCTGTTATCTGCATTCAGCTACACCTTTGTATACAATTTCTTTTTGGATTATAAATGTTAAAATAATTGAACTTTGCATATAATTTAAGTAACAACAATGGCTAAATGTAAATGTGGGCGGGCATATGCTAAAATGTAACAGCCATAACTTGTTTTGAATGGTACTGCCCCTTTAAGACATCTATGAGGCTGGGTTATTTCTTTTAAAGTGCTTTAATTATAAATTTGTCTTTTATGTAATAAAATTAGGACTTTAAAGGAACACGCCCACATTATGGGATTTTAGCTTATTCACCGTATCCCCCAGAGTTCGATAAGTCCATACATACCTTTCTCATCTCTGTTCGTGCTGTAACTCTGTCTGAAGCAGCCCTCGCTAGCTTAGCTTAGCACAAAGACTGGAAGTGAATGGCTCCTGCTAGCATATCTAACTTTGGGGTATACGTCGGTTGAATAAGCTAAATTCCCAAAATGTGAGCGTGTTCCTTTAACTAGAGAGTGCATTTATGAGAGAGTTTATCTGATGTCTGTTCACTTCTCATTACACTCATTTGAATATGTTTAGCATTGGCAGAGCTCTATATGTATCTCAACGATTGCATCTAACATGACTGTTTCTTCTCTTTACACACAGACGGTCTGAACGGTTCGTGGAAGGATGGAGGCTTCACCCCATCCAGCTATAGCAGCAGTGGATATTGGAGCTGGAGCGCACCCAGCGACCAGTCGAACCCGTCCACACCATCCCCGCCCCTGTCCGCTGACAGCTTCAAACCCTTCCGAATGCCCAGCCTCAACGGGCCGTCCGACGACAACATCGATGAGCACGACGGGAACAGCCTGCTGTTCGACGAACCCATCCCCCGAAAACGCAAGGTGAGCTGCCGTCACCTCACCTCCACTTAGGGTGATTTAATCTGACTTAATTCAGTTAAACGTTAAGATTGGATGAATAGATGATGAAAGATAATGGATTTACAGCAGGATGGAAAGTACGCCGTAGCCGCCGCACTGTCAGGGTTCCTGTACTCCTGGAAGTTTTCATGCAATGTGAAGACACTATAAGAGTACATTGATGTCATACAAAATTTGCCTTGCTTTAGATATGCAATGAACCGACTTACAGTACCTGTTTTGAAAGTGTGATTTACGCGGGGAGATGAAAATGCTCCTCTTACTTTATTATTTTGACATCCAGTGCCTCTTGTCCAATCCAACTCTATTTTGGCACAAAATCATCTATGCCCACATGGAAAGATTGCGTAATAAACCATCAATCACCCTTAAAACATGTGCAAAATAAAACGACCTGGACTGCATTAAATTCAGGTTTGTTGAGGATAAACATGGTTTGTTTTGTGCAATGAAATATTGAGTGAATATAAGTGAAATAATCAATTTTCGTGATAATTCCTTTTCATTTCAGTGTTTGACCATTTATATGATTATACAATTTTATGCATGTCATAATTTGATAGGATAAACAGTCTTGGTTCTCGAGCTGTCACTTGATGTCAGATTAATATGAAATCTTGAGTCCTGAAGTAAAACCAGCTGATATAATATAATATAAGCATGGTAGAGGCTTATTAAACGCATATCAATTTCATGCTTTTCATTTGAGATTGGATTTTTGAGCTGCCATTAACTTAAATTGGCAATGCTGTGTTCAAAGACAATTTACTTGTTCTTACAAAGGCAAGTTAGCTGTATACCAGGCCGCTTACAGACATCTGCCCATTCATCAGGCTAATGTCAGATGCCTCACAGATTCAGTCACTTTGTTCAAATGAATCATTTTCTTTGTCCTTTCTCAGGATTCCAGTGCTGCTGTTTGTCATCACCTTGTTGCTTTATGTTATCAGCCTTACATCGATAACAACCTAATCAATATGTGGATATTTTAAAGACTATGCTGAAAATAATATGTAGATGTATGCTATACATGTTATACATGTTCTTAGTGTGTAAGAAATTAAGGATCAGACTTACTAACAGCTTGCGCCAGCACAAACCATCATTTTGGCATTAAATGAGACTGTCTGGATTTACTAAAGACGCACAGTGGATCATTAGCGCTGAAAAGGTGTGGTCTAGTTATTTTTGTCACATATGCTTTTCTAGGAGTTTTTAGACGCAAACATTTTGGGAGGAGATTATTTTAATGATTCACGCAATGCAATTTACTTACGTTTGCGTGTGTTATGACTGGTATTTGTGCCATTATTTAACGGCAAAAAGTATGTCTTAAAGCAACACTAAAGAGTTTTTGCTCTTTGCTCTCCCTACAGGTTAGAAGCGGAATTGTCCATTACCAAAAAAAAAACTCTTTGGTGTTGCTTTAAATCATTTTGTGCTTGAATTGGCTGCAATTGGAGAGGCATAAGAGAGCATGTGGTACAAGACAGAGGATTTTTAACACATAAAAGTTTATTTTGAATGCCAGAGGAACGTATTATTCAAAAATATATGTTATTTTTTGTGGGCTGCAGGAAATAAAAGAGGTCACTAGCAGAAGTCACTTTTTGTAAATCTTGGCCATGTCCTATGGCTTCTTTGCCTTGCATTTTCAGCTGTGATGTCCGTGGTGCTGCTCTTATTAAATAGCGTTGGTCATTATAGAAATCAGCTGTTGCACCTGTGTTATTTATTTTGCGCTTTTTTAGTAAAGCGTTCCCATCGGTGCGTTTTTGGAATTGTGCTCTTGCGCTGGTTTGCTGCATTTAGTAAATCTGGCCCTTAGGAGTAGTAATCCCTGCTGAAATACAATAAAACCATTACAGAAAATTCTAATGGTTTCCATTTAAAATACCAATAGGAACCATTAGCTTTTACCATTAAAACCACTACACTGTAGTGTGTTTTTTTGGCCATATTCCATTAGAACCAATACAATTCCCAATAAAACCAATAGAATTTCTGTGATGGTGTCTTGTTTTTTTTAGCAGGGATCATTATAGTTGTATCATAATAATAATACCATGATGATATATTAATTTGCCATCATAATATGCCCCCAAAAACATGGTATTACTAGTACCATATACAAAAACCAATGATAGTAGTTTACCTTTATCAGTTTAGCAGATACTTGATTTAGATGCTTAAGTTATTCATTTAGCAGATGCAGACATTTTATTATTTCAGTGTTTCTCTTTCCAAAATGAAGAAAAATTGGTTGCACCACGACCTTCAGCCGACTTCTACCGAGTTAGTTTCAACACAAATAAACCAGCAGCTGCTTTGAGTTGTGTTATTAATTAGAAGCTGCTTCACAGCACAGGGAATTGACATTGAGTCATCCAGGGACACGACGGGCCGATTAATCAGAAAGAAGTTGCTTTGTTTGACAAGCCAGCACAATGACCATAAAGTGAAAATGAAATGAACATCCTGACAACTGTAAACACGCTAACACGTGACGCGACAGCCATCGTCGAGAACCATACGTCAAGAGATAAGACTTTCATCTTTAGTCACGAGCGATTCGAGTGCAGTTCACAAATGACAATTCTTTAATGAATGCAGACATGTTGTGTGAAAAATAGCATGAGCTCTTGAACACTGACTGCACCATTGAGTCACTCTCACCGACAGCCAATTATGAGCCTCAGAGCAGACCATAAGAGACATCAGAAGAAGATGTGGGTCTCTGTGTTTAATGAAAAGAAAGAGAGAATACCTGTGTCAGATAGGGGTGAAGAGATGATGTTGCTTACGTTCACACTGTGTCTCTCTGACAGAACTCCATGAAGGTGATGTTCAAGTGTCTGTGGAAGAACTGTGGGAAGGTCTTGAGTACGGCTGCTGGGATCCAGAGGCATATTCGAACCGTCCACCTTGGGTAAGTTGTAGAGATGCACATCACGGGAGTGTATCGGTGGTTTCCAAATCTAAAGAAAGGACTTTTTTCAAACATGCTTGCTTTGAAGCAATACATTTTGTATAGACGGTTTTAGCAGTAACAACATAAACAAATGGCTTTCGTGGAACACACTTGCAAAGAATCAATAAAAACAGAGTCCTTTTAGAGTAGTTTATTTCTGATAACAACAAGTAGACTACCTTAGTTCATATCATAGCTAAAGCGTATCAATATAATGTATACAAATCTTAACTACAGATTGGCTGCCAAACCTACCTTCACATAGCAGTGATCCATGATCGCCGTCTTACCTCGTATTTAGGAAACCAAAACATGTGTTATTTTCAATGAGGTATTTATTCCAGAGATTAGTTTAAACACTAGTCAGACCATTCAACAAACAGAAACCGGAAGTATGTGGCGATTGTAAAACGTACGGTGTAAAATTCCCATTACTGTCAAACTATTATGGAAAAAAAATGACGTTGAACATATAAAAACAATGCTTTGTGAGTTAAAAAACGCTTAACATGCCAACTTTAGTTAACAGTCTCTTTTGGCTGTCTCTACATACTGTAATCACTTTTTAATAAAATGTAATGGATTTGTTGTTTTATATTAATATCTTAAAGGAAAACGCCACTGTTTTTCAATTTTTTACTGTGTTCTTACCTCAACTTAGACACATTAATACATCCCTTTCTTTTTTCAATGTGTGCACTTAATCTTTAAACAGCGCATCGTGAATGTGTTAGCATTTAGTCTAGCCCCATTCATTCCTTAGGATCCAAACAGGGATGAATTTAGAAGCCGCCAAACACTTCCATGTTTTTCATATTTAAAGACTGTTACAGGAGTAGTTCTCTTTCAAACAATCGCTCGGTATCTCACTATGGGAAACGCCCCCAGGCGTGACAGACTATGGAAGCACCAATTACACCACGTCTGTCCGAAGGACAGACCAATCACAGCTCAAAACGAAGTATCCACCCCCTTCCTATATATATAGCTGTGATACCTGAGAACGGCATTCTTGTTCTCTTCCCCGTGAAGACTTTCTTTTCAGCACCTGACCTGCTATCAGTTCACTAACGTGCCGTCAAGGTTACGTTGCCGAACGCAGTGCAGTTCGTTCTATTTGGATATTTACTCGTTACTGAGTTTTCTATTCTGGCTAACGCGTTAAGGCGAGCTAGAATCACTTTTACTCACCATGTCGGCGTCGAAGACCGTTACGGAGAATGCGAAACCTGCTTCCTCGCGCTCGTGTCCAGCAGCTTGTGGATTTATGATCTCGGGCAGGGATTCGCATCCGATGTGTATCGCGTGCATGGGTGTCAAGCACGCTCAGGCCGCGCTAGCGGATGCGGAGAGTTGCGCGCACTGCCGTGCAATGCCGGCCAGGATCTTAGAGAGACGACTCAGGGTGGTAGCATCTTCCAAGGAGGATCCGGTTCTCTCTTCCGTCCCTCCATCTGCTAAGGGGGCTCGACCCTCTTCCCCACGGAATCTTTCTTCGTGGGGGGATATTATGGATTTAGAGTCACCCGAGTTTACGCCGCTTTTCGACCACCTTCTTGCGGAGGGCGACGAGGTGGAGGGGGACGACGAGGAGGAGGACGAGGAGATGTTAGCTCGCCTTCTCCGAGATGAGCCAGATGACGAGGAAGATGATGCTATCCTGTCCACAGCTCAGGCGTCTAGGCCCGCGAGCGCGCAAAGCGGCGACATAGCGTCGACAGTAGTTGACTGTGACATCGTGGAAGTCTGTAAGCGTGCGGCAGCCAGGCTTAAGATTGACTGGCCCGTGACTCCTGGGGATCCGGGAGTTAAGCGTGACATCTACGACGGCAAAAGACTCCCCGCTCGTCTTCCACCGGCGAAACAACTGCTTCCTGCTTTACCAGCGTGTGTAGCGGAGATGAAACGATCGTGGGACAAACCTTTCTCTCACCGCGTGCCCGTTAAAGGTTACGCATCTCTCGATGTTAGTGAGATGGAAGGTCTGGGGCTCTCTAACCCTCCCGCTGTCGAGCAGTCAGTGGCTCACCACCTGCACCCAAACAGGCGGACCACTCTCTCATCTGCTAGTCCCTCCCTCCCCGGAAAAATGGAACGCTTCACCGCTTCCATGTATCAGAAAATGTACAAATCCTCGGGACTAGCGGTGCGGGCGCTAAATGTCACTTCATTGTTGACAGCCTATCAAGCCGAGTTGTTAGAGGAGCTAGGCACTCAGATGGACGCCGGCAATCCGAACCCGTCAATCTGGGAAGAGATCTGCAACATTACAGATCTCAATTTGCGCACCTCACGGGGCGCAGTGCAAAGTTGCGGCCGCACCATGGCGCTAGCCGTTGCAGGCGAGAGGTCGTTGTGGCTAAACCTCTCGAGCGTGGGGGATAAGGAGAAGTTGGATTTTCTCGACGCTCCTGTGGATCCCTCCGGACTGTTCGGCTCGGCTGTTGCGGCGATGAAGCAGAAATGCGACCTCCAGAAGAAAGAGGGCGAAGCGTTTGACATATGTCTACCTCGCAAAAGGCCACCACGTCCTCCTCCTCCCCCGCGTCCGACTCCTCAGACGCAGGACAGAAGATTTTTCAATGCGTCCAGGACGACGAAACCCCAGAACACGGAGCAGACGGCTCGACCCCCCGCCGCTCCAAACGCTAAACCGTGGGTAAAACAGTCATTCGCAGCGGCGGCTGCGAAGTCTAAGTCCTCTAACCCCTCCAATAAAAAGAGGAGGGATACCTAGGACGCAATTTCAGCAGGGGAGAGACGGGCAGCACCAAGGGTTTTCTGCGATGTACTCTCCCGAGCCCACAGCATTTGTTCCCCCACCCGCAAAAAAGCGGAAGATGTGCAATTTGGGCGTGAATATGGTTCAAAGTTGTGTTCAGGCCAGTTCAGTTTCCCCTCGACACACTATGTTCCAACAAGTTCCAGTGCAGTTTTCTCAACCACCAGTAAAGCGTGGTCTGTTGAGCACAAGCACAAGTTCACAAGTGTATTGTCACAAAGCACTTTATCCCCTGGGTTCCATGCAAATAAAAAATTCTCTGTCGCATCCAGGCTCAATGCCGAGGGCGCAGGGAGACAAAAACAAAATAATAACTATGAACCAAGACATAAATCGGTCTCTGAGTCACACAGAGCACGGCCGATTTTCTCTTTGTCCACTAGAGGGCGCCAGCACTCCATCTATGGACCCGGTTCAGCAGAACCCGCTGGCTCGTTCTCAGCAGGCTTGGAGAGAGTGTTCAGCGCACCCGTGGGTCCTTTCAACTGTAACCAAGGGCTACAGGCTTCAGTTTGCGAGGAAACCTCCTCCGTTCAACGGAGTCATAGCATCTGTAGCGAAGGGGGATTCAGCACGGGTGTTAGAAACGGAAATATCCTCCCTGTTAGAAAAAAGAGCTATAAGACGAGTTTCAGTGGGGGAAACTCAGAAGGGATTTTACTCCCGTTATTTTCTAATCCCAAAGAAAGACGGGGGTTTGCGCCCGATACTGGACCTGCGTGTTTTAAACAAACACTTGAGGAAGTACAAATTCAGAATGCTCACGGTAGCAGCACTTACACGCGCTATCCGCCGGGACGATTGGTTCACCGCAATCGATCTCAAGGATGCTTACTTTCATATAAGCATCTATCCCGCACACAGGAAATATCTCAGGTTTTCCTTTCAGAGCGAAGTGTACGAATTTGTTACTCTCCCGTTCGGGCTCAGCCTCGCTCCCCGGGTATTCACCAAATGCATGGAAACAGCGTTATCACCGCTGAGACAAAGGGGGCTCAGAATTTATGCCTATCTGGACGATTATCTGATATGCGCTCACTCACGGGAGCGCGCGGAACGGGACACAGAGATGCTCACGTCTCATCTGATGAATCTGGGGTTCAGAATCAACTATGCCAAAAGTCAGTTGATTCCATCCCGGGAGATAGAGTATCTGGGTCTGCGAATAGACTCTGTGGCTTACCGCGCTATGCTTTCGGAAAGAAGGATAATAGCATTTTATCAGTGCCTCGCCCTATTTCGATTAGGGAATTTGGTATCGTTCAGGACCTGTCTGCGCCTTTTGGGCATGATGGCTTCGTCGCTGGCCGTGGTTCCGCTAGGACTGCTGAAAATGAGAGATTTTCAGCGTTGGGTGGCAGCGAGAGGTCTGTGTTCATGTCGGCACCTTGCTCGCAGAGTGAGAATACGCGAAGAGTGTGTGACAGCTCTCCGTCAGTGGAGAGATCCCAGTCTACTCCGGACGGGGGTTCCCTTGGGGGGCGTGTCACTAAGGAAAGTAGTGACAACGGATGCATCCCTTTCAGGCTGGGGGGCTGTTTTTCAGGGCAGATCGGTGAACGGTCGCTGGACGCCTCGGCTTTGCGAACTTCACATAAATATGTTGGAGTTGATGGCAGTCTTCCTGGCACTAAAACATTTTCTTCCATTTTTGGAAGGCTTTCATGTTCTGGTCAGGACAGACAATACGACAGTGGTGGCTTACATCAATCGCCAGGGGGGAACGCGATCATTACAGCTTCACAATCTAGCGCGCAAACTGATTGTATGGAGCGCTGCGCACTTCAGCTCGCTGCGCGCGACGCACGTACCGGGAGTCCTCAACAGGGGGGCGGATCTCCTGTCCAGGGGCAACCCGTTATACGGAGATTGGGTGCTCCACCCTCAGGTGATGGATCAGATTTGGGGGATTTACGGCAGAGCTGCCGTAGATCTCTTCGCCTCGCGGGAAAACGCAAAGTGTCCGCTGTATTTCTCTCTCAGGGACGAAAATGCGCCTTTGGGTGTGGATGCGCTAGCGCACCCGTGGCCGAACGTGTTGCTATACGCTTTCCCACCTCTGAGTCTAATTTCTCCCACCCTAGAAAGAGTAAGAGAAAACGCATTATCCCTTCTTCTGATAGCCCCTCATTGGCCGGGGAGACCATGGCTGGCGGAGATTGTTCAGCTCCTCCAGGGAGAGCCCTGGCCGCTTCCGTTACGCCGGGACCTGCTGTCACAAGCGGGGGGGCAAATTTTTCACCCACAGCCGGAACGAGTCAATCTTTGGGTCTGGCACGTGAAAGGTTAAATCTAAACGCAATCGGGCTCCCGCAAGAGGTTATTAACACTATACAAAGCGCTAGAGCCCCTTCGACACGCTCACTCTATGACCTTAAGTGGCGTGTGTTTGAGGACTGGTGTACGAGTAAAGGAGTTATTCCTTTTCTATGCGCGGTGAAAGATGTTCTATGCTTCTTACAAAGCTTAATGAATGGTGGTAGAGCGTTTTCTACTATTAAAGTTTACTTGGCGGCTATTTCGGCTTGTCATGTAGGCTTTGAGGGAGTTTCGGTGGGGCGGCACCCTCTTATATGCCGTTTCATGAAGGGAGTGAGACGTTTGAGACCAGTATCTAAACATCTGGTCCCATCTTGGGACTTGTCCATGGTCCTTAACGCCCTAACTCGAGCTCCTTTTGAACCTTTAGAGAGTGTAGATATTAAAATCCTATCTCTAAAAACGGTTTTACTACTGGCTTTAGTCTCGGCTAAGCGAGTAGGTGAATTACATGCCTTGTCGGTTCATCGGACGTGTTTGAATTTTAGTCTTGATCACAGCAAGGCTACACTGCTGCCTAACCCAGCTTTCGTTCCCAAAGTCAGCGATTCAGCCTATAATTGCTCTGCTTTGGAGTTGCGTGCCTTTTACCCCCCTCCTTTTTCTTCGGAGGAGGAGAAAAAATTGCACACTTTATGTCCTGTGCGAGCGTTACGCTATTATGTTAATAGGACACGATCCTTCAGAAAGAATGATCAATTGTTCGTTTCCTGGGCCAACCAATGTAAGGGTAAGCCGATCTCCTCTCAACGTCTTTCCCATTGGATGGTAGAGGCGATTGAATTGGCCTATACATCTACAGGTCTTCATTCCCCGGCGGGCTTAAGAGCTCACTCCACAAGAGGTATGGCTACCTCTTGGGCGTTGTTTAAGGGGATTTCGGTAGGAGATATTTGCGCAGCGGCAAGCTGGGCTTCCCCTCATACATTTATCAGATTTTACCGTCTGGATGTCACTGCGCCGTCTGTGGCTCATGCAGTTCTAAATGTTGGCTCTGGGGAGAGTTAAAGGTTGTCTTTGGTTCTTGCCACGTCTGTTCGGCGGCTTCGGAAAGTATGCGTTTCGGGAGTTGGCCATATCATTCCCATAGTGAGATACCGAGCGATTGTTTGAAAGAGAACATTAGGTTACTTGCGTAACCCCGGTTCTCTGAGAACAGAGCGAGGTATCTCACCAAACTTCCCTACTCGCATCACACGGGGGAAGAGCATGCTTAGAATGCCGTTCTCAGGTATCACAGCTATATATATAGGAAGGGGGTGGATACTTCGTTTTGAGCTGTGATTGGTCTGTCCTTCGGACAGACGTGGTGTAATTGGTGCTTCCATAGTCTGTCACGCCTGGGGGCGTTTCCCATAGTGAGATACCTCGCTCTGTTCTCAGAGAACCGGGGTTACGCAAGTAACCTAATGTTACACAAGTAAGTATGGTGGCACAAAAAAAAACATGGAGATTTTAATCGGATAAAAAATGCGAACTATATTGTAATAGCGGAAGAGCACTTAGGGGCCAGTCACACCAAAAGCGTTTATGGCAGTTGCAGGCACCTTTTTTGAATGATATTCTATGGGCAGGGAGCGTTTGCGCGCTGTTTATGCGTGCTGAGCGCCTTGCGGTTTTTGCCGCCGGCCGCAGCACGCGCCTTTGAAGGAACGCTGAGAGAAGCACCCAACGTCATTCGCGTCTTTCCATTGTCCAATCGAATATAGTTGCTTTGAAGAACCGGACTCCACTCGCTCACTCTCTCCTGCTTGTTTGTGCACCTCTCATCCTCAAACAAGGTCAGAGCAAGCGTCCTCTTTATAAAGTTTCTGCTAATATGACAGTTAACAGCAAAAGAGCGCTTATGCTTCAATATTTATTTGACAAGACAGCTGACTCGGTGGTTGCTTAGCAATATAAAAAGCCGTGTCGCGCCTTGCGTTTCGAAGCGTTAAAAGCGCGGTTGGTGTGATTAGCCCCTTACTGTAGTTTGCAGTATTTCGACCTCAGGCGCAGCACTAGCGTAGCCAGGATTCACAATGTGGGTGCGCCCAGAGAAAATCAGGTAGGCCTAGCCGAAAACGCATCTGTTATCAAAATATACAATCATACAACTACACCAGCTTCAAAATATCACCGTTTAATAAGAACAAAAGCCTGTATGGGCCCAATTTTAACAATCTAAGCGCAATGTGCAATAAACCAATAAGAGTCTCATCTCTCATCCCCTTTAAAAGCCAGTTGCGCTGGTGCCATCCCGATTCCCTATTTTGGCAGAATTTGTAAACTAAAAAACTAAGAAGACCACCAGTTTTAGATTGATATTAAAAAATTGCGTTGTTTTTATTTGTAATGAATTGTTATTTTTTGGTGTTAAAACCTTTATAAGTCGTTTTCTTTCAGTCATGGAAATAAAAATAGCAGGCTTTTAATTGCTGTAAATGTATGGATAGCCCAGATGATCAGTGTTATCTCAAAGAATATTTTACAAACATACAAGAAAAGCTTTGTACTTTAAAAATATTTTAAATAGTAATTTTTTTTGTATTTAAACCTTTAAAAGTCATTTTTTTTTCAGTCATGGAAGTAAAAATAGCAGGCTTTTAACTGTTGTAAATGTATGGACAGCTTACATGATCAGTGTAACCTCAAAGAATAATTAACAAATATGCAAGAAAAGGTTTGTACTGTAAAAATAGTTTATTTGTAACAAACAGGAGATAAAGAATTTACAAATGTGCAGTTTCAGCACTAGAACAGCGCTGTGGGTGTTTTGAAATTTAAGCATTTATCCACAGGTGGAAAGTCATCATAAATAATAAATCTGTGGGATAGCATTAAAAAAATCTAAATAAATGCATTATTTGCATTTGTTTAAAGCAAAACATTTAATTACTTACCAGGCTACATGTGAAGCAGCTCTTTACGCCTTCTAACGTCTCATAATCGGTCCTCATTTATGTCCAAGACAATCAATAATAATCTTTTATATTTTAATCCTTTGATTTTTCATATTTTAAACGTTTGTGTGCTGCTGCGCATCCATATGTGTGATAAGCCAATGCGCGTTGTCGTCCCGTTTATAGGCGCATTACTAATGCGCTCATTAAATAACAGAAACAATATTGCTCCATTGACTTTAGAGCAGGTTTTATTTGGTGAGTGGCGTGGGCTATTTTTTTTTGCCTCAAAATAGCAACGTACCAACAATGCGCCTGAACACAACTCGATTTCAGACCAGAAGGCTCATGGGTGCAAAATTGGGCGCAAATGTTATCTTGAAAGACTTTTCTTTTTTTAGCTGCTAAACCAACACCTCATGTTCAGAATCCTCAACGGTAAATGTTAAAGGGTGCACCATATTATGAAGGTATATTTGGTGCAAAACAACTGCACACCTGTGACAGTGGAATTTGTATTTGTAGAGATTATCCACACATGTGTATCAGTAAACTTGAAGTCACAGAGGAAGAGATGCAAACTTGTAGATTTTTTTTCTTTCCCTCAAATACAACACAACAGTTACACATTCACAAATCCTTCAGTGCAGCTGCACAAATCCCATTTTACAAATCACAGATTAAGAAACTCACAAGTTCACATCTTTTGCTACAATTGATGCAGTAAATATGGTGCATAACCTACTTGAACGCCTGCATCAAATAATGTGAAGTCACATACAAATTTTGTACATTTGCAAAATCAGTTTGTGCATCTGTGCGATGAGACTTGCATGTGTGTACAATTTTTTTTTCACAAATATTTTTTTATTTTTTTAATATTTTCTAGCCCAAACACAAGTACATAAATACAACTGCTTGAATCTGCTGCTACGAGTTTCAAATACTCTCTTTCATGTGCTCTCTCTTCTGCACCAAATATTTCGAGATAAATGGTGCGAAAGTGATTTGTATACCTGTAGGCTTTGGCGAGCACTGTTCAGCACTGCCCACCAGGTGGCGCCCCTGACACTCACTGAAGCAGAGTTTATTAATTACCACCAATGTTTCAGCAAAGTAAATCGCCTTTATCAAGGTATTATTTTCACCAAGTGGAGAACAATATAAATGGGAGTGCTAATTATACACAGATGAAGGTAATTACATACAATATTCCAATGATTCATTAGTAAACAAAATATAAGTTCCATAAATCTCAAACCATCAATATAAGTAGATTAAAAAATACAAGCAGCAAATACACACATAGGCCTACATTTAAATAAGATACCAAATGATGTAAGTCCCATTCATTTTTAATATCATAATACCTATAAAAACAACCCAAATCAAAATCTACTTTTAAACCATGTGTGCCAATGTTCACATTTAATATACCTAAAAGGCCTTCTGTCTAAGTAAAAATTGGTCAAACTCACCTCACCTTCTAGATCAGTGGCGGCGTTTCACGAAAACCTAGGGTATGGCAAAAATTCTTCGTACAAGAAGGCCATTCAAATAACGAATCTATGAAACCACATTATATCCATATGTGTACATACTCCACCAACCTGTATAAAATCATACTATGATTGCACGGATGTACACTTACTGAAAACAATGCAGAAGCAATAAATGAAAAACAAAAATAGAAATCATGGTTGTTTAAAATGCTTTTTAAATGTTGTCATTCTTAACTAAGTACAACTCCAGCAACAGATAAACTAAAACAAGATAATATCAAAACAAAACATACTGTAACCTCCCTTCACAAATCTTGTCATGACAGCCGCCAATAAACACTTATAAAAACACAATAAAGACTTAATGTGATAGAGCACACGTAGTTAACCCAGCCAGCTAACCAACTATGACTTAAATACTAAATAAAACTCTTAGTAAAACAGGGCTAAATGCAAAAACAAGTCTTACCTTTTGTTGTCGTGCAGTTTTTATTTCACAAGTCGCCATATTCAAAAACGCGCGCAAATACAATTCACTTCGACTGCGCTACAATTTCCCAGTGTAAGAGAACATGTTTATTTATCCACAGAGAACAAATCATTTTACTTCTGGAATAATGTATGCAATATGCATTGCGCGAGTGTGGGGGAGAACCGTGAGTCTGTTTCAATGTTAAAACAAAAAAAGGAGTTTACTTGCGAAAATAAAGATTACAACAGCAGCAGTCATCATGAGACCTCCTGCACAATTCAAGCTGCGCTGCAACAACGACAGGTTGATGACATCAAAGTACCGCGAGGGTGAGGCGAGAAATCATCGGAAGAGTTTGCTTTTGAACCGCTCTCGCGGCACGTTGATGTCATCCACATGTCGGTTCCTGTATTATAGCATAAAGTCGAGCACACGCGTAAATTATCCATATTAGTGATTTACCAATGTTCAGATATGTTCTACTGAAAATATTTAACATTATTTTTAATGAGCTTCATTATAGCCTGTTGATTTCTGGTGTTTTGTCTGAATGCTAGGGTATGGCAACTGCCATACCCTGCCATACGCAAACGCCGCCCCTGTTCTAGATGGAAATTCCCTCTCAATTCCTATATACAATAATGAAGTAATAGGATGATTAAGTTCAACAAAATGCAGTGCTGATGCCAGGTTCATATTTCTGCATATTATTGCACTCTGATGTTTTGTGATGTGTGTTTTATACTCTCTATTTGTTTTTCCTACATATGATTTACCACAGTGACATGTTATCAAATAAATAAGCTTGTATTTGTTTGGGGGTGAATCCCAAAGATATTTCCATATCATTAAGATTCTTAATAAAATCATTTGGTCCCTTATATATTATTTTTAGACTTTATATATTACATTTGACCTTAAGGAAGACTTTTCTTCAATGTTAACGGATGATAACTGTCACAGGAAGGCAAGACATGGCAAGATGAGTGGATCCAAATTCAGTTTTTAAGTGTATTACATCCAAAAAAAGGTACAGGAGCACAGGCAAGAATACGAACAGTAACACATGACAGGAAACAACCAACATAAAACAACGGCTGACAAACAGGCAATCAACAGGCAGGGTAATTAAACGTGACAAGAACCAATGACAGAACAGAAACAATTAATTACTATGGAAACAGATGGGCAGTGGGTGGAGTATGAATTAATGTCCATGGCAACAAAAAAGGGGGCGGGGCAACAAAGAAACAAGAGGGAAATAGGGCAGACACAGACAGGACTCTTGACCTTGGCCGTACCCACCATTGAGGTCCGGACTGTTTTAGTGAGTATCATAGTAAACTACTGATTATGCCGTAATATGTCTTCCGAATGTAAACATTTTATTACATTCTGTCTTAAAGTCTAAAAAACATTACCTGTTGAAGTCATTAAAGTTACTTAAATAACAAAAGAAGAGAAAATAACTCACTGGTCCTGACTGTAACTTCATAAAAAAAGATTAATCCATATTTAATTTTAAATAAATATCTTTTTTTGCCAACAATCCTTAATGCTGAGCTCTGCTCTTTGAAGTAAGTTGGTTTATTATTGGTTTATTATGCAAGTTCAGCCTTGCATTATGTTTGTATCTTACAGTTAGTATAATGCATGTAAGGAATTCAGGGCAAGAAGAATATTTATCTAATATGGGGTAATGTGAAGTATTATAATAATTACATATCGTTTTCTTTCATGGGATATGGACCCCCTAAAGTAGCCTTGGCCACCCCATTTATAAAATTCTAGTTCTGCCACTGCAATATTGATGTTGTATTTCAGCATATTAAGTGTATAATAAGTGTGTGCATTTGTGAATGAATTTAATAAACAAATTCTTGATAGCCTTTGGTTAATTCACTAAACTGATCATATTCAGTTAGCCTATGTTTACTTAACTGACAGTGCCCAGGATGGTAACATAATTATTTCAATGTCTTACTAATAAACAACACAAGTCTTGCGCATACTGACATGGTTTGAAATCTATAGTTATTCGATTCTTTGGTTTTCTGATGTGTTATAATTCATATATGTAGAGCAGAGAAATAAGATTTTTTTTCCTGGCGTGCATGCCCTAAAAAATACATATGGACCTCGGTATTTATAAAATCCTGCGTACGGCCCTGCTCACGACAATAATAATCCACTCTCAATAGTGTATTACGAGCTGTAGGTTTTTTAATCGGATCCCTATATAAACAATTACGAGCTATCCACAAGTCTAAAAAGCTGATTTGATTTGGGTTAGCATCCAAAGTAAATGTTAAGAAATCAGAACAACTGTTTAGATAATAATAAAAAGAATTTAGTTGTTCAGTAACCCGATTCAAAAAGACAGAAATAATCATCCAAATTAGTATATAAGAAGAAAAAGCATGATTTAAATACACATATTTTTCTTCAAAAAAAGGTTATTTTGCAAAAGAAATCACAAACGTTCTTTCCATGGCCCCACCTCCTGTTTGAATTAAAAATTAGTCTGAAAAATAAAATAATTTGTTTTATGATATTAAAAATGAATGGGACTTACATCATTTGGTATCTCATATTTGGTATTTTTTAATCTACTTATATTGATGGTTTGAAATTTATGGAACTTATATTTTGTTTACTAATGAATCATTGGAGTATTGTATGTAATTACCTTCATGTGTGTATAATTAGCACTCCCATTTATATTGTTCTCCACTTGGTGAAAATAATACCTTGATAAAGGCGATTTACTTTGCTGAAACATTGGTGGTAATTAATAAACTCTGCTTCAGTGAGTGTCGGGCGCCACCTGGTGGGCAGTGCTGAACAGTGCTCGCCAAAGCCTACAGGTATACAAATCACTTTCGCACCATTTATCTCGAGATATTTGGTGCAGAAGAGAGAGCACATGAAAAAGAGTATTTGAAACTCGTAGCAGCAGATTCAAGCAGTTGTATTTATGTACTTGTGTTTGGGCTAGAAAATATTTTAAAAAATAAAAAAATATTTGTGAAAAATAAATTGTACACACATGCAAGTCTCATCGCACAGATGCACAAACTGATTTGCGAATGTACAAAATTTGTGTGTGACTTCACATATTTTGATGCAGGCGTTCAAGTAGGTTATGCACCATATTTACTGCATCAATTGTAGCAAAAAACGTGAGCTTGTGAGTTTCTTAATCTGTGATTTGTAAAATGGGATTTGTGCAGCTGCACTGAAGGATTTGTGAATGTGTAACTGTTGTGTTGTATTTGAGGGAAAGAAAAAAATCTACAAGTTTGCATCTCGTCCTCTGCGACTTCAAGTTTACTGATACACATGTGTGGATAATCTCTACAAATACAAATTCCACTGTCACAGGTGTGCAGTTGTTTTGCACCAAATATACCTTCATACACCATCAAGCTGTAATAAAGTCTTCACATTGAAGGTCTTCGACTAAGGCAATGAAGCAGCGCCAGCTCTCGTTATTCCGTACATGTCAGCCTTAAACTGCGTGTTCATTTCTATGATGTGGGGAGGGGCGGGGAGGTTGTTCGAAATGCGCTATTTATTGCACTACTATTTACAAAATGAACTTGTTCCTTATCATAATAGCAAACAATAGTTAAAAAAAATGATTTACTTTATAGGTCAAGTATAGTAATAATTGCAACATAATTTACTCATTAGGTTAACTAATAGGCCTTACTGGATAGGCAGGTGGGTCTTGGCCCACCCATAGCTACGCTACTGGGGCGCAGTAATATTGCCAGATGTTTGCGCGAGAGGAGGAGCAGTCAGGAGTGATGATGTTACTGCGCGCCGAGGTCGAAGTGCTGCAAACTAAGCGTTCTTCCGCCATACAGCATACTTCTCAATTTATAAATTTTTGAATCTCATTTTTTGACTTTTTTGACAAACTATACAGTTCGTTCTGAATGCTTATATCTTCTAAATGCGAAAATGTCAGCGTTTGGACCATTCCAGTTTCTATATATCCTTTCACATTTCATGGGGACTGTCACTGTTTACATGCCTTGCGTTGTAGTAATAGACTTTGGTTGTTCGTTTATACAGACAGACACTATTCCCAATGTGTGAACACAATATTTCCACACTGTAAGCATGCGGCTGTCAGTGCTAAACTGTGTGAACAGGGCTACGGTAAAAGGACATTGCTCACGGGGGAGCAAGGCGGCAATGTGTGCATTGTGTCAGAAGGGAGGCCTGCCGGCTTTGATTTCGAGAGATAAGAGACTGCAAGCTGCTACATTTTCGGTGTGTGAAAACAGCAGACTATTGCCTGAAGGATTATTATCACAGTCACACTATCACTGCTGACAGACGAGATCAAAAGATGGTGAAGGAATATTTATGTGACTCTGTGTTTAAAGTCTAATTAAACAGTGCAAGTGTCAGTACTGCTGGGAAGGGGTTTTGAGGATATATTGTTGTTTCTTTGAACGGGCAAGAGAAACGGACAGTATTGGATATATCTTAAAATATTAAATTAGGAGTCAGTGATAGTAATGTGGTACATTGTGTTCTCTTTAGGCGTAATTGTGAGTCCGAGTGCAGTGATGGTGAGGAGGATTTCTACTATACAGAAATTAAGCTGAACACCGACTCTGTGGCGGACGGTTTGAGCAGTCTGTCTCCTGTGTCCCCGTCTGTGCTGTCCTCTCCACCAGCTCTGGACCAGAGATCACCGGACAGCACCAACGGCCTGAAGAACGAGAACAACCCCAGCACCCCTCTCAGTCGCTCTGCTCCCAGTGCACTCTACCTAGTGCACACAGACCACGCCTACCAGGTACCGCCCATCTGATAATAATGAGTTGCTTGTGGACATTTAAGAACTATATATTGTTCTTTTATCTGTGCCAACATCCACTGTGTCTTCCTAAGTTACAGTAAAACATTTGAGATCATTCAAGCCCCCATATGACTGACCTGAGTTTATTCTGTAGGTCACGCTGTACAAACCAGCATGAGTAACATACATCAGATGTGCCAACTTAGATCAACTTATTAGCATATATATTCCCTTGGTATCAAAACGCACTGTCTTTGTGCTGCTAATGCAATGCTATATCAGTTGAGCTACATGAACATGTTATCATAATAAAACTAAAATCACAAGAAAGCCCATGCTGGGTCAACTCAAAACAAAACACAATAGTGATACGCTAATGACAGCATTACTCATACACAGCTAGTTCACTGAACCCTATCTGTTATTAAGTAAGTTAGGAGTGTCGCTCTTACTGTATGTTTAAAACTAAAGTCTAACCCCCCCGCTTGAGCCCATAGAGCAGGGTTTGTCGACTGGTGGCCCGTGGGCCAAATGCGGTCCTACAATCATCTTCATCCAGCCCACCGGTTATCTTTATCTGATTTAAAATCAGCATGGTAACTTTCCGCCTTTACACTGTACAAATGATGGTCGATAAACCGAAAGGAGAGTTGGAAAGGGACTGCGTGAGGTGCTAACCATCTGCTTTCTGATCCAATTTGGGCTTTGAATGCATAAAAAAAAACTTGTGCGACTACACCGCATGTGACACGCCGACCGGAAGTGATGTATTTCAGTGTGTTTCAATTAAAACACTGTGTGCAAGTTGAGAATTATTCATCCCTTTTTGTTTAACTTTATCAGTAACACTTAAAGACTTGAATGAGCTTCTCTCCCATGTTGACACAGATTTACGAATTAAACTGATATTTAATTCAACTGCCACTAGGGGGCGAACTCAGACAGTCGTGTCTGAATGAAGCGTACAATTGAAAGGCGGTTTAGCCTATATATCTTTAAAATATAAAAAAAAAAACATGAAGTACAATTTTATGCATTAGGAAAATATATGTTGTGAATACTTGAAATGTAACAATTTATGAAATGTAAACATATATAAACAAAATAAGTTTAAGAGCTTTGCATTACAGATAGTGCTAAACAAAAATACATGTGTTGTTGATTATTTACACTTGCACTTTTTTGTGCAATATTCATAGTTGAACTATTAAAATTTGGCTCTTGCAGTGTTAAACTGCAATTAGTTTTCAATAATTAAAAAGCAAAATACTGGATACAAGATGTGTGCATCTTTTTTTTTTTAAAAAGGCATCTTTTTTAATATATGACCTATAACAAAAACGAACAAAAACAACAAGTTTTAAAATATATAATAATAATATATATAATAGGTAAAAGTAAAAATATATATAAAAATAGGGGTAAAAGTTTGGCCTGCATCATATTTACAATTTTAAAATCTGTCCCTCGAAGGACAGTAGTTGAAGCCCATGCCATAGAGAGACTTTAGACTAGTGTGATTATACACAATCCTGTCACTCCACAGGCCACAGCCCCAGTCACCATCCCCTCCACCAACTCCACCGGCTTTACACCATCCAGCAGCAGTTTCAGTATCTCCTGGCAGTCCCCACCCGTCACATTCACTGGCACCTCCGTGAGTAAACACACACACAGACACACAATCCTGTGCTGCGTACTCTACATCAACACACACGCACAACACTTATCATGGCCTGAATTATTGCACTGAGCCCCTACGAACCCACAAAATCATACAGTTGTTTTTACTATACAGCTTGATACCGAGAGCTGTTAGGTTGCTCATGTCGTGTGTAGGCATATGAATGAAGTTTTTTGTGCTTCTACAAACACACAGAAATGTGAGCCTCTTCCATCACCCACACTCATGCATCTCAGTGATCACACCATGCCAGCCACAGACAGATGTGTGAAAAAATAAACGTATAGAAAGTAGCAAAGCTTAACATGCATTTAAAAAAAACATGTTTGACTGTGTTTGATTTCTGTGGACTACAGGCTTCACCCACTCACAGCCGGACTCAGGGCTTTGGTGAGCAACGCTCTCAGACCATTGCAGTGATCTCATCTCCACCCAGAGCCGCAGGTTCCCTCAGGTACATACCTGTGCACCTGCACATTTATATTTGAACTCTTTCACCGCCAGCGTTTTTAAAAAAAGTTGCCAGCCAGCGCCAGCGTTTTTCATGATTTTCACAAAAGTTTAATGTCTTCCAGAAAATGTTCTTCTTTAAATATATAAACAAACAATATACCAAATGAAAGAACAGACCCTCTGCTTTCAAACAAAAAAAAAACGTTTCATCCTACCTTCAGTGGTTCTTTTGCAATCAGCTTTTGAATATGGGTAGGTTTCTGCAAAAACACCACATTTTGAGCAAAAAGCAGAGATAATTCCATTTTTGTGACGGACTTTTCATAGAGATCCCATTCAGAGCGATCTTTAAAACAGACACGGACATGCAGCCGCTTGCCATAGGGCAATACTTCCGGGTTTAAAAAGTTGCGGAAGGGCGCCACCTAGTGGATCATTTTATTATTGCGGAAAGACGGAAAAACTCGTCATTGGCGGGGAAGCGTTTTCTCTTGATTGATGAGATATCTCGTCAATGGCGGGGAAAGAGTTAAGATGCATTTATATTTTACTCCAGAAGACATACATAATATTTAAAAGTGTATAGATTAAAATGGCTACATGTAATTTGAAGAAGTGCTGGTAAATGCAAGAGATGTGACACCTATAAAGTAACATACTTGTTGTCTGGTTGCACTTCATAAAATGTGTGAGTAATGTGGGAAAAGTATAGTTAACTGTGAGTCCTCTTGCTCTTTTCCGAGTTGGTATGATGCGAGAAGGAGTGGGTTATACCAGTATTGTAGAATGACTTTAACTGATTTAACTAGCTGTGGAATAGTGCTGCACAATTAATCGAATCGCAATCGCGATGTCAGCCTGTGCGACTATATGACAGCAAAATGTTGCGATTATATTAAATCAAGAAATGTGTGGACCTGATAACACAACCTTTCTGATAACAGTTTGATGATTTTCCTTGCCGCTTAAGAAAAACAAACAAAAAAGGCAGTACACGTGTGGCGTGCTTCGTCACTTGTGTGTGCGCAGTGCAGAAATACCAAAGCAAAGATGGATGCAAAGGAGACTGACAGTGATTTGGTTGCCAAAAAAACTCTTATGTCTGTTATATGGCAGTATTTTGGATTTAGGATTACTGATACTGAGCAGAGAGCGGTATTGTGCAAGATTGCAAAATTAAAGTTGCTACATCACGTGGCAATACGAAAACATTTCTAGTTTTACAAATACACGTTTTAGCATTATCACTAAACGGTGTGTGCATTTTCCTTAAAACCCATCAAGTTGACTCATGATACCATTTATTACAACCGCAACTGCACATCGCAATATTAGCATCAATGGGAAAAATCACCCAAATCGTGCAGCCCTACTGTGGAATAAATAAAGTCACTTAATTTTCTTGTATTAGGTTTGCTTTGTTTTTTACACGTATACTAATTTGATATAGTTATTAAAAATAAATAAATACTACTTTTGATAGATCTTTTACACTTATACACGCATGCCCAGTGTGTGTGTCAATGGTCATGTATCATGTGTTTACAGTGGAGTATAGTAGTCTAGAGATCTTTTCTGAAACATCAGTAAAGCCGAGGATGGTTTTCATGTTTAAACGCCACTTAAAAAGAAAGTCCTCGAAAGTAAACAGGACCTAGCACTCGCCAAGCGTGAGTATGCACATCTCTAATGGGTGTTTAACTAAATGTGGCGCTGTACAGATTGATGGTGTGACACATGAAGGTATTTTAATGTCATACTCCGATTGGTCTGTGCGGAGCTGCCATGTGAAGTCAAACTCCACTAAAATGGAAGCATGACTCACGATGCATTTTAATGATGATGCATTACAAAGAGACTGAATTGTTTGTGATACTATTGTCAGTGAAATAGGAATAGAAAGTAAGTAAGTGAAAGACAAATATTAACCTTACAGCTTTTAATAATATCTAATACAAATACAATGGTTTGTCTTTTCAAGTTAGTTTATGGACATTAAGTAATGTTTGAACTTAATATTGTTTAGGTTAAAGGGGACACATCATGAAAATCTGACTTTTTCATGTTTAAGTGCTATAATTGGGTCCCCAGTGCTTCTATCAATCTAGAAAATGTGAAAAAGATCAACCCAGTTACTTAGTTTTGGGAAACCATTCTCTGCAAGCATGTTAAAAAATAGCTAAAAATGGCTCCCCTTGTGATGTCAGAAGGGGATTTTATTATAATAATACCACCCCTTAATCCAACCACGGCACTGCCATTTAGGGGCTGTTTACACTTGGTATTTAGATGTGTTTTCATCGATCGGATCACAAGTGGACGAGAGAGACATATTACGTTTACACCTGGTATTTAAATTCGTCTCTTTTGTCCACTTTCGACCGCTTCTGTCCTGAATACTGTGAGGGGACGGTCCGTGAGACGGTGGGCGAGTCTCTCTGCTGTCATTCAAACGCGAGCGGGAGTAATTATGAGTTTATATGGATGCAAACTAATATTATGTCGGAGTCCACTGCTTGTTTAGCAAGTAAACATGCTGCACAGAGTTTTGTACGTGTGTATGTAAGAGCTTTCTCTGAATTTTCAGCGCAATTGATGAATTAGGATCGCGCAACTTTCACGCTTTCAAAACGAAACTACAGAGAACACACGCAGTAGTTTTATCAATGAAAGGCTAAAAATAGCGCTGTTCACCGTATGTTCACGCCAGAAGTGAAAAAAGACGTAAAACTTGTGTTTAATACCTCAGATTAGATAAATGGGCGGAGAGAAGGCGGTCGCATGTGGCTGTTCGAACACATTCAACCACATATGCGTTCCGCAACTCCAAAACGTTCCGATCGAAAGTGGTTTCGACTACCTCTGGATGTGGTTGAAAGTGGTCGAAAGTGGACGCTTTCAAAACATTTTAAACACCGTTTACACCTGGCATTAACGTCGTCCACTTGTGATCCGATCGACGAAAACGCATGTTAATAAACAGCCTCTAAATGCAGAGATCAGCTCATTTGCATTTTAAAGGACACACCCAAAAAACGGCACATATTTGCTCACACCTTCAAAGTGGCAATTTTAACATGTTATAATAAATTATCTATATAGTATTTTGAGACTTCACAAATGATCTATGGGGACACCAAAAATTTATTTGACGTCTTAAAAACGATTGTGAAATTCTCCTTCAAAAGGAGAATTATTAAGTGTAGATGTAGTTTGACCAAAACCAGTACAGTGCAGTTAGTTTTCTCAAGTCATCGACCACTGGCATGTGTGGTAATGAGTGAGTTTTAGGCCCTATGTAGATGAAACATTTGTGACCCATCACGGAAACCAGGGACACAAGTCGGCAGCACAAGTTTCGAGATGTACTCCACATAGATTGTAAATTGGGCTTTTAATCCATATAAAACACAAGTCCTCTCATCACTTCTGTTTTAATGCATATGCATATTGCAGCATCTGTGTACTAAAAACATTAAATGGATGCACATGAATGAGTCTTACTGTGTAGGATCTCGTATGTTGTACAATATTTGTAAAATCCTTCTTGTCTCTTTCTGTGCAGTAGGAAGTCGCGAGGCGAGGGGAAGAAATGTCGTAAAGTCTATGGCATGGAGAACAGGGACATGTGGTGCACGGCCTGCCGCTGGAAGAAAGCCTGCCAGAGATTTGTTGACTGAAACAGCTGTGATAGCTGAGACGTATTAACAGGGTGGGCTTCTCGTGCATGCGTACCATAATAAAAATTAAAAGCTTTCCTTCTCTTTGTTACTGACCACAGTCCCACCCTGCTTTATCTTAAACCCAAATGAAGCCGGAGGTCAAACCTCTCTTGAACCAACAGTCCCTCTCTCTCTTTCTTTATGAAGTTTCTCTTGGAGACGTGATGCGAAAAAAATGAAAAACTTGTCTCTTTTGTTCGTGAAATACTGCTTATAAAGCATTCCAGTCAATGCCTGGAGGACCAACCTCTGTCCGAGGTCTTTTCAAAGAGTACAAAACTCTCTCGGAGACTTTGAGAGCACTATGAAACCGAATAGAAAAATTTCTATGTGTACATTTTTCTCCTACCCATTTTATTTAAGGTTAAGGGTCGGACAGCCTAAAAATCCTGCTTCTCTGTCTCTTCAAGAATGTAACACCACAGGGATTTGTTTTAGGATTTGTAAGGTTGAGTGGACGTCTCCCCTGAGTGGGAATTCATCAATGCAAAAAATGAAGGTATGGCAAGCAAAATGGATCGAAAAAGACTTTCAGCCGCCACTTTCGGTCGTGCCGTCACAAGCAATTACATCTACGATGGAGGGATTTTATATCTCTGCTTTTATATCAACAGGACGCTTCTTTCAGGGATGTGAAAGCAAAACCAGCAGTTAGATTTAACAGCCGAGGGTTTTTGTCACAGGAATATATCTTCTTGCTACCAAAAAGGTTTTTTTTTAACGTGCCAATTTTTTGCTTCATGTATAACTGACGTTATTGCATTTATTGAACTTCATCGGCACATCAGACTCTTCCGGCGGAGAAGCAAACTCATTCATAAGCGAGCCATACGTGAGCTCACGGGTTCACGCTGCAGTCTGCTGCCTAAATATGAGTCGACCGACTACAGAAACTCTGCCAAACGCTTCGTTTACCTCCTGTAGGTGAAGAGATCTTCCTCACCTTTGATTTTGACCTCAACGGCTCAAGTAGGAAGGAATAAAAACAGCAGATGCCACGTCATCGGCCAGACAAGCTGAAAATCGCATCTTTTTGTTATTTGTCTGTGGTTTTGTGTAACGGGACGGCTCACTGGTCACATAAGGATGGGCATCTTTTGGTCAGAATGTTTTCACGGCTTCGGTTTGATCCCAGAACAGATCCGAAAGGAATTACGGCAGCTCGCTCTTCAGTTTTCTGGCTCTGATACAGTAAATTATAATGGCTCAGTTTCTGTTTTGTCATCCCATGATTCTACTTGCACTTGATATGTTTATAAAGATTTATAGTCATGGTTGCTCCAAAGCTAAAAGTGACGCTTCCAACAACTTGTGTTTAATTGTTAACTAGTCCGAGAGCATTTTTATGATGAAATGATATATCACAACCTTTATGCATTATGCAGTTATTAAAGCTGAGGTGTGTAATTCATCTTCAACAAATCCAACTACGAAAATAATGACAGGATTTCTCTCCATCTGGCAAACAAACCAGATAGTCCCAAACCAAATTTACATCACCGTTGCCACATTAGGATGCTGGGTCAATGAGTGCAATGTTTCGATAGCATCACTGTGTTTACTCTTTTTATAGAAATGAAACTTCAAAATAACTCTGAATATTAAAGTGATTAAACTATTACACACTTCAGCTTTGCATCAGAAGACATTTTATGTGTGAAAACTGCCATTGGTCTTCTATGCTAAAAATCCACAAACCACACGCTTCATGTTTATACACCATCAATAACAAGACTAAGCTAAGGTCAAACCCCACACCAGCACCCAAAACGTTTGTAATCTTCCACCAGAGATAAAGGGATGTGTTTTCGGATGATCAGCTGCCGCCTCCCTTCATTCCCTTCCTGGTGCTACCACAGCTTGTGAGATATCTCGTGGCGTTTTGGGTAAAAGCTGATGAACCTTCCTACAGTTTACACTTGGGTGTCCATTCTGGGAAACTTATTCCATCACGTTTCCATGTGTGGAAATTGAAGTAATTTTTGGGATCAAGTATCGGGTGCTATTGGAATAACCCAGAATATCTTTTTTTCTATATGCTCTTGCCTCTGAGTTGGCGATTTTACCGTAAATACGTGTGATTACAGTAGCGACCGTTTGAGTAATGATATCACCATTGTGTTACCATGGTGCTCACCATATCTATTGGCTGTAGTTTTATTAGCTGGCGGCATCTTTACATCACGGGCTGCCATTTTTCTTCTCGTTTTATATAACATGAAAATATAAGGCGCGTATCAAGCTACAGCATGAATATGTTCGCCACGCTTATTGAATTATATCGCCAACTTTCTTCCACTGGTTAAATGATATATAACTTACCTACAGTGCTTATGTAAGCCACCTGGTTAACACTATATAGAAGTAGTGCTGAATGCTCATGAATACCAGCTTTGGTCAAGGTCGCATAGTTAGGCAGTACTGAATACACCGAGATTAACTGTTAGCTGTCAGTAGTCTCTTCTGGTTCTGTGTTAACATACAGTATAGGCCATAACCAAGATATTACTTCTTATATTACTCAACGTCTAACTGTATTAACTGTTAAGGTAAAGGTGAACTTGTGTACAGATTCTGGAGAACAGAACAAAGATGTTTCCCCGTTGGACACCAGGATAGAGATGTATTTCTTGACATTTAAAGACAAAAAACTCTCGCCATCTGTTGTTCTCATGCAGCGATGTAAAGAAAATTGGAAGGGGTATTGATCAGAGACACGTATCTGTGCAGATGTGTTGGTCGATAGGTCCCAACACGAGGCTGAACATTTACTGCCTTTACATCGAGCGAGAGTCCTTCATGTAACTGCCAGATGGCAGATGGACCACTCGCTAGTCGTCTTATGTAACTGTGTGTAGTTGTGTCCGTTTGTGCATCCAGCCATAAACAGCAAGCGGGAAGGACATTGACGGTGCGGAAAAAATGTTACGTCTGCAGATAAGACTCGACGAGTGGAAACGTCAAGATTTTGTTGTATTTTATTTGTTATTCATCTAAACAAGAACTTGGTCTCTATCAGAGAGCTTTTAATCACGGCTGTCATCATCACTGTGTCTTGTAAAAGGCACGCCGGTGTTGACTGCATTCTGCAATGCATACTTACAACAAAACAGCTGGCGGGTCCCGGTAGCGCGTGGTCAGGGCCAGAGAAGGGACCTGAAATGCTTTTGTTGTTTATCCGTGGAGGGGGGGAATCTCTCCAAACTTTTTCAGGAATGTATTTGTATGAGGAATACCGGAGTTTGACTGTGCCTTGGTGAGGTCTGATGCTGTGCACAGAGATGCACAGAAAAAGCAAAGGAATGTTTTCGGTGTCGGCTTGTCTGAGTTCATTTCGTCGGAGTTAAGGCGTTTTTTACTTTCGGCAGATATAAGGTCTAGCGTTCGCTTCTTAAGGGAAGGCGGTGGGCGTCTTTTTTCCCAGTTGTCCTTCCTAAACGACTTTCAGCTACAATTGTGTAGTTGTTTTTCTCTGTCGTTTTCATCTCCGGGTTTGGGGAAGCTTTTATTCAAAATGATTACGGCTGAGTTTTTAAAGAAACTTTTTCTTACAAGATAGTTAAACAGTGAGATCATTCATTATTCTCAGAGACTAAAACTTCAGCCTAACAGAACAGATCAAGAATGAAAGCTAAAAATCTTGCTGTTATAAATTACTAGCTTGGTCCTAACCGCAGACAGCAGATAACTCCGGGCCGGATCCGCACCGGACCTACGCCGAAATCAACAGCTCCGGTGCGGATCCGTCCCGGATTCGTCTGATGTCTCCAAGTTTATGAAATCACCTCCAATGGGTTTCAGGAAAAAAATATAATGGACACGTTAGCTTTGTTTCTAAACCTAGCATGCTATGTTTTGCTCGTTGTTGAAAGATTGGAAGATATCTTGAACAGGGCGCTCTAGGCTGATCAGATATATAAACTTAAAGTAGGATTTGTTAATGTCAAGGTCTATTGGAATCAGTTCTACATTTCAGGATGTTTACAATTGTACATTTTGGTTAGGATTTTGCAAGCTGTCTATGTAAAGGGCAACACAGCATGCTATGGTTTTTCAACAGAGCTGTCGATTAGATACGATTATACGTTTGTTTAATCTGGCACGAGACGGTTGTGCTCATCGCTCTGAATGGATTATCTCACTGCTGATCGTTGTCAATCAAAAACCATGTTAACCTCAAGAACTCAAAGACTGTCGCACTGGATTTTTACACTTTTTCAAGTATTTGCTGATCTAAGTGTATTTTTTAATACTGCATGTGCATGCCGATGGAAAAAAAGAAAAAATAGATGAATTTCTGAATGTCGTTGGTGATGTTTTATCCGTGTAAACCGACACAGGGCAGGTAGGCTGCTGTTACTATATGACTTGCAAAAACCTTCATCCTGACTTCCGTTCATTTCTAACATCCAGTTTCAGCATTGGGAATAGTCTTACATTTAATAGTGTGGATTCTGACGCAAAGGTCTTTTTTTCCTCATGGGTTTTCACCACTTTCTGAACCGATACGACTTTCTTTTAAAAAAGTCATGCGAGTGGTATAGCTGAAGCGATCCGGATGACTCGAGTATGAATGTACAGAGGTTAGCACACGAGTCTTGAGTCATTTTATGGTCCCATTTTCAGTCATAACAGCTTGTGTGCTTTGACTAAATCAAAAAGAAAGTCAACAGGGGTTTAGACTGACATGAGGTTGGGAACAACTGAACTTTTTGTGTGCACTGTTTCTTTAAGAGAGAGCTAAGAAAGCCAAAAGTGTGTGTGGTTTCTTTTAGACTTGCTCTATACTTAGCATCATGTGCACACATCCGTTGATTTTATAGACCGTTGCGCAGGGTCGACCGCCCTAAAAACAAACACATGCTGATGATAATAGGAACAGCGTCTGACCTCGGTAGCAGATGATATTGGCATAATAACAAAGCATAAGACTAAATGGAGGGACCTGTTGAACTGAAGGACCAATACAAGTCAGTCCAGACTGTGCTTTTTTAACGTTTTTTTTTTTTTTTTTTGACATTCCTGGTTTGAGAAATATGTTTTCTGATGTCGAGTGAGGACGTCTGATGCGTCAAGAGAAACTCAGGATGTCTTCATCTTTGCATGCCGCTGCTAGCAGACGCAGCAGTTAAGTTGTGAAGCCATAAAAGAAAAGAGGTGTTTGGGTGACCCATGCCATTTACCAAAATAATAACGTCCCCAAATTCCACATATATCATTTGACCATTGAGCAATGTTTAGAGTATATTACTGTGTTTTATTCATTATTGCACATTGATGTATTTCAAAGCTGTTGATGGAAGAAGGTACCCGTTTATGCCAATGTGAAGGACAAACTCTTGTAGATAGAGCAAGTTAAAAACTATATTACAGATTTCAAGGGGATATCTGCTCTCAAATCATGTTGCAAATACACATGTTTAATATTACACGATTTACTTGCCACTGGCATTAGCACAAAAATCCAAAGATTTTTCAAATTCGACATCTAACATGACAGGAAAGAGCAAGACATTTAATTTTGGCCAATTTGTGAGATGGCACTGTGAAAAATTAAACCCCACAAGTTTCTATTTTTAGCACGTAGATGTCTTTGTCATTGCTTGTAATCCCAGCGCGGTTTAACCTCTGTATCGCATCCCTCAAACCTTTCTTCAACATCAACCCATTATAATGCAATGAAGAAAGATTTCAGGAGCAGATTTTTGTGGTGTTGTATTGCTGCTGAAAGCTTGTAACCGGCAACACTTGACTCTTAATGAAATGAAAGAAATGTAGCCCTGTTGTTAAACGGTGTCAAGCATCAGCAGAGATGAGGGCCTTAATTAAAAGATATTTTCAAGGCTTTATGCCACTATAGTTTGTCGTCGTGTCTGGTCTGTTCACTCGGATACAATTATGCAATTTTATGCTTTAGTGTACAGGCTCATATGGCAACATATATAAATCATAGTAAGATTGAAAGAAGTTATTTTTACACCATGCATTTACTGTGCACACACTTGTCTTGACTGTGGAGCGTAGAGGGAGCTGAAATGATATGACATTATCTTATACTGCAATACATTAACTGAAAGCACTTGGCTATGTGTATATTTGTGTCTTACCACGTTTATCTAATTGCACCGTTTTGTTCCCTTTATTTCATTTTTTTTTCTCAAAAAGATTTTCATCTCCTAAGGGAGGAAACACTCGGTGACTGTTATTCTTCTTCTTCTTCTTATCTCCCTTACTGGCTGTATTAGTTTTTACTCTGAGCTGTGTGTAAATAGAAACTGCCATTGTAATTGTGCTACAGTGACAATGTTTGGTGCTTGTCAGTGCCGCTGTTGTTTATATTGGTGTGAAACCTTTCTAAGGTGCCTGTGTTACTATGAGCTCCTGGTTTATTGTCACAGAAAAATAAAGTTTTTCGGCAGCTGTTTACTATACAGTGTGTGTGTATGTGTGTGGTTGTTTCTGAAATAGCCATGTAATGTTTAGATGAACAAGGCTTGATTATAATAGTTTGCAGGCAGAATATCTAAACCTGATAAACAGCCTTGGGCTATAAACTGTGTTGAGAAACATGAAAAATTAAAAGCTTTCAAGGTTTTTTGATAGCTTGCAGACACAAAAGTTACTGAAAGGTGATGCCATTTGAATAATCGGTTTAACCATCACAAAAAACATTTGTACAACATAGTGTGCCGTCTCATTGGAAGTCAAAGACTTAATAAACACACTGATTGGTTTCCCGGACAGATATTAGGCCAGGATTAGGACTTTGTTTAATTAGGAAATATAACTACTTTTAACAAACATGCCTTACTAAAAACATTACGGGGTGGTTTCCCAGACAGGGATTAGACTAGTCCTAGACTAAAATGAATGTAAGAGCTGTCCAAACTGAAAACAACTTGCACTGACATATCTTATAATACATCAGTGCCCTGTGTTTTGCCTCAAAATGCACAACAGTAATGTTTGAAGTACGGCATGTTTGTTAAAACTAGTTATATTTTAAACTAATCCCTGTCTGGGAAACCACCCCTACTTGTGTGCATTTTGAAGCAAAACAAAGGGCACTGATATTTTCCAGCTATGTCAGTGCAAGATTTTTTTCTTCAGTTTTGACAGCTCTTATATTTATTTAAGTCTAGGACTAATCTAATCCTTGTTCAGGAAACCGCCCCTAAATAGGAAATAAAATTATTTGGAGAAACGGATCTACAAGGAAACTTGCAATAAAGCGTTCTGCAAAACATTTCATTTTTACATTTATCCACACTATCCCGACATTTTAACTAGGGATGCACCGATACTGGTATCGGGTATCGGCCTTGATACCACACTTTCTAAAGTACTTGTACTTGTTAAAAGTCCCCTGATACGAGGGATCGATACCACGGTCTGAGAAATGTCTATGTTTGAGCGGCGTGTAAGGGGTTATTGCCTCTTGTGTTATCCAAAGAGGCAGAGTTTACAACAAACTGGAAAACTAGTCCCTTGTTTTTTTGTTAAATTATATGACTAAAGCTGTTACCTGTAAATTAAAATCATGTTTTTTATTAAGTACTCGGTATCGGCAAGTACTGAAATGCAAGTACTCGTACTCATATTTCAAAAAAAGTAGTATCGGTGCATCCCTAATTTTAACTATAGCCTATGATAAATGTACATTTCATGCATCATATAATTTGTCAAACCATTAGTCATACAGTAGACCAAATTATACAACAGTTCTTTCTGGTTCTCGAATCTGATTGGCTAAGAGCTATGCGATATTGTGCTGATAACGGCACTGTAACCGCATCACCTTTCGTATCATTCCGCCACCTAGTGAATGGAGGTCCTAAGCAGGCTCATCTCTGAATGGAAAAACACAGACGCGCTGTTTTGAATCACTCTCCGTGTGTCTCATTAGTTTACTAGCTCATAAATCAGTCTGTGAATCCCCAATCGGAAGTAATTATTCTGTCAAAGATCAGCGCTCTTGGATGTTACGTTAAAGTTAATGGGAGAAATGTCTTGTCACATCGTGTGGACGATTAACACTTGGAAAGAGGAATATAAACACTCGTTTTTTTCTGGAGCTATATCTTTTATCAGAACGCGAAAACACCGTGGAAATGCAGGTAAGCACCGCAGCTTTTAAATGTGGACATTGATCATTTACTTTATCGTGATGTGACTATTAAAACATGTTATGAGATATCGCCACTGGTATATTTATAAGCAGCATGCAAAAACATCTCTCTGACACTTATAAAAAAACCATTTTGTATAGTACTGACAAGAACAAAGTTTAATAATAATAATCGAGTGCTCGTATCACGTTAAGAATAAATGAGAAAGCAATAGTAACGTTATACAAGTATAGTTTTATTAACTTTTACCTCGCGCCAAAACAATAACAACACAAAAGACACTAAATATGAATAAAAAAACAACCCAGATAGCACACGTACGTCTCAGATACGTCTTGTAAAGATCTTTACATCTGCTGACGATCGTCTTTGAATAATACGTCTTCCATATCTCTTCAAGACGTAGTTAAGATCATAAAAAAATTCTAAATCCTACGTGCCTGCAATGCATCTCCGTTTGGTCTTGAATCCGATCAAACGCAGACGAATCAGCAAAGACCTCCAACTCATTTCATTTTTTAAATAAATGTCTTGTTTAATTGTTTAAAAAGTATAGTCAACATGTTTTTTAGGGTTGGCATTAATTTTGAAACAAAAAATATAATTAAATATAATTAATAAAAGCCCATATCACGTATAATAAAAAACAATGTAGACATTTTGCGTTTAATGTGACTGTTTTATCAGTCTGAAATGAAAAAAGTTATACATTTAATTAAATAAAACAATTGCCAACAAGCTGATTATCTTAAGGTGACCCTGCTTTAATGGTTACTGCAATTCCTGCTTATTATAATTACTGGGTGTGACTCACATTAAGTGTTTGTCAACAGTTATATATCTAAGCTTGAAACTTTTGATAGTTTTTGACCCCACGCCATCCATTGAAATTGTGTAACACACCTTGCATTTTCACAACATTTAGTTTTAAAAATCATCTGAACAAACTCTGAGCAAACCAAAGGTGATATTGAGAATGTTTAAATAGATGAAGAAACCTCATAAAAAATTGAAAACACAATACACAATCATTTGACCAGGTTTAATCCAGCATCACAGCATGAATTATATTGACTAGTTTGTTTACCAAATTTGAATAAAATGTTTAACCTATGTGTTAATATGATTACAGCCACAGTGTAACAAAATACTGCAAAGCTATTGATCACGTTCTCATTACATTACTTCACAAGACCCAAAGCTGATCAGGACACTTTAAGAGCACTGTAACGTAGTAACTGCTGAAAGAACCATGTAATACTGTGAATATAATGACAAACTGTTCCATAACACATAGATGTGACTTTAATTACAATACAACATACTCTTTCTCATTCTCAGGGTTTTTAAACTGTGGGTGAAGACCCACTTGTGGGTCGCACCGTAAGATAGTGAGTGTTGCATTGTAGTGATGGTTTGTCCAATTAATTATTAGCAATGGTTTTGATATACTATAAGATTACACCTGTCTAAAGCCCATAATACACGGCACGATTTTTGGCTGTCCCAGATGAAAGATTACCAATCGTGAAACAATCGTGGAGATTTCTGTGATCGTGGCTCTTAATTGGTGGTCCTATCTCATACAGTGTGAGAGGTTTAAAGACGTCTGTTTTCCCAGTCCTGGGACCAAAGACACCTATGATAGTTTTATGACAGTGTAAGAAGTTCAGCATGATCATCGCACATCAACAATGTGTTTGCTTCTACGACCTGCATACCTGTATTTGTTTACCACTAGCGCATGTTGATGACAGATGTCGCAGCTTCAGATGCAATAGGTGTCTTCATCGACAGTCTACTGCTGAAGTTTAAACAATCCTTGTCACACAGTGTGATAAGGTCTTATTGGATTGCAAAAATCCTGCTGTGTATCCTGGGCTTAATATGTTGTGGAATGAAAAGTTTGGAAACCCCTGCTTAACACAAAGTCTCATTTAAAGTAAGAACTTTTGCAATAGACCGACACTAAACGAAACTGATGGCAGATGAGGTGTTGGGATGACAATGGGCCAGAGTTGAATCTGTGCATCTTAGCAGATCACAGGCAGGTTTCTCCTGAAGTGCTGCATTAAGAAAAGAAAGGAAAAGATGTTAGAACATTTTTAAGGAAATTTAAATAATTCTCACAATCAATATTGGACTATAAACAATAAATTATTACCAATGCAATAACATGCAAACAGACCTGTCAACCACCTTAATAATAGATACTACGCGGTAGGCATGGGCTGGTTACCAGTTTTAAGGTACACCGTGGTTTTAAACAGTCAAGGTTACAAAACCACTAAAATGGTCTGTGATTGATTTGATGTTTACATGTAATATACATTTCGAAAATATTATATATAATATAATTTAAAGGCTTTATTTTTACCTGCCATTTAAAAATAAAAAAAATTAGTGTAGCAATGGGAATACCGGAACACTGTGAAACCGTGGTATTTTTGCTAAAGGTAATCATACCGCCAGAATCTTATACTGGCCCATGCCTACTAAGCGGTTGTACCATGTGTTAGAAACATCAAGATTCTCAAATTTTTAGGGCTAGCGCAATACCACAGTTTTGGCTATTCTTCGTGTTCTCTAGGGCAGTTATTTTGCCCCAGTGACAGAAACAGCGACAGTAATCAAATAATTCATTACCTTATCTACATGTGGGTAGAGGCCCACAGGTGAAGGAAGATTTTTGGCCTGCACTTTCACAGCTGGTAAACATGGATTGTGGTGGGCTAGTGACAGAATGAAGAAGATCAGTTTAAAATGTGCTTTACAACCAGAGGTTGCATTATTTTGACAGACAAGGGCTGTAAGAAAATTGTCAAAATCAATAATAATATGAGCCAACAGCCAAACAATAACAACTAAACTCAATCAACTATCTTAATCTGCCCGAACTCAAATCTTGTGGTCTATAAAGTCTGAGTTTATCTGTGTGTAATTCAACCATCATGTTAGACTGAAGGAATTGCAGTTATCATTAGATTTCCAGACAGCACTGGACAAATGACTTCTCACACTCAGTGTGACTTGAGACAAAGGATAAACAAAGACATTGAGTATGTTTACATGCACATAATAAGAGGACAATTATCTTATTATGATATTATAAAAATCAGCTTATTACATTAACATGTTTCAAGCGTTTTAATTTACTTTTATTTGTGAAGTTTATCTATCACAGGTGGAGACATACGCACATACGAAACGGCAAAAAAGACGTTAAAATCTGGTTTAAGAGCAAAAAAACTACCTGTGCCAATCAGTTTTTGCCATTTATGGGCTTTACCCTATAAAAGAAAACCATTTTATGCATTTAAATGACCTTACACGTTATCAGTTTATTAAGCGTTTAGACTATGTAGTCACACTCACTGTGCACTAAAATTAAAAAAAATTGGTTAACACGACCACTCGTGGTGGCTTCACTCAGAGGTTGGAGAAGACAACCGGTGGACTAAACATCAAGCCTCTGCACGATTCAGGTAAGTGGAATAAAATACATTGTAAATAAACATTATTAAAACAGATTGTGAAGTCATTCATTCAAAACTTGCTATGACCTAAGCCTAAATGACTTATTTTCTTTTTAGAATTAAGACAACCTTAGCAGGAGAGCCCCAGCAGTAACTTTCTCTCAAGCAGATGAGCAATAAGTTGCTTTGTATGAACACCACCCTTACAATCAAGGTAAAAGAGCATTAAACATTAAAGGTATTGCGGAGAATTTAGGTTTTCCGGGTGGATCATCAAGACTATTGGTCCTCCTAGTTGTCAATCTGGAGTGTTGCGCAATTGCATTTTTTTTTAAAGCGGAGACGGCGTTTTTTTTAAAATTCGAGAAAATCCTCCGCTACACCTTTAAGTGGAACATTTATATAGCATGCTGCTTATAGCTAGTGAGAAAGATAATCTAATTGATCTACCATGCATATCCTTCAAATAACTTAACAGAACAACTGAACATGTATAATATAATTTAATATGTACATTATTAATAATAATTGTTAATAATATTTAATATTTGTGAAATTATATACTTGTATAAACATTGCAAATATAATGAATTCACATTACCTGTTTTTAGGTAAACAGATTATCCATCAGTGGGTGACTCAAGGTCGGCTCTGTAAATACTGTAATCTGCATGTTTCCGAGCACACGTTTACCAGGACACACTAATATTAAACAGAAAAACAACATAAATCAGTGTTAAACACAAACAAATTTTAGGTAAATTAAATAAGGTTTTCATTTTCAATCAATATAAAAGAAATAAACGCAATAAAAAACAATGTCAGTGACTTAATAAATATGTGTAAATTTACACGCATCATTTATTAACCATTATAAAAAATCCAGCAATATTAAACTTTGGTTATTTGTTATTATCCCTGCATTCAAATGGTTGCAGGTTGGAGCAGGAAGTTAACCCTTCTGTCGCGCAAGCGCGAGGTCGCGAGGCCATTCGTACGTCACGTGAGCGCCATTTTCATCATATGACCGTTTTCCCTCAGGCACACTTCAACATTTTCTTCGCATTTAACATCATTATTAACATGTAAATAATATAATTCGTAAACATAACGTTTATGTTAATTTATAATGTTTTTTTTTTTTAATTGTTGGCTTTAAGTTAATTTGTCTGTCAGACTCAGTTTGTTCGTGTTGGTAAGTAACTTAACGTACGTTATTAACGTTACGCTAGCCTTTTGTCATGTACGTGTTGTTAGAAACTGATAAAAATACGAATTAATTCACAGATATAAATAACTTTATAGCTAATACAACTGATAAAATGTATTAACTTAATTATCAAACCACTTCGCTATAAAGCTTTAAGGCTTCTTGTGAATACCGGTCGTTTACATAACGTTAACTTACTCCAAGCAAGTCGGGCGGGAAGATTGATACATTTTATAACTCAAGTAACTTTATGTTAAACAGGGGCTGGTCTAGGCTAACTTAGCAAATTTTTACCCCACCACCGCTGAGAAAACGGTTACATGTTCAACGTGCCTTGCCTTCAGGATTTGCAGATCGATTTTGGCTTGCATTGATAAACGTTACAAACAAACAAACCAAAAAAAGAATGATCATATACGACAATCAATCTTTAGATCCACTACATGCATAACATAATGTTGGTTACTTACCTCTACTGATGAAACTCCTTCGTCAGCGTTGTAACTTCACATGTTGGTTTTGGTAAATCACACGAGGCCAAAGATCGAGGTGAAAAAGAGAAATAAATCGTTCTGCGATCGTTTAACGCGATGAGACACGAAGCCTTAAAAACCACAGGCTACTCCAGCCCAAAGATTAGTGTAGCCCTTGTGTCCGGCTTCACGTGGCTTAGCGTTAACCAGTATGACATCACAGTACCGCGTGATTACACTGTTTCGTGGGCTTTTGAATCACTCTCGCGGTACTTCAATGTCTGCGCATGTCTGCATGAAGTCAACCACTCATGCTTGTAACAGGGGTAGCGTTTGTGCGCTCAGTGATTAAGGGTGTTACAAAACAATATTATTACATTAATATTATCAATAAGTATTGTAATAAAGCTTTTTAAATGTTTGTTAATGATTAAGTGTCATTAACAAACTCCGATTTAAAACATCAATATATATGCTACGTAAATTTTCCTTAAATCATCAAAACATCCAAATTCAATGAAACAAAAACAACAACAATGTATTTAAGATGAGACACATTCAGCATTTATAATTTTTTCTCTCTTTTTTGTTTGACTTTGTTTTCTACAGTAGCCTGTTAACAGTAGACCAAAGGTATGATGATCAATTATAAATGCAATATGGTTGAAAGGTCAGTAAACAAACAACAAAAAGGTAATTTCTTAATAGAATGTCTATACATTTTTTGCTTTTGCTACATATTTCATACATCAAAATCATTAAACGTTAATAATTATGTATTCCAACTTGTTGCAGCTTGACAAAAATGTAGCTTGAAGGAGAAGGGACAGCTGAGTAACAAAGTCCTGGTATGCAGACGACGATACTATTACACTGACAAGAGTGTAATGATGATGGAGACACAAGCCAGAGAAAGGGGGGACCAAACACCAGGCCAGAATTCTGCATGAGTCAGGTAAGCATAATGAGTTACAGCAGTGGTTCTCAACTCTGTTCATGGAGTCCCACTGCTCTGTGCATTCTGTATGTCTCTTTGATTTGACAGACTGAGGCTGCGTCCAAATATCACTTTGTGCATCCTATCGTGCATCATGTTCTGGATGTAAAGCATGAGACTTTTAATTGTATGTTAACATTTCTATGGTGTTCACTGCATTATTGTTATGCATTTTGTGAAACATCTGCAACATTGTGTCGTTTATTTAGGGACTACTGAATAAATAATACACTTTAATAAAGCTACATACTCAAAACAAAGAGCTTTTTTACAGGAGCAAAGAATTCTGCATCTAAAAGTTTGATATAAGCAAATGTTCATTTCAGAGTGTTCATTTTATTTACAGAAAAACTTAAAAATGTTAAATATAAATTAAAAGTAGTAAATAAAACACAAATACGTTTTGGTGCAAATTGCTGGCACTACCTGGATTGAAATTTTTACACATGCTAAGTGTGTCCCATCGGATGAATAATTCTACATGCACGCTTGGGATCTTTACGCCCACTAGAATACTTAGGCCAAATACAAAAAAAAAAAACATAATGTAAGTAGTCTAGTGCAAAGACAACAAGTGTGAACATTTGGTCACAGCCTCAGTTCAGTTCATGAAGATCTCTACTAATGAGCTGATGATTTGAATAAGGTGTGTTAAATAAGGAAGACATACAAAATGTGAATAGCAGAGGACCTCGAGGAACAATGTTTAGGAACAGTTACACTCTATAAAACATTAACTAAACAGACAAATTATTTGTCATAGCTTCAATAAACAAAAGAATGTCACCTGCATTTTAGTTTCCAGCATTTTTCCACAATGAAGCCAAACTGTAAGAAAATAAGCTTCTGCTTTGCATCTGACATCAATTCAGAAACCTGCAAAAATAATCACAAGAGAATGAAGAATGTTTTAAATATACAAAGAAATAAGCTCTAAGGAGCGGCATGGTTTACAGTAAAATTATGGGGTACTCACACTATGCATACTGTATCATACCAAAGTATGTTTTACCTCCAAAGTTTGGTGTGATTAGTGTGAGCGCTCCGTACCCTACTACACTTGTTCTCTGCAACAGTCCAGTTTAGTTCATGGTAGGGGGGCAATATTTTGAAACATAAATATTTTCAAATTATTTGCGACCCTTACAAAGACACTAATTTCCCACAGCCAGCAACAGCACAATGTTTGTCTGACATCACAATCTTACTGTTATTACAACTTTATGATTGTCAACAACTACTACTTTAGACTGAACACCAGTGGGCGGAGCCAACGATATAATGATGTGCTGTGTCTTTCTGTGGGGGAGGTCAAATGAAAATTAATTTAGCTGGTGACATCACTACTCCAGCCATTTTACATTCGTAAAAGAAGAATGCTGTCTGCGATTCACTTATGTTTCCATGATTGCAAAAACCTTTATCGAAGTACATATACAATTGTTTAAGTGTCATAATTAAAACATGCCTAAATTGGCAGTGACCCTGGCTTAAGTCGATACAAAACTCAAGTGCAAATCATGACACTCATATTAACTGTAGTTTTGCAAATTATTGTAACACCGATATCAGATTGAATAGTGTCTTATGTAAATATAAAAAGAGCAGAACAAAAAATGAATATAGTCAAAAAAATGTGATCTGTGCATTAAGATTTGCATTGTAAATGCAGTCTTATTGTTACGAAAAAACTTGGTTATTGCTGGAATCATGAATGGTCTGAATAGGATTTGAGTTTGTTTACTTGTGAAACTTACCTGCACCACCATTTACAGATCCAGTGGGTGCAGATCATCATACAGATGGTTCAAGTGTGGATCCACCTAATATTCAAGGTAAAAGAGCATTTGTTCACAGCATTATCTAAGAAAACATATCACTAGATATTACATATTAGATGTTAATGTCTGACTCTGATCCATACGAAACAGATTTTCTGTCCTGGGACACTTGGCTAACCATCAAGAAAGAACACAGTAGGTTACAGGAATCTGACCTCACGTTTGATCATTACAAAATTATTGCAGTACATTACACATTTAAGGACTGTTATTCCTCTGGCTGATTTAAAAATACCCAAAAGTTCTTAAAAAGAAGCAGCCCTAGTTATTTTGGCTTGTTAAACATAAACTATATAGACATAACTATTGCGACACCTCCTTCTAATAAACAGGTTTAAATACTTTACTTATTTCCATGAGCACAAATCTTAATGCTACAGCATATGATATTATAGAAAAACCGTTTGATGCTAAATTTATAGCAAGAGTTTTGGCAGGGCCCTTTTCAATACCAACTTAAGAATGACCCTACAGACAAAGTAAGGTTCAAACAGAAAATTAGTGATTCAGTCTGGTGTGGAAGAACTTTGACTGGTCTGAATAGACCTTAACTCAGCTAACACCTTTGATATGACTCAAAGGTTTTTAGCCAAAAACTCATCACCTAAACCTATCAATGACTTGTACAAGAAGCTGTAGTCATTTCGGAACAGAAAAAGGCACTTACAAAACTGTTGCAACAAAAATCAAAATTCTTTGTAGTGGTATTATATGGTATAGCATTTTTATTTGTTTTGATTGGACATACTGGAATAAATAAACATGTTTATTAGAATGAGGCCTCCCAATACTTTTGTCTAGTGTATTTGTCACAGAAAGGGTAACGCAATCCTTAGAGTGTGCTTCTTTGTAAATGTGACAAATGAAAATGACCTGATCCATCATTTCCAGCTCCAGTGGGCATCCTTTATCCATCCAGACCCTCATACAGATGGTTGGAGTTTTGATTAATCTAAAGTACCATGCAAGGTAAGAGAGCATTTGTTGACATAATTAGGAAGAAAACATAAACGCATTGTTCATGGCATTTAAATACAACATAACACTGTTTAATACTAACTTTTTCTGTTCAATCCATAGAGCACTCATTTTCCCTCTTGAGACCATGGTGTGACCTGCAAGGTCGAATGGAGAGTAAGTTGCCTAAAAAAAAAAAAAAAAAATGTATTTAAAATCGTCATTAGCTAAACAGCAACATGTCTGAGGCAGATGCAGGTCTGATAATCTGTCCAACATTCAAAACCTCACAGTAAATCTACAGTCTTGAGTACTGTTTTAAATCAATGTATACATATGCTCATTATGAATTTAAATAAAAAATACTAAATGTATATAAAAAGCCTCAATTCAATTATTTTTTTGATATTGCAGCTGTAAACGAGACAATCTTGGAGTCACCTGCATTCACTGGTCCAGTTGTTAGTCCAATTACAGATGGAGATTATAGAAGAGGATGATGTCTTTTCTCCAACATCTTTCTAGACTGATAAAAGATCTAGACAGGCTTGAACAAAAGTTAACAGAGGGGCTTATATAGAGAATGGAACCATTTTATCCGTCAAACTTTTTACCAATTATTGTAAACATAAACAATATTATAGGGCTTAATTTGTTTTAACATTACTTCAATGTACTGTATCTGTTTAAGGTGAGCAGCTACACATAAAAGAAGAACATGGAGAATCTGCCCAGAGGTGTTAACCAGCAATGCAGCTATACAACTAAATTGATGCAGGCGGAAACAATGTGTGTATGTTATGTCCAAATGTTGTTATGTTCAAATGTTTTACAATATACTTAAACAGGTGGGCCTGTCATTATTGCATTAGTCAAGTACAACTGAGTACTTTACATATCAACGTCAATAAATATATATAAATAAATATCAGTCTTGACAGCAAACATAATAATGTTAAATAAAATAATAATTACAGCTTTTTAAGAAATTTACACGGGCTCAAACTATCAGTGAAATTAACTATCAAAAACCTAAAATAACAGACACGTGAATAAAATATCTAACGTGAACTAGCTAGTTACTGTACATACATTGCTTATTATCAACGAAATTTCTAGTTAACTGATCCCACACCCAGCATTATTAAAATGTATTATTACTACATACCTTAAACAAATGTCCCCTTAAATCGCCAGACCAGGACAGGTTTCTTTCTTGCCCTTCTTCTTTTGCATTGCGACGTCGATATAAATGCATGGTGTGGTGTAGCCACTGATCTATATAAATGACTGGATTGCGCATGACGTCACACTTGTGAAGCCACCGCGCCGCCATGTTGGTATACCCAAACGTTCTTTTTAATCAATGGACGTTATCAGATTTTAATGATAAAACATCACTTTACTCGTCTTCGTTTTTATATCTGAAGTTACCCTGTACATTATAACAACACAAACGTCCAAAGCATGTAAATAGTTATTTACTGAAAGTTGTACATTTTGCGTTTTAAACAGTTATTATACATTCATCTTTATTACAGTATCAGATCAGCAGACATACCGCAGCATATTTAGTATTAATGACAATAAACGTGCTCATTCTGAAATCTAAATAAATAATCATGCTTTGTACAGTATGTGCATGCAATAATTTGCTAGTTTTGTAATTATGTTATCTTAACTTACAAGTTACCTAAACTTATTTAGAGATATAACGCTGACCGTCACAGTGTAGCTGAATGTCAAAAAAAACTTTATTTATACCCGTGTCATTAACAAATGCAGCAGACACACTCACCTTAACGGTTTTTTATAAATCCATTATCCTGCCCGATTAAAACATAAACATTGCAAATAACACAAGAATTAACAAATAATTAACGTACACATATCCTAAACATTAACCTTGTGTAACTGATACGCTGTAAAGGGGGTAAATTTTGATCATGATTTTGAATGGAAGTCAATGACGCTCTCTGCCGTTTGGGTATACCAAGATGGCGGCTTGAACTCTGCGCTGGCTTCACCTCACGCAGTTACGTCAAGCGTTCTATGCGCAATCCAGTCATTTATATAGATCAGTGGGTGTAGCACGAATTTAACGCAAAGACGCTCATATTAATAATATACACAATATTGACGATTAATACGGATGATTTTATCTTTGTTTGACATTCTAATCAGAGTTATATTGAGGAAACAAAGAAAACATATGACATAGTTTGTAAAATTAATTTTTCCTTATTTTTGTAATGGTTTCTTTTAGAATGCAGCTGCTGCAGATGAAGAATCCATCCGTCTACCACTGAAGGAGACGCGGAAAATCGGGAAAAGATGTTCTTTGCCCGAGGAAGCATTTGATTAATTTAAAGATATTGTGTTTCTTTGTATGTTATAGAAAAACGTTGCTTTTTTGCATACACTCGTGTAAATATGCATCTTATGAATGTTTTCCTTTGTCTAATTTTAATAAATGTTACGCAATCAACTGCCTGTTTTATTGAAAATACTGTTTTAATTGTTGTCAATGATATATTGTAATAATATGTGTGTATAACTGTGTAGAATATGTAGTTTAGAGCAATTTATTTTTAATGATCTTTTAATCGTCTTTTAAAGCTCTCAGAAACATCTTAGAAAGAGCTCGATTAAAGCTCTTATAAAGATCTTTTAAAGATCTAAGAAACATCTTGGAAATATCTTAGAAACATCTGCTAACCATCATTCTAAATATCAAGCGTCTTGAAAAGATCTTAAAAGCGTCTTCAAAACGGCTGGGCTCGTACGTCTCAGATACGTAATTCATATGGGCAAACGACCTTTATAATACGTTTTCCAGACGGAATGGAAATCTGAGTGATTACCTCGCAGATACGTATCTGAGACGTACGTGTGCTATCTGGGAAGTAATCGTTTGATCATGACACCACATACTGCTGATTTGATCTCATTTTGACGATCATAAACAAACAAGGCCAACATGAGAGCCAGGGTATCTCTGTCAGAGATGTAGCCCAGAGAGGGCGGTGGTCAGCGGGGCGAGTGAACACTCACGTCCGCTCATGCTTTGGTTCTCATTCGTACCGAATCTCAGTAAGCACTCGTTCAAACAGGCGCTATCTTTACTAATCGACTGCAGATTTAAATATAATACATATACATTCTCGACTAAACTAATCTTAAAACTACACTTTGTGACCAAGAAACGGTAATATAAAGAAACGGCTTTTCCGTCCATTGAGTTGTTATGAGCTTCAAAGCAGCCGAAAGTTTTACCTGTCATTCTGGCCGCCCTCAAATCCGTGGCGGAAGAAGTAGTTCTCAAACAAAGAGGCTTTTAAATTAACTCCGTTGTTGTTTTTTAGTTTTCATTTTTCAAACGTGTGCCGTCGAACTGTTGTATAAAAGCAATATCGCTCTCGGAGTCGTGTGATATAGCTCTATATCATCACGGCTGTGATTGCCTCCGGCACTCGGCCTCGTGCCTCTGGCCTAATCACAGCCGTGATGATATAGAGCTATATCACACTCCTACTCGAGCGATATTGCTTAAATATTAAATAATAAAAGAGAAGAGCTTATTTATATCAAATACAAAATGAATAAGCAGACTGACCAAATCTAAATATATTTTTTTGCCTTTTGTTTAGCAATAAGTAAACTTTCTTGACCACAATTACAGAACTCATGAAACCTCTTTATTCAGGTCTTTTTTGAGCAAACATTGGCATAGTGATGAATTTAAACAAATAAAGCGCATATATTGACATTCCTAGTCAAGTCTTTGCTATGTTAAACATAAAACATTTAATGGTAACAATTATTTGGTTGCATTTGTTAACATAAATTAATGATGAGCAATATTGTTCTTCAGAATTGATTAATCTTTGTTAATGTCAATATAGTTATTATACAAGTGAAATGAAGATTTTAGGATTTACCAATACATTTATACATGAACTAACAATGAACAATAGTGTTACACAATTTAAAGAGCACTAATGGTCCGATTCACAATTTTACATTTCCTTTGGTGTGTAGGCTAAGTGTGTATTAGTTTAACAATATGCAGTAAATATCTTTTCTTGGATTACAACAAACACACAGATTTTTACGTCCTGGGATTGATGAAGTAGTAAAGACCGACATTATCATAATTCCTCCTGCTTCAGACTCACAGCCTGTAACTCCTGTTAGGATTGCATTGTGAGCGAATCTTTCAAACATGGTAAAGAGCGTCACATTTGTATGGTATGTAGAAAATATTGTTTTTTTTTTTACCATAAACCACGCAAACACATTGTATACCAAATACATAAAATAATGTTGTATTCAACAATAAAATAGGTGCTCTTTATTTAATGTTAGCTAATGCATTAACTAATATTAACAAGTACAACCTTTTTGTAAAGTGTTACCCATTTAACTTTGTAATCACCGTGGCAGAGTAAAAGACAGTCATCTTGGGGAAACTGTATATTATGGTGCCATCTAGTGTTCAGTAAAGGTAGCGAAACCTCTTTGTTTACGCCTAAAGAATCATACGTGATAAAGAGAATGTGTTGTGTGCTTTATTAGACATCTGACATACAAAGAAACCAAATATTTGTATTTGTCTTTCAGTACACAGTAATAACAGAAGCAACAGCTACCCAAGAGAAAAGCCCATTAGAGTCATTCAGTCGAATACAATCAGATAATCCAGCGATGATTCTGAGGAATAAACAGAAAACCTGAGCTACAACATCTGTGAGACAGGACAGACCCTTGAAGGACGATACAAATAAAACACTCTTGGTCCCACTTAAGTCTTTTAAACGCAATTTTGTGTGTTATTACAACTGGATTAATGTTATCTTCCATATTAGTAGAAATCAATACTAGGAAGATAACTAGAAGAGTAATATTTTCAATCTATATTATGATATTTATAGCAGCAAGCATGAAACTTTTGCAATATGCATCTATTTAAAAGAAAATGTTTGCAAAATAAAAAATAAAAGCTTCCCCCCCCAAAAGCATGTTTAAAACACTCAAACACGTTTATTATTTCTACCTGAAACCATGATGTAGTGCTGGAACCTAAAGCTAATAAATACACAAGACAATAACAGCCGGTGTGATTATAAATGTGCTTTAGTTTCAATATGTTTGTCTAAAATTAACTTTTTTAGTGACATCCATCTCCCTTACGTTCTAGTATCACACAATCAAATTCAAATGAATGCTTTTCAGTTTCAGCAACACGAGATCTCAGTGATGTGATGCAATAATGCACTACATTAATAACACAAGTTGTCTATCATGTACATGAATCCAAGTACACAAACGAATGAGAAATAACACAATGTCATACTTTGATCATATTTGGTGTTATAGTTATGAACATTAATAACACATAGTTAATACGCAAAATTGGTTAGACTGAACTGACGATGCTGTGTGTTTTTGGCATTATTAAGGAGAACAAACACAATGTTATTTATTATAAAAAAAGTGCTTGGTTATTTTAAGTACAGCTGCTTGCAAATAATTTTTTATTGGTTAAAATTATGTTTAATTAATAATCTAATTTCATGATATGTTTTTGGATTTCTCTATAATGTCTAGAGGATTTATCCTAATAAAGTGTAAAAGCACAGCCTCCTCTTTAAAGGACCGAGTCTCTGCACTGACACACAAGTTTAAGGGTCAGAGGTCAGAGTGATGTATTGCTCCATAAGCGAGCGTACACACATCCCACAAACACACAGATCTGTTCCAGTGCATGACTACCATGTTCAGTCTGAAGACGCCTCAGACTCCCAGCAGATAAACAAATAGACGGGCTGTACAAATGTTTGGGATCGCCACACAAACGTGTGGTGTGTTGAAGAGCAGCTTTGAAATATTTAGATCCACATGCACCTGCAGAATGCACGAGACATCAATCTCATGTTCTACATTTACTGTAAATTCAATAAATCGTCTCCTAGTTATCAGTTAATACAGTTGTGTGGCTGTGGAGTGGTGGTGAACAGGAGATAAAGAGAGAGAAGAGAGGTTGGCTGGGTTCAGATGGGCGGGGTGAGGAGCGTCAGATGTGGGTCTTTAGTGAAGTTGCTGATCTGGGCTTATTGTTGCCTCTGGTTGTTTTACCACAGGCTCTTCCTCAAGGGTTGAGTTTGAAACCTCTTCAATGTCTCCTGTTGAAGGTGTGGGGCTTATCTTGGTCTGCAAAGACATAAATGTCTATGTGAAAAAGACCAACACAAACACACGAGAGAGAGAGAAATCAGCAGTGCCTTACCTTTAAAGTTTCCACTTTTTCCTCAAATGACTTGAAAGTGGGCATGTTCCTGCAAGAGATGTGATGCAATGATATAAATGTAAACGCATGTAGGCATCATACAAAGACAGTAGGTGGCTGAAATCTGTGGGAACATCACATGTATTCTTGGAGGAACACAAATTTAGCAGAATGTTTTATTCAAGACGAGAAGTTAATGACGTTCACATTAAAAGTCTTCTATTAGCGGTTTCAAACGTTATTTTGTAAGCAGTCGCCTTACACAAAACTAACTTACAGTAGACTTAAAAAGTGCTGGGTTGTTTCACCTCAATGTTGGGTGAAGTATGACTAAATCTTACTGTTGAGTTTAAATGAAACAAAAAAATGTCCATGTTTACCCAACCGTGGTTGAAATGGCATGGCACGTTTCGGTGTATGTTTTTTTGTTGATCTGTCACGGTTTGCACACATTTTGTGACATTTTGCTTACCTCATCACCGGCATGCTAGCAGAATGCTGTATGGAGCGAATACTGTACACGACACGTCAGCATTAAAAAAGAGCAGACAGCAGTTAGCTAAAGCCTTTAGCATTAGTCTCAATACAAATCAGAAATGAAATGAAGCATGCATGCCCACGCACAACACTTCATGCTATGTTGTAAGCGGCCATGAGGTTTAAGACTGGAATGGATTCATAACACATCCATTAAGCGTGGTTGGGATAACCAGGGGATGTGAGAGTATTAGCAGATACTCAATAGGGTTTAAACATGTGATTGTCAGAGGAAAGGACACGTTCACCAGCATGACGGCCAGAGAATTGAGAAGCTTGAGATACAAACACAAAAATGAAATCAAATGAGAAACAATGAGATCTCGCTGAAACCTTACAGAAAACAGAAAGCTGCACTGTAAAAAAAAATCCGTAGAAATTACAATGTTATTGCAGCTGGGTTGCCGGTAATTTACCGTAGATTTACATTTATGTTATTTACTGGCAAGAGTTTGTTCAAAGTTAAATAAATTTTAAATATTAACAAGTCTTTATCTTCACAGAATAAAACTATACAATAACAGCCTCATGCAAAGCATTCTGGGAACCAGAAATCATCATCAACCTTTTTCTGTTTTTTGCTTCAGATTTTGTTTCCCAGAATGTTTTGCTTGATGCTGTTTTTTTAGTTTTACTCTGTAAATACAAAGACTTGTAAATGTTAAATGTTCATTTAACTTTGAACAAAATATTGCCCGTAAAAAACATAAATTTAAATCTACGGTAAATTACCGGCAACCCAGCTGCAATTTCTAGGGAATTACAGTGTGAGAGCAAAAGTGATGGGAATTTATCTTATTGATATTTGAAACATTGAAATGGATGACATTTAAAATTTTAACCTAACTAAACTCAAAATAACTACTTATTGAAAAACTCTTAGGGGCAGTTTCCCAGACAGGGTTTAGGTGAATCCAGGACTAGGCCTTGGTTAAATTAGGACATTAAAGTAGTTTTTACAAACATACCTTACAAAAAACAATTCTGGTGTGCTTCTTGAGACAAAACAATAACATTGTGGTATGTACAATGTGTTTTTAAATTAAGGCAGCTCAAACATGCATTTGTCTTTTGGACTAAGACCTGTCTGAAAAACCACCCCTTATTGTTTTGTAAAGATGCTTCTCATGCTGTCTTTAAAGATTAAATGAGACTCTGTGTAAATGTTTCATTTAAACTTTGTATTGATTCAGATATGAGTCGTGTAAATGTGCTCTTTGACTTTTAAGGCCTAATATGCAAATCCGCCCAGAAACATTGCAAAAGACAAAAAAGCGGGCCGTGCATGCATAGAAACATAAGAATGAAGAGATGAAGACATGCTGTTTATTACTAAATCAGACTATACTCATCACACTACTGAATCATGTCACATTCACTAGAAATGACTTAAACCCTTAAAATCCTGAAGTCTTACCCAAATGAATTAGAAAATGACTGTAATCTGCAAACGGCAGAGGTTTTTTATTAGTAAAAACACGCAATGAAATTGAAATGAAAAACTGTAATTTTTTTATTTAATAATTTTTTTTAAATTCATGTGCAAATCTCCTCCCCTCAATAGGAGTTAATGTGGCGCTGTGCAGACTGATCAGTGAGGTTTGTCGCTTGCAGTCGAGGGAGGAGTTGAAGACTGAGATGTTAAGTGGGACACCTGCTGCTTGTTGTAGTGACATGTGTGCCATGTTTCCTTTTTTATTATTGTGAAAAAAGTGAATTAGATGGTGAATTTGTTAAAAACAAACCTTTTAATAAAATTTTGCAACCAGAAATCAAACAGAGTTTGGTCTTTTGCTTCTTTTCATTTTTATTTTATTTAATGACACAATATATATTTATGCATATTAACGCGTTTTACCTGTTCAAAAAACATGAGTTTATAATGTTTATTAGTGGAACTGAAGGTTGGATTAAACATGAAATGCACGTGATCGTTGTCATCAGTAAGGTGACCAATCACAAAGAGCTGTGTCTTCATCAGAACTCCGTGCAGCCTCTCTGAGTCAGCCGACTGCTCTCAAAACGCTCTCGCAGTACTTTAAAACCATACATCACAGTCACATGCCTTCAACTACAGCTCAAGCCAGACAAAATTTCTAACCGGCATGCACTGCTTCAAGTCAGCCGCCAATCGGTCTGCACAGCGCCGCATGAAGTCACACACCTGATCTCTCTTTACTTCTGGTCACATGGTATGGCAGGTGGGCCGGGTCCGCAGCAATTAGAAAACAGCAACATGACCCAACTTCAAATGATCCAAGCAGTTCTCGATGGACTAATTCAAGTCCCGCACTACCTATATTAATTTCAGAAGCCATTTCACTCAGAGGCCAAATGGTATTATGAAGTCATCCCCAAACCATAATTTTTGCCCAAACATGCTCAACTGTCCTTACAGTGTACTGGGACATGAATTCAGTACCTGAGGGTCACCTGAGGTTCTGTCGATAACCACTAGACCCCAAAATAAAAATTATAAAACGGCCCATTTCTTCATTCTGATTGGTTGAAACGCGGTCTAAGCCGTGATAAAATACCCCAGTAACCCCACGATTAAGACCGCATTACATAAGTATCACTGCGCCACTGTTGCTATGTACTGATTTATGAAAATAAACACCACAGTCTTTAATCATATTTTAAATTTTTCTACAATTGCAGAATTAATGACGATATCAAGATAAATGACAATACATATTGCGGTGTCATTTTGTCAAAAAAGAGAAAACGCTTCTCTTTATTGTTCTTTCACACCAAATCCATATTTCCGCTATTATCCACTAGATGGCGATCTTACCCAATTTAAACACTGCACATTCACTTTACACTAAAACACAGTGTAAGTTTTGATTTTGCAACATTTAAAAAAAGAAAAACGCTGATAGGAAAAGAGTTCAAGTTAAGCATGCTTCCAAGCACATTTGATCATTACTTCAACAGTTGCACGATATAAATGTTAATGTATAAATTAGATGAATGTTGATTTATAAAATAAACACCACAGTCTTAAATCATATTTTCATTGTGTCTTTGCTGCGTCTGTGTTGGTTGGGAACTACGCTCTGTTTCAGTCACACTTATTTCTGAGGAACTACTTTCTTTGGCAGAAGAGTAATATTTGTACTAATATGATTACAACTTATTGTGTTTTATTTTATTAAATCCTGCTATGCATATGAAGTAACAGTTTTATAAAAGCAATAAGCCCCGCGAAGCAGTGGCATTACAGTGCATTTTATAACAGCTAAAGGGTGTTTAAGGACTTGTGCCTAACAACGCCCCTTACCCGTTATAAAATGCACTGGTAACCCACTGCTTCTTGGGGCTTATTGATTTATTTTAGTCTCATCAGGCCACAAAATGTTACTCCAGGTTTCTTTGGTGCACTTGATGTGATTCTGCAGATGACTTTATTTCAACATTGCTGCTTTACTGTGGCTTCTTGCAAACAGCTTTGCTTCAATTAGACATTTTCTGACTGTTACAATCCTTACAGATCGTTTTAGATCATCTTTGATCTTTCTAGAGGTAATGAAAGATTGAATCTTTGCATTCCTGACTATTCTTCAATCTGTTTTAACAGTAGCTGCTTGTTTTCTTCTATATGTTTCAGGTTTTTGATGTCATTTTAAAGCATTTCAAATCTTTTTTCTGAGCATCTCAAACCCCCTCCCAAATCAACTTTTTAGTCAAATAACATTTTTCCTCTAAACAATGTTTGGAACGGTTCATTTTACTTAGAAAGTCCATAACTCAGAACAAGTAGTGTGGATATCATCTCCAATGGCTCTGTTATTTTTCTATTACACTTCTACATCTTTAAGTAAATCATTTCCAATGCAGAAATATTACTACTACAGTAATTTATTAAGTTACTGATGTTGCACTGCTATTTTTTTTAACACAACTGCATATACACTGAACAAAAGTATAAACATTGTGCCCATTTTTCATGAGCTGAGCTCAAAGATCTAAGACTTTTTTCTATGTACACAAAAAGCATCTTCACCTCCAAGATCGTCTGAAACCAGCCACCCGGACAGCTGCTGCAACAATCAGTTTCAATAACCAAATAATTTCTGCACAAACTGTCAGAAAGTGTCTCAGGGAAGCCCATCTGCATGCTCGTCCAGGTTCCTCATCGGGGTCTCGACCTGACTGCAGTTCACCAACTTGAATGTGCAAATGTTCACATCTGATGCTGTCTGGCACTTAGGAGAGGTGTGGGCAGCAGTATGTTATGGACTACAAACAGAGGTGCATTTTGATTGCACAGAGAACCTGTGACGAGATCCTGAGGCCCATTGTTCTGCCATTCAACCACGGACATCACCTCATGTTGCAGCATGATAATGCACGGCCCCATAGATACAATTCCTGGAAACTGAAAACATCCCAGTTTTTGCATGGCCAACCTACTCAGCAGACATATCACCCATTGAGCACGTTTGGAAAGCTCTGGACGGCGTATACGACTGATGATATCCAACTTCACACAGCCATTTGAGAGGAGTAGACCAACATTACACAGGGCACAATCAACAACCTGATCAACTCTACTGCATGAGGCAAATGGTGATCACATCAGATACTGACTGGTTTATGGACCCTCGTACCCCCCAATACAGTAAAACTGCACATTTTAGAGTGGCCTTTTATTGTGTCCAGCCTAAGGCACACCTGTGTAATAATCATGTCGTCTAATAATCATCTTAATATGCCATACCTGTGAGCAAATGAGAAGTGCTCACTAACACAGATTTAGACAGATTTTTTGAACAACATTTAAGAGGAAAAAGGCCTTTTGTGTAGTTAACCTTTTTCCATGACTTTTGTGGGTGCAAAATTTAAACTTGTGCAAATCGGCAGTGTTATATAAGTGCTAGGGATCAACATGGTTAGGTTGACACACTGTTTACATTTGGCAATCGCATTTACTAACTAGTGATGCACCGAATCACGCTTTTTGACGGGGTTCGGCTCCGGCCGAATCCTAGATTTTTTTTCCACCGAACCGAACCCTAGGCTTGGACTTCGCTGGTCGACGTAACGCGGCCGTTGATTACACACATCGGGTGCTGACGTGGAGATAAGCTTTTTCTTTCGGTGAGCCTTATTAGGGGCAGTTCACATTTCGCAGACGGGACCATGTCGCACCGCATCGCTTTCATTATGCATAGGCTTATGGTAATTGTCAAAATAGTTTTCCCACTTGTCATCCTGGCATAATGTTGCCTATCCGTTGTTTAATTCATTAATGTGTTTTACTGTGTTAATGGAATAAGGAAGCGAATAGGATTCGGTATTCGGCCGAACCCAAAAAATCTGGATTCAGTGCATCCCTAGTACTAACAGTTGTGACACTTAAATCTTGTTTACAGAATTCAGCTGTTACACGGTTATGTAGTCGCCTCCATGACTGAATGCTCTTGTCATTTTCTTTTAACTAAACTGTAAGTTATGTGGATGACAGCATTTATTACTTCAAACGGGACTGACAAGTTTTCTGCTGCCATGTGAATATGTAAGAAAGTGATTTAAAATAGACACTGTTAGTCAGGTAAGGTTGTGAAACCAAAGGATCAGAAGTCAGTCAAGTACCGAACCTCTCACCTAACGTCCTCCAGCTTTCTGGTGATGGCTGAGCCCACGCTGGAAAATGCTGTCGTCGCCTTTTGACCCACTTGAGAGAGGGTTTCTGAAGTCTTCTTATACCTGCTCAAGCACAGACAGGAGACAAATTACTGGAGAAAACATCACCGACAACACAACATCACAGTTAAACAAGATCTGATCATTCTGGAGCTAGAAAGAAAAGCTGTGTGATCTCTCCAATGTGATTCAGCCAAACGGTGAGCATTTGAAGTTATGAATGCATAGTAGAAGTGATAAAGTCTGTGTTGTTTATATGTCTGTGTGGTGTTTTAATATGCTTTAAGACAAACCATGATTCAGGCAAATTCATTATTCAACACAATTGCTGAGGGGTTTTATCCATAAAATAGTTTTTTAGAGTCATAGATATTACGTATGGATGCCGCATAGACTCGCGCTGAAACGATTGCTCACACCTGTGAACATCAACATTAAAAACACTGCAGTTCACATATGCATTGTCTGAAACTGGACTTAGGCAGTTATGTGTCTGAAAGTGCCCAATGTAGCATCTATTTACATACACATGCATGGTCCGAGGTGGTGCGATTGAGTAGAGATGAGGACTAATTAGCATATTCATAGATCTACTAAATGAGGAAAGAATGTAGAGCAAGGCAGTTTTAAAGCATCAAGAAATTACTGTTACAAGAAAACAACTTTTATGCTATTTTGTTGCTCAAAGAAGAGTTTGAAGTGATAAAATAACAGATTACAGAGGGACTTTAACAGACAGCGAGACGGGGCGAGGGCACGTACGCAGTGGAGGTGGTGACTTCATGCCAGCTCTTGCTCAGATTCTGTTTGAGCTCATTGAGTGGATTGATGCCCAGCTTCCGCTTGAGCTCTGCCACCTGCTTCTCCTTGGCCTCCAACACCTGAGAAAGAGTCTGGATCTCATCTTCCACCTGTAGGGAAACAGGAAACACAATTCTCCTGACATAGATAACATGGATAAAATATAACTGCAGGTCATGATTTGTTCATATTTCCATTGACAGAGTCTTACATGCGAGTACACTCAAAATGTTCTGTTATCCTTCATTGTGCAGGTAAGAAAATGAGAGGCATTTTCAGATAGGCCTTCCAGTGGCGGTTCTAGGATTTTTCTCTAACAGGGGCCATTAAGGGGCCACATGTTACATTCAGGGGCCAAGTACAGGGTACATTCAAGCACACAAAATAATTTATTCAGTATGGTGCGAATACATTTTGGCAGTCATTCCTTTATCAAACACTCTAATAAAAAATGAGCCAGTAAAGTTCTTAATAATTTTTTTCATTTATTTATACTGTGCATAAAGGACACAATGCATCACTCGGTCACTCAGTCAGTCAGTCATTCACTCACTCACTCTGTACCACTTTGTAAAACTTATTCCAGGCAACCCTTTTCTGACCTTCTATTTCCTTTGTTTTAATTATAAAGGGTTAAGTCTAGAATGAATGGACCCTTAAAGGAATAGTCCATTTTCTTGAAAGAAAAATCCAGATAATTTACTCAGCACCATGTCATCCAAAATGTTGATGTCTTTCTCTGTTCAGTCGAGAAGAAATTATGTTTTTTGAGGAAAACATTGCAGGATTTTTTTCATTTTAATGGACTTTAATAGACACCAACAATCAACACTTAACTCAACATGTAACAGTTTTTTTCAATGTAGTTTCAAAGGACTATAAACGATCCCAAACGAGGCATAAGGGTCTTATCTAGCGACACGATTTTCATTTTTGACAAGAAAAATAACAAATATACACTATTAAAGCAGAACTTCTCGTCTAAATCCGGTCCAGCGTGACCTAACGTAAATGCGTAGTGACGTAGGGAGGTCACGTGTTACATATATAAAACGCACATTTGCGGACCATTGTAAACAATAAACTGACACAAAGACATTAATTAGTATCAGTTGACATACAACAACGTAGGAACGGTCCTCTTCCAAGACAATTGTAAACACTGGGGCGGAGTTTCGCGTTCGTCCTCTGTGACCTCTTGACGTCATGATGTATTGCGTGGGGTCACGTTGGCGTATCACGACCGGATTTAAACGAGAAGTTCTGCTTTAAAAGTGCTACAGATCAATAGTTTCAATCGTTTATTAAAAGTAATCGGTTTAGATGAGTCATAAGTTTGCGTATTTAGCGGGAATAGACGCGTTGTAAACTATTACCAGCTGAACATCGCGAAACATTTCTGTAAACGAGACGGAAAACATTTCCTCGCTTGATGCGCGTGAGAGAAAGAACGAGCAGATACTGACGCTGCGTCCGAAACCACCTACTTCCATACTATATAGTAGGCAAAGTAGTGATTTTGCATACTATATAGTATGGTAGTAGGCGATTTTGGACGCAGCATGTCCGTTTCCATATGTGGAGATCGCATATGCAGCGTCATCAAGCCTGGTTTATTTAAGTTAACTGACCATAACATTCGCAAGTCATACGCATATTATAACTATTTACTATAAACTAAGAATAATATTAAACGTTATAATTGTTAATATTCTGAAACAAGACAGTCTTGATGACGTATGCAGCCTGGAAATGCGACCTCCGGAGGCTGCAGCGTTCGCATTCAGACACGCCCACTCTAGTAGTGCGCGCATGGGGGGCACTGCTCGTTCTCTCTCCTGCAATCATCAACATTATCACTATAATTACATTACAAAAAGACTTTGGCGGGACAAAAATTCGTTTTGGTGGCTGCTAAAAAAAAATAAATGTAGGAAATAACCTGCAAATTTTTTTTACTTATAACAATAAGTAATTAAATAATTTTTAAGCTCTCACTGGCCACATAATTAAAATAATTTGTAAGCCTTCACGGGCCAGATAAAATGAGGGGGCAGGCCGGATTTGGCCCGCGGGCATTGAGTTTGACATCCCTGGCTTAGTATTAAGTTTTTGGTAGACGTTGACAATTCTTAGTATTTTTTCTGAAAACCCTCAGGAGATAAGGGTATTTATCCTAGAATAACATAGGTTTTAGGAGTAAATGGGTTAAACTAGACATGCCTTTCCAGCTTACATGAAAATATCCCTTAAAAGAAGAAATATAAGAGCAAGAGTTGAAATTACATAAGGAATTTACTATTAAGAGCGAAAGTCGTGTAAAAATCATAGAGAAATTATAATCCTCATGCTAAACAAATGCAAAGTGTCAAAAAAGCAGTAGAGCATGTTACAGAATATTTCTGAGCCAATCTCACGCCAAATCTTTCCTACAACATGGATACCCGTTATGTCTTATTGACCCCATATTCCTATTATGGGCACTATCCCAGGCAAAGCACGCCCACATGTCAATCAGAGTGAGTGGAAAATGCGCATTAGCATTGCACTGGGACAACTTTGTTTTAAGATGCCAGCAGCCATATCACCCTGTATCCCAAGACAGCTTGCCCACTGAAGCTAAGCAGGGCTGAGCCTGGTCAGTACTTGGATGGGAGACCACCTGGAAAACCAGGTTGCTGCTGGTAGAGGTATTACTGAGACCTGCAGGGGGTGCTCACCCTATGGTCTGTGTGGGTCCTAACACCCCAGTATAGTGACGGGGACACTATACTGTCAAAAAAGCACCGTCCTTCGGATGAGACGTTAAACTGTGGTCATTAAAAATCCCATGATGTCATTCAAAAAAAGAGTAGGGGTGTGCCCCAGCATCCTGGCCAAACTTGCCCATTGGCCTACTAATCATCCACTCATACTAATTGGCTAAATCACTCTATCTCCTCTCCACTAATAAGCTGGTGTGTGGTGAGCGTTCTGGCGCAATATGGCTACCATCGCATCATATGTAAAGCGCTTTGAGTACTGCAGAAAAGCGCAAAATAAATGTAATGAATTATTATTATTATTAGAAAGGCTTTCCGTCTTCTATAAATCTGACAACATGAAAGACTCTTTGGACATATGAAAGGTGAAATACTATTCTATAGGTAACCAAGATTAGCATGAGATTGGCAGAAACTGTGTATTATGTGATCTTTAATTCCTCCCGTTTAGACAAAAGTGAAAGTGTGTTGATAGAAACAAAGACAGAAGGATGTTTAACCTTAGCGAGTTCACTGCGGAGTTCAGCCTGCTCTTCTTCACTCAGGGCTGTGCTGGATGCTGTCGGTTCCACTGTGTTCACCGCATCTTCACCCACTTCTGGCATAAAGTCTTGCCTCTTAGTATCTACAAACAAACACATAGACCACCAGTTAGTTTGGACGGAAATACTATAGCGCCTTACGAGCTCAAAAAACTTTTTTATCTAAAGGCTTCTTAACATAAATGCTAGTATTTATTTTTTGACAGTTTATCGT